>NW_013952449.1:2594014-2608719 GCF_001266775.1 Austrofundulus limnaeus
GTTAACGACTTCAAACAGGTGCCATTAATACAGGTAATGAGTGGGGGAAAGAGGAGCCTCTTAAAAAAGAAGTTACAGGTCTGTGACAGCCAGAAATCTTGCTTGTTTGGAGGTGACCAAATACTTATTTTCCATTATTTGCAAAAAAATTCTTTAAAAGTCAGACAAAATGATTTTCTCAAATTTTTTTTCACATTTTGTCTCTCATWGTTGAGGTCTACCTATGATGTCAATTACAGGCCTCATCTTTTTTAAGTGGGAGAACTTGCACAATTGGTGACTGACTAAATACTTATTTTCCCCACTGTAACAATGAGTTGTGTTCTTATCTGGGAGGTTCAGGTTCATATTGTTGCTCTGAACCTGTTTATAGATTCAGAAATGGCTTCTTTGATTATAAAGGTTGCAAAGTCCTGGTTTAGACTGAAAGTCATCATAATAAATATATATTAAGAGAGATAATTGTTCATATAATTCAAAAACTGACATTATGCAGAAAATATCACTTAAAATCTTTAACGGAGAAAAAAAAACCATAGTCAACAAATGGTCCAAAAGAGAAGAACTTTAAAGAGAACCATAAAAAGTCCAGAGCTGGATATTATCAAAGAATATTTAAGTTCAGAAAATACAATGAATCCGGTATTTCACTGAGCTGCAGCTGTTGGCAGTCTGGTTGGCAATTCATAATTGCGATAAATCTGCAACTTTTCAGCTCAGTCTCACTGAATTCTGCTTGTTCTCAACCAGGTCAAATTTCTGCTTGGATGACTCATCCTCCTTTTGGTACTCAAAAAGTAACAAAAAGCTGGCTGTGTAATATTTTAGTTTTCTGAGACACTGATTTTTTTTTTGTAATTTGTAGGCCATAATAATCAGAACTACAAGAAATAAAGGCTTCAAATATTTCACTCTATGTCAAATTTTTGAAATAGCAAAGTTTTTCAACAGAACTGTTTATAGGACTAGAAACAACTGGTGAGTCAACACTGGTGACACTGAAAGTTTAGTCCATGAATTTTCATTTACCTGAGCATATTCCACTGGGTAAAGGCAAGAGCGCTGACGCAGCATGGAGAATAAGTGGTAAACAAATAAAACACTTGGATAATAAAAATACACATATCAAATTAAGATCAGACGGATGAACGGATGAGTGGGAAAAGTCGAAAAAGACAAAAATATGATATGACTCGAACAAGAGGCTCATTCAGATCTAAGACATTCTTCTTTCAACTTTCCCTTCATTATCAAAAAGTCAACAGAAGTACAGCAGAGACTGTTTTTTAAGTAGAGATCTACCAGTTTGACTCACTCAATCTGCTGAGAACAGCAGGAGTTATGGCTCTCTTGCCACTTATTATGTCACACAGAACAAAGTTTGTTCAAGTACGTCTTTTTAGGCGCTTAAGTTTCAAACTCCATGTGTCTTCTGAATGGACAGAGGTGGTCAGAACATGTGTCAGTAATGGTATGGGGCATGTTCTGAAAAAAGTCTTAGTCTGCTTGTTTGGTCCAGATCAAAACCAGACTTTTTTTTTTCGTTTGGTGCGGTTTGCATTTTCATTGTGCTTTTTTTGCAAGTGGTGGACTGCCATTTGTCAACAAAGACATGCAGGTGATGATCATGGCTCCCAATGGACAGAAATGACGGGGGCGGGACAGAGCACACACCTGGAAAGAAAGATGGAAGTCCTGCAGGATGCAATTCTGAGGTGCTATTGGTACAACTGCAATCCCTTTTAGAAATTCAAGAGCATCGCATTCAACAGCGATTTCACAATGATATACTTCTAATTTTGGGACGGTGTCAGTGTGACGCAAATCAAAAAAAGAGGAGATGCTCTGCGTGCCATGACCCACAGCATGTTGGCAGTAGAATTGCTAAAAAGAAGATGGCAAATGAGGTATGATTTCAGTAAATTTACTACCCTTACAGAAGACTGATTAGCATGGCGGCTCGTGAAGTCCAAAAAAGGCGGATGCTTTTTGTAGTTGGTTCGGGTCGAGGCTAGTCTGTATTCACACCAGAAGAAAACAGCACTAGAGTTTGTTTGGAAGAAGACAGAGATCACCTCAAAAAATGGGTCTCAGTCTGGTTACTTGGTCCGCACCAAGGTTTGCATGAGTGTGTTTACACCTGCATAAAAGATCCGGACCAACGGGGGAAACGAACTCTGGTCCGTTTAAAGGTGACTAAATGCGTCAGATGTGAATACAGCCTTAAATGTGTCTGGATGAATGGGGTAAGTGGCTGCAGCTGGGACTAATGAAAAGTAGGGAACAAGTGAGATGAGAGACCAGACTGAAGAATAAGAAGTTGATGGCACAGAGAAACATACAGGAACAAAACTAAACATAAGAGATGTCAAAGCATGGAAACAAAATAAACATAGCAACAAAATCATAAAACAGTAAATTAAAAAACAGGTCCTGACAGGCTGTGATGTAAACATTACAGAACAAAAAGAGGCAAGAAGCAGAACTCATATAAAATGTGTGATGGACGTCTCCCTCATATTATTTTCAAAACTCAACAAATTAACTCAGTTTAGCATCTTTTATTTAAAGGTTAATAGATCTTTTATAGAAAGTTGCTGTGTCACCATCGATCTTCCCTTGGTTTGTTGTTGTTGTTTATTCTTGCAACCAGGTGATCGCCAAGACCATACACTATTACTTCATCACGATGACCCGACATAACTATTAAAAAGTTAAGCGTTCTCCTGTTGTTACCTCTGTAACTGGGCGATCTCCTGGCTGATATCATCCAGCTCCTTTATGCCAGTGAACTCTCCAGAACCCATGGAACTAGAGCTGTCCTGCAGAGAGACAGAATAGGACAAGAAAGGTGGAAGGCAGCTTGGTGAAGTAAAAACTAGATAATGAAATGAGCCGTGGCAGACTGGGCTGAGAAACAGAGACAGTGGTAAAGATAGGATAGGAGCGATAAAGAAAAGGAGAAGCACAGTGGCTTAATTACCAACATGTGTGTGTGTGTGTGTGAGTGTGAGTGAGTGAATGAATGTGTGCATCATCACACACTAATTACCAGGAACAGATACTGAACGTTGTTAGAACAATACAATTCTTCTTCCACCCGTCCTCCCTATTAAATTCCATAACCTGCACGTCAGTGAAAGTTCTGTTACATCCAGATTAGGAGCAGAGACTGTGGCAACAGTGTAAATGGCTTTGTCCTAGCGTTTACATTTATTATGTGAGACTATTGTCTCACATAATAAATGTTGACCCTTTCAGGAAACACAGGACAGGTCAAAGCAAAAAGAAGATTAGCATTGTCTTAACCAATCAGAATGCATTTTGTTCCAGTCCAGTGCTGCCAACTTTGTGACTATGTTACCATATTTTGCAGGTTTTCAGACCCCCCTAACAACCATCACAACAATCTGCTGTCTTTTTCTTGGGTTGTTGAAGACTTTTGGTGACTGTAGCTGAGACAAATAGTTATTTTCTAATAAGCATCAGGTGCTGCTGTGGCCCCACATACAACAAAGGTACGAAGCTGCGAAGGTGCTTCAAAGTCAAATGAGATTTTCAATTAAGTGATATATAATAATGAATGAACAGAAGACAAATATTCAAAAAAGACAGGAGCAGAGAATAAAAATAAAGAAAGCATAATCACCCTTCTAATTTCTGACAGAGCTGCCATCTCTGATCCAACTGGAGTCATGAATCCTGAGATAGTCTGAGGCAAAATAGAAATTTTTTTTTATTACAAACATGAAGTCGAGTCAATTTATAAAGCACATCTTCAAACAAGTTTTAACCAAAGTGCTGTGCAACAATTTAAAAGTAAGTGCCACAGCCACAGTGCATGACTGGGCTTATGTAATATTCTAATTTAATGAGAGAAAGAATTTTGAGTTTTCATTAGCTGTAAGCCATATTAATCAAAATTAACAGAAATAAATAGCTGAAAAATTTCACTGTGTCTCTAATGAATCCAGAGTTATGAGTTTTGAATTAAAATACTTCAATAAAAAAAAATGTTCAATGCCATTCTAATTTACACTCAAGTATAAATGTAAAGCACAGGTATCTAACTCTGCTACATGTTAACTACAAGATACAATTTGTATGAAGAAAGTAATAATTAAAATAATATAATAATGTTTATAATAATAAAGTCATATGAAGCTATGTAGCTCTTCATCTAAAACACATGGTAATATATGACTGAATAAACATTGACTGTTGGGTGAGAGAGACCTACTGGTACTGGAGTTCCTCTGTCAGAGGGGGGGATCATGTCTGCCGTCAGTGCCTGCGGAGGATCGATGCCTTTGCTTACTTTCTGCTGGATGAGATGCATGGCGAGAGCAAACTGCTCCCTGCTCAGTTTGCCTATCTGCCTGGTGTCTGCCAAAGCCCTGCAGGGTAAAAGAACACATCCAGGTGGACTCACTGTCACCGAGCATGCTTCAGACAAATTAACCCTCATCATCTCTGGTAACACCCAAATATATATATATCTTAAAAATCTAATTATTTATACAGATATAAACAGTATATCTTATAACAACTAGAGATAGGACTGGCAGCTGGAGCAGAAACTCCCCCTAGTGGTTAGATGCAGTACATTGTTTAAGTTGCACCCCTCATGTAAACAAATTAACATTTTACCAACTAAAACAAATTAAATACACTCCAGATCTTTCATTTGTCAGATATAACAAACTGTGTGAATGCTGACTCTGCATTAACACAACTGGTATACACACCAATACATGTTTTTCAGTTTCACTACAACCATATTCTTTGTACCATTTTAACCATTTAAATATGTAAATGTTCAACTCATTCAGTGCATGGGTGCTATGACTGTTGATTTTTATAACTTTTATATTTTTCAAAATATTAATTATTTTACAAACATGTTACCCCCTAAAATACTTTGAGATATTTGCAATTTTTTAAATAATTGTTCATTTGAAATCTGCTTCAGCATAGTTTTTACCTAACATTTATCTACTTTGGATTAATAAAAGTAAAAATACTTGATTATTCCCTTGAGTGAAAATATTTAGACTAATTTAGCTAGCCTTTGTCTTCCTTCACCTTATAGACAACCTTTTGCTACATTTAACTTTTAGCTTACATTTAGCTATTTTTAGCTGACCGGTTGCTCCATTTTGCATTTTGTAGTGCTTTGCTAAACAGCGAACTTTTAGCTACTCTTGGCTTTTAGCTACTGTTCTGTTTATTTATTTATTTTTTAGATTTAACAATTCAGGATCAGCCTCTTTAGCAAATTCCAGCAGTCACTCATCATTCAAACTCCATTTAAGCAAAAATAATAATAATTAAAAAAAAAAACAATTTGACAAGCTTTTATAGGTGAAGCTAATTATTACCTGGTTATTGTGAAATATTTTAGTTTTAGGTGGTATCATTCATCCAGACTGAAACATGTTCTTACCATATGTGTGCAAGAATATTCTGAGAAAGTCCAGACTGCATGAAGATATCTTTCACTTCCTGTCCACTAACAAATCCGTCAAGGTCAGCGTCGGTCTTTAAGAAGATGTCATCGTACCGCCCACGTTCTGACACCGGGACCACCCAGTTCAATGAATGCTAAAACACAGAGATTCATGTTTGTTCTGAGATCTCCTGGTTTCAGAACCGATAGGTCTAAAAACACAAATCCAACTGAAACAAATGTTTCATAAAGTTCAATGAAAATGAAAAGTTTAATTGTGGATTTTTGTAACTTGGTCTATCAAAGAGACACACATAAAGCCTTGTTTGAGTTTTATCTGCTATTTATGGCCACGTTCACACTGCAGGTCGTAACGCTCCATCCTTTTTTTGTTTTGGCAAGAATCCATTTTTTTTGTGCGGACTTTCTCACATTTTAAATGCGACCTGCAGTGTGAATACAGCCTTCGACTAACAGAAAACAATAGTCTTTAAAAAGCAGACATTTAAAATGTTCAGAAATGTTACAGTAAGTGTTCTGTTCAAATACTCAATAATCTGTGGTGTGTTTACACAACAGCTGAGTGTGTGTGTGTGTGTGTTACCTGTCCTGACTTCAGTGTGTGTTTGGGCGATAAGCTGCCGGTGCTGTTGAGTGACGTCATGCTGCCGTGAGACGGCGTGGAGCGCAGCGAGTCTTTGGGTGGTGGGGGGCTGGCTGGTAGTCCAGGAACCGTGCCCGTTACTGAGCAGAGACTCTTCTTCCGCTTAGATGGGGGGATGAGAGAAGAGGGGAGGAGGGCAGGAACTGGTTCCTTCTCCAAGGCCCGGTACACCAGGTGCATGGCCTGCAGGAAACAAATACTGCTTTTCTAAAACCACCTTAAAGCTGACAACACTTTGTCTGAATGCAAACAAAACTCCTGTTATCATTAAAGCGACAGCTGACTTTGCTGTCCTGTTTATACTTTTCCATAGGGCTTTTTGCAATCTTTCTGCTTTTTCAGACATTTATACTGTTTATCAAACCTACGAACAAGAATAGTGAGACGTGACTTTTTACGTTCGTAGCTTTTAGAATTGTCACATTTTTTTTACAAATACTTTCCTCCTTGAAATGAATTGACAGAGTTTTAAACTAAGATTTTATGTTGAGAAACGATGGCGTTGTAGCCGTTTTGGTCATACCTTGAAAAAAAACCTTTTATGTTGCTAATTTCAGTTTTTAAACATGTTTTTCCTGGTTTCAGTTTCTTTGTTAATTTTAGCTTTAAGAACTGAAGAGATCAAATTTCAGCAACGTCATTCTACACTGGTTTGTTGAAAAAAATGCTATTTTCTCTAATTTAAATTTATGGTGAGACAAACTGAAAAAAACTACAGTTTCTGACACAAAACTGTAGTAAAACTATACTAATATACTCAAAATAAGAAAAAAAAAAAAAGGGCAAAACTTACCACGGCAAATTCATCTCTGTCCAGATGTCCATCTTTGTCGATGTCACTCAGGTCCCAAACCTTACAATAGAAAACAAACAGGAAGTGTCTTAATAAATAGCATGTTCTCTTTGATATGTCAATAGCAGCTTCAAATTTATGTTGCTTTTCTTTTTGGTTAAACATGACACATTTAGAGTTTTACAGTAAAGTCTTTAACAGTGATGTTGTCTCCCCTCATTGTAGCTCTGAACCTCTGGATACTTTGTCCACAACACAAACAAACCACAGCCTCTATGCTAGAGAAAACTTAAATGTTTTGGTGGTTTCACACTTTGACTGAGTTAATTACAAATAGGCATTTATATTTTTTAAAAACTGTGTCCATGTGAACAAGAAGCCTAAAGTGAATAAAAATACCTTCCCGAGGATGTCCAGAGGCAGCTTGGAGTTGATGAGAACTGGTCGGACCTTCTCTCCCGACAGCAGACCATTTACTGGAATCAGACTTTCAAAAATCCCATCAAATTTATTTTTCTCCTCAGGCTGCAAAGATAAAGACACAAGATTTAAATTAAAGAGCATTTCAATAAAGCACATATTACCAGTACCAATTTCAAATGCATATTAACTTTTTAACATTCAGAGCAGTTTATTTGAGCTGAGTTCTTCATGAACTGAACCTAAAAGATGAAGTCTTTACAATTCTTTAAAGTAACTGAAAAACCATACGTTTCATTAAAACCAGAACCTAACCAGGCTGGATCTGTTGGAGACTAGTTGTTGACCAAAATTCTCAAGGAAGTCTAAAATATCTTGTGACAACTGTGGTGGTTCTCCATTTCCTCACACTTGTTTCAGAGACTCACAGTGTTGTTGCTTAAATTATAAATGTTTAAAAGCTTTGTGGATCAAATGTTCTCTCAAACACTAAAGCTGGATTCATACTCTGCAAGAAGGGCAGAAAGTTGCTCTTGCCGATGTAGCTGCCCAACAAAAATCAGATCATTTTTTTTTCTGCTAGGTGCCCAGCGAGCTCGCTCTTCACACAAGGTCTGGGCAGAACTTTGTCCCTCAGGGGTATGCTTATGATTGCTACGATTATGACTGTTCCAACAAAACTTATAAAGATCGTTAAATGGTGAAGAACTCATGGAAGGAGACAGAGCAGAGACACTGGGGGCTCTTCATGGCTGTGCTGGCTTCTAATCCCTAAATGCACTGGTTAATATGCAGTCTGTCAAAAACAGTTGTGGTTTCTTGGCAGCAAATTTGCAAATGTCAAAGACGTGCACTGTCTCATTATTTATAATAAATATGTGTGGTTGTCGTAAGATAGGCAAAGATTTGTACATGGTTAAATATTGCCTAACCCTAGTTGGCAGCTGCCATGGTGGGTATGAAACAGGCCGAGGTGGGGTACGATGCGGGAAGAGGTAGACAACAAAACAAAGTGCAGGAACTAGAACACAGTGGTCCTAAGCTGTGCACACAAACAGTTGTGAGGAAGTGTTTGTTTTCTTCCTTTGATTTGTTTATTTCTAGAGTTTTCTCTGTTTCCCACTGTGTGTTCTTCCCCAGCTCCTCCCCTGCACACCTGATCCTCATGTGTCCTCCCCAGGTGTTTCCCATTGTCTACCTGTTTATTCGCTTTTATATTCTGTGTCCAGTCAGTTCACTGTGCTTTCCATGTCAGGAATGGTTGTCCTCCTTTTTCTGTTTGTGTTTTTGGATTTTGTAAGTACTTTTTTTAAACTTTTTGTCAATCTCTTTTTTTTTGTAAATAAATCATTTTGTTTTATTCCTGATTTAGTGTGCTTCCTGGGTTTTAACGCACAAACCATAACAAAAACAGGCCGTGATTTTCCAAAACTGGCTCCACAACTTGCTGGTTGCAAACACAATTTCGAGTCTCAAACAGTCATAGCTGAGTGAGTCTGGTTGTGGTGATAACCCTCTATCCTCAAGTCATTGTTGTCTTTCAGGTCAAGTTGGTGTTTTAATTCTGATTTGATCAAGTCCTGAATGAATACTGCAGAAACCCCTACCATTTGCCATAAATCTCAATATTATCAAGTAGGGGTGCACCAATAAATCAGCCGGCCAATTTATCAGCACAGATTTCCTTAATTTTGGGAGAATCAGTTGATATTTGGATGAGATCGGTGGAAAAGATCAGCTTCTCATCTACCTCCACGAAGGTCTGAAAATCAGCCACTGTCCCCTGTTGCTCTGCTGTGAGCACTACTTAATGTCCAGTTAAAACAAGTTTGTATTGTTTCAAAGGTATTTTTCAATGTTTTTCAATAAAATAAGACTAGAATATTTAAGGTGTATTGTGACATTATAACACCCGACAGTGTCAGTCATTTTACAAAAATCTGCATCTGCAGGTCAAAAATCTGTGATCCACCTGAAAACTGCAATCGGTGCACCCCTATTAACATGTCTGAAGCACCCTTTGAGATCAGATACTTTATCCTGCAATGCTGATTGATCACAACCATCCCTACCCCAAACAATTCCAGACATTTTTGTGACTAACTAAAATGCTCACCAACTAGTCCCCAATAGTCACAGCCAAGTGAGACACTGATAACAGGCTTCTGTAGAATTTGAAAGACATTTTGAAGAACAGGGAAACAACTAAAACATGAAGATTAGTGGTCTCTGAGAACCTGGATTGATCACCACTATGTTACTGTGTGTGTGTGTGTGTGTGTGTGTGTGTGTGTGTGTGTGTGTGTGTGTGTGTGTGTGTGTGTCTGTAATTGAACGTACCTTAACAGCCCAGTGGGGTTCTCCAGAGGCAGAGGTTGTGGTGCTCAATAATGGACTGCTGGTGTCAATCTGAAATCAAATATTTACTCTCAAAGCAGTGCTACATGAACATTCAGGACATTTTAATGCAATTTATTCACATAGAGCCTTAATTAAGAAAGCTTCCTGGATGAGAAGTAAAATGTCTTCAGTGTCAGAATAGAAGTCCAGTTGTTTTTTTTTGTTTTGTTTTGTTTTGTTTTTTAACCTTTTTTGGGGAATATGTTCACACACAGTTAAAAGCAGAAACTGCTGAAAAAGAAACAGGTCTGGCAGTTTTTTTGTTGAATTTTGTTAATTAAACATCAATTTTTATGAAACATGCTTTGTAATTTTAATCTTGTTTCGGAGCAGTCATTTTATAGGCAGTAAATAATCAGTCACAATTACAGACATAAGCCCTATTCTGACGGGATTAGTTTTACCTAGGGACCCCATGCTATTTGTAATAATTACAGAGATCGTCTGTGTTGTTAATCCCATGAGAATCGGCCATGTCAGTAATTTGTAAAGTAAAAATTCCCCCGCAAATTACCTACCATAATTCGCTGAACTCTGAGGTCCTGTGATAATATTAATCCAATGTGAATAGACATCTCTGTGATTTGGACAGGAATGGACTGAATCCCATATGTAATTAAGCGGTTTTGGTTTTCTTGGTGCATTTTTATTTACTGTTGGTGAAGAACGGAGGCTGGATTGGAGTGCACTGAAAACCTTTTCGGTCCCGGGCCGGAAAAACCCGACACGTTACGTGCGCCATTAAAAAAATAAAAAATTTAACAAAAAATTAAAAAAAAAAAAGTCTGAAGAGTGGGAGCAAAATCAGATGCAAATGGTGGCTCACTGTACGGTAAGAATTTTTTTTTCCTGTTTGTAGTCTTCTGGCTGATGTTGAATGTTGAGCTCTGGCCGTAGCGCAGCAGGCACATGCTTTGGGTAGCTGGCGAGCGCACTCTCGCCAGCTGTGAAGGTGTTCATATGTCAACCCCTTTGGACGTTTATCTAATGAGCCTTAAAAATCTATAATTTTTCTAAAAATCCGTACCACTCGTACCCGCGCGTGGGGATGGGGTGGGGGTTTGTCGGCCGTGTAGATGACAGTGCCTGTTGTAAGCAGGAGGAAAGGACAGCGGAAAAAGTGGAGAACTTGATGTTTATGTTTTTTTTTTAAACGTCCGTTCAACGCCATGTTCAACAGACAACAACTAACCAGGCTTCAATGTCACATTCGGGAGATGTCTGTAAATTTCAGGAAAATCTCAGGCTTTGGTTATCCCGTGCGAATGCGCCACGTAAAACACAGACATCGGGGGGTAATTTATTTATTACATGGGGTCCCTAGGTAAAACTAATCCCGTCAGAATAGGGCTATAGTTAAAATCAGATGTTTACATACATTATAAACAAATAATTTTTAAATCACATTAAATCCAGCTAAGAGACTTCCTGTTTTTGGTCAGTTCAGATTTCCAAAATTATTTAAATGAATACTGAGAGAGAGGTTTTACAGAACTTATTTTTTTTACTTTATCTAATTTTACAGAACTTATTTTTTTTACTTTATCTAACATACACCAAGTTTACTCTTTAAGCAATTTGGGAAAGCCCAGGGGTCGGATTTATAAAACTTGCGTACGCACAATTTGAGCCCAGAAACTTGCGTACGCCACTTTTTACGCYAAGGTTGTGATTTATAAAATCCAAACTTGACGTGAAAATGTGCGGTGCCTCACGCCAGTTCTGACCCATGCGTACGCTCATTTTGGAGACGTGAAACTGCGACACAGATGGTGAAGTGAGGAATTAGAGCCACACTGTGTAATGATCACCGTCGGATATTTAATTTACCTTCAGAATCAGACTTAAATAAAAGTTCCCGTGCGCAACTCCATTCATCTGCTTCCTCCTCAGACGACCCCGACCCATACAGACCCCTCCCCGATAAGAAAAGCAGGACAGCAAAAGGTTTGGATACACGCGCAGCGCGTGTATCCAGTCCGTGTTTGTCACGCGCGCGCGCGGGGGATGCGTGCGTTCGAGCGTGTGTGTGTGCATGCATGCGCGCGCGGGGCGGGGGTCTGCCGCGGGTAACAGAGCAGGCAGGAGGGGGAGAGGACGAGAAGAGCGGGGGACTTATTTCTAATTTTACCTGACTTATTTAATTTAATTTATTGTTTTTATCGTCCTGCAGGCTCTGATGGGAGATTGAATTGAAGCTGAGGTTTTTTATTTTTGTTTTTTATAAAAATCGTTAGATTACTCCAAAGCAAAATGAGGGAAAATCTGTGTCAATTACAGACATTCTGTTCACGTGAGCAGCTGTCAGTCAGCACCTGTCATCCTCCAGATGCACGATGGAGCGTGTCTGAACCAATCACTTTTGTTGGCATTGATCAGCTGACTGATTTAAATATATCTTAACATTCATGAGGTACTTTACATTGACTGTTTATGGTTGAATGTGGGCGTGTAGAGGGTAGAACCTGAGGCGGGACCTCGTGCGCAAACTCTGACGTGCGGCTGTGATTTATAAATGAAAGATGCGCAGAAACGTGCGTACGTATGGTTTTATAAATCTGAATTTTTTTTGGCGTACGCCATTTCCGCCTTTTGTCCGTACGTTCACTTTTAGTATGGTTTCCAMGCAATCCTTTATAAATGAGACCCCAGATGATGATGTCATGACTTTGGAAACCTTGATTGGTTGGCTGACAACATCTGAGTTAATTAGAGGCACATCTTTTTATTTTGGCTGCTCCCTCCTTCTACAAATGAAATGAAAATTTGGCAATTTTTTTTTATTTCTTTATGTCGACCACCACAGCCCACATGTGGAACGGAGGCCAGATTTACTGAATTAAAGACCTTTAATGAGCAGATTGTTTATTCTGTGCTGTTGTGTAAAACCTTAGAATGAAAAACAAAAACAAATCTGTTGAATTTGTTACCATGACTGAAGTAAGAAAGAAACAAAAGCTTTAAAGACAATTTCACACTCACAAACTTTGGAGGAGGGACAGTGAGGTTGAGGTTGGACACGCTGACTTCATGACCACTCTGAGCACAGGCCACCAAACGCAGAGCAACATAAAAACCCTGCAGAGAACAACACTTTGCTTCAGCCTCTCAAGTACTACAGGGAATATAATCAAAGACACAAAATATCTGTCAGAGCAATTTTTACCATATAAAAGACAGGTAAGCTTTATCTAGCTTTTACAAGCTAATGATCAACATGTCAGCTGATGACTGGAGGACAGCACCATAACAAAGTCCTTGTTTGTTTTAAAGTGCTTGAGAAGAATATATATAATTTCCTTTCCTACTTGTTTATCCAGAAAGCCTTTTCCATCAGGATCAGCCAAATCCCAGATCTGAAGCACAAAACACAAACATTTTATCATTACAGACACAAATGACCTAAAATCATCTTGTGATGAGAAAACAGTGTTGAAGCTACTTTTGGTCAAATCTTGAAAATGACCAGCCAGTGGCAGCTTCATGCAGGTGTGACTCATGTAAGGTTTGAATACAGAGAGGTGAACCTGCTCCAATGAAGCAGGACTGTGTCCAGTGTAGGACTCTCTGACCCCACCCTACCTTTCCCAGTGTCACGTCAGGTAGTCCAGACTTCTTCAGGAACAGGGCAGCCTCTGTTGGTCCGACTCTCCCTGTATTTCCAGGATCCACCTTAAAAGTAGATACAGTGCTCTTACTCATATTGTCTCATACAGAAATAAAATAACTCATAATAATAGTAGTTACTGCCTTCTCACCTGTCTGTAGAAACTTTCATACATAGGGTTTCCACTGGACAGCTGCACAGAAACACACACTCAAAAAGGAGCAAAGCACTTGTTTTTGGTTTACATGTATGACTAACAAGCAGTTCCTTTGATCAAAATGAATAAAGCTGTCAGCAGCAACTCAGTTAGCAGCTAAATGTTTTTTTTACATTAGAAATACTAGAAGATAAGTGAACCTCATTCTGTAATATTAGCTGATCTTCATGAACAGATATAAGATATAGATATAAGGATATTCCAGGGGACAACCTCTTGACAAAATCTGCTTACCTGCCAAAGGTTTTGGCTCTCTGCAACCTTTACAATGAAATTAGCAAAAAATATCAAGGAAAATGTAATTAATTGGTTGGAATTTGTCCTCATTCTAACTTTACCAGCCCCTCTTTCACCTCTTTTCTGAAGTGCGTCTCCAAGCAGCTGGATTTGATACTGTTCCTTTAAGGCAGAGGTTCTCAAACTGGGGTCCCAAGACCCCCAGTGGTCTGTGAGAGGTATCTTGGGGTCCTCAAAAAATTTCGCTAAACTGTTAATTTGGATTTTATTTTTAAAAGTGCATGGAGAACAAAGAACTTCTTAAACAAACATAATAAACTTTATAAATATATACAGTATATATTCATGGTATTTAGGGGTTGAAATGAAAATAAATTATCTTTTAAAACAGTATGGGGTTTATGAGGGGGTCCCTGGATTTTTTTTTTTTTTTTTTTTTTTTGCACCTATAAACGGTCCCAAGACCCTAAGGGCTTGAGAACCCCTGCTTTAAGGAACTTCAAGAGCCCCCCTCCGGTTTCCAGACCAGTCTGCTCCAGTTAGCTTTTCCTAGCGGTGCAGAAACATTTTATTTACAAGTTAATTCAAAGACGTAAATACAGTGGGGAAAATAAATATTTAGTCAGTCACCAATTGTGCAAGTTCTCCCACTTAAAAAGATGAGAGAGGCCTGTAATTGACAACATAGATAGACCTCAACTATGAGAGACAAAATGTGAAAAAAAATTTGAGAAAATCATTTTGTCTGACTTTTAAAGAATTTTTTTGCAAATAATGGTGGAAAATAAGTATTTGGTCACCTACAAACAAGCAAGATTTCTGGCTGTCACAGACCTGTAATTTTTTTTGAGGTCGGTAAAAAAAATGAGGACGATAAGTTTCATTTTCCTGCTTGTTTGTTTACTTCGTCTCTCTCCC
>NW_013952449.1:2609304-2611149 GCF_001266775.1 Austrofundulus limnaeus
GCTCTGACTGTCCCCTCCCCCCCCACACACACACAGACACGTTTGTTCTTCTATCCTCATGGGGACTTTGCATTGACTTTCATTCATTTACCAGTATTTTCTATTACCATTTGACCCTAAACCTAGCCTTAAACTTTACATATGATGTGAACTGGGCTTATGTCCCCATAAGAAACAGTGAGTCCTCACCAGGCTGTGTAGTTTGCTTCATCTCTAAAGAGATGCTGCTCTTTAATATTGTTTATTTACTGTCTTAGTTGTGTGTGGTGTTTAATTTACATTTTGTTGTTCTTTGTTCTTTTTTATTCAAGTGCATTTTTGTTAGAGACTGAGAGTCCACTTTGTTAAACATTCTTTAAAAATTAAAGTTTATTGATTTGTTACACTTACATATTACGCTTTTATAATTATTAGTTGTAAAATGGTCACCAGGCAATATTATCGCTTATCGCAATAATTTGTGAGACAATTAATCGCCCAGCAAAATTTGTTATCGTGACAGGCCTAGATGTAAACAAGGGAAGACTTGTCCATCCAGCCTGTTGGAGCCAGAGTCTGTCCCAGAAACACACTTTGTTTGTTCTTGTTTATGCTGGTGCTGCTGCAGTTCTCTCAGATAAACAATAAAAAAAGAAACAGGCAGAAGAAGAGTTGTCCAATGGAAACAGATTAGGAGAGGGAATCTATTTTAAACATCCAAATATAAATACACTGTTTTAACTTTTCTAATATTTCTTATAGCAGACTAGTAGAAAAGAAACTGCTTGCAGACTATCCCATCATTAAATAGATCAGATTGTACTGGTTCAAACATAATAGCCCAGTAGATTTGGTTCCAAAGCTGGACTGGTTCACAGCTGCTCTACCAATGTAGCTGCATCGTGCTCGTTTGCATTCACGAATGAGCACGGATCTGCTGTAATTTTCCTTCATGGGATCAATAAAGTTTTATTCATTCATTCATTATCTTCACATCCCTACTGCCAAGGTGAACACAAAAGAAGCTGAGGTGGCTATAAACACCATGTGCACATCCAAGAATGCAGTTTCACAAGCCTATACGAAATACTATACTATACTAACATACGAAAAATGTTACTTTCATATTTCTGTTTGAATATTTTCACACTTATTAATCCTTTATTTTACCAGGAGTGAAAGCTCACCGGGATTAAAAATCTAATTTACAAGAGTGGCCTGGCAATAAATTAGAGCTATTCTACTGGCAATCCTGTGTAACATAGGCCACAGCAAACCCCCAATCTGGACTATACCTGGGGAGAAAGGGGTCTAGGCTAGACTGTACTGGTCCTTCTGTTTCTCTGTGTCTCTTTCCTGTCCCCTCAAACCCAGCCGGTCAAGGCAGCCTGTCCTGAGCCTGGTTCTGCTGGAGGTTTCTTCCTGTTAAAAGGGAGTTTTTCCTCTCCACTGTCACCAATGTGCTGCAGGATGGGAGAGTGTGATGAAGTCAAGATTCAACACAATCTGCTGGCTTCTTTAGATTGATTGGGGTTCTTTTTGTACAGTGCCCTGAGACCATGTTGTGACTTGGCACTATGTAAATAAACTGAATCAAACTGAATTGTACACTGGGTATTCTGTGGACTAGGCCAATTTATATTCCACCAACCAGATACCTCATCATATAATATTATACTCTTGAAAACAAATTAAACATTCAACCATTTTAGTTCATTCCCCTGGGTATACGATGGCCCACTCATGAGTAGGGCTGCCACGATTAGTCGATTAATCGACGACTAATCGATTATTAAAATAATCGAAGACTAATTTAATAATCGATTAATCGTTTTTTAATCGACTAATCGTGGCAGCCCTACTCAT
>NW_013952449.1:2611159-2618019 GCF_001266775.1 Austrofundulus limnaeus
ATATATTTAAATTTCTCTTGATCAGGTTTTTAATCTAGGCCCACTGTGTGAACGCCTGTATAACACAGCTTTATGAGAAGTGGAGCTGAAGTTTCATATTGGTCTGAAAAAACACGTGAAAATCAGAGACCAGTCCACCCAGTTTGAGGCTAAAGCTTTTACCTTAAAATATTCTTAAAACATGGTCCCGTCATGATGTCATGACCGTGAGCTAAACGTTTCCTCTGCTCTGAGCTCAGCCTTCATCAGTATCATCATCATTATGGAGCTCCTATCCATCCTGTACCTGACAGAGGAGCTAGGAGCTAGCTCCAGGAGCCTAAAGTAGACCGAACCGGATCCCACCGTATGGTTCTGGTTCTGCACACGGTGTCCGCAGCGTTTGTTTCTGTCACGTGCATTAATTAAGACCTTTACGCCACACACCAGAGATAAATAACAACATGGCCGAGCAGGAGATGCTAACCATCGACAGATGATGCTAACCCTTCCGCTGCCTAACGGTACTGCAGGCCTCGGCTCGACCAGCTGACAGCGTTTATTTAGAGCACCGTTTCACGGGAAAACCCCGCTCTCCTCGAAACCTCATTCGCACTACAGGATAACTGGTGTTAGATGCTGAGTCACGCCAACACTTTCAGTGAGCCTCCGCGGGGGTGACGCTGAGAAAAAAAGCTGTATCATTACCTGAGTGAGAGATGCGAGGGCTGCCATCTTCCCTGTTGCTGCGGGAACGCGCTCTGCCCACTCTCTGCCGGTGACGCGCCCCCTTCTGGACGGAACACGAAATCCTTTCAAACACCGGCTGCAGCTCAGAGTGTTAGAAAATGTTTTAAAGCTATTTTTTAACAGAAGTGGGTAGTAAGAAGTTACATTTACTTGAGTAACCTTTGGAGGAAAAAAATGTTTTAGTAGTTTTATTACACGGTACTTTTTTAGTCTTGAAAAACAACAGCTTTTGCAAGTTTACTATTTTTTGTCAGTCTGATGACACAATTTTAAAACTATCAAATCAGATGTTATGATCACTTACTCAGTATTCAAGCAGCCTTTTTACTAAATACTTTTTTAGTCTTATTTGAGTAATTTCTTGGACGCTACTTTTTAATTTTACTTGAGTAAAAAATGGTTGTAGTGCTACTATTACTTGAGTACGTTTGGGTACTCTACTCACCTCTGATTGTTGGTATGTCGTATAAAAACTGTGTATCATGACACAATTTAGAAATGTTATTAGTGTATTTTAACACAATTTAATACTGTAAAATAGAACACCTACTGGGCAGCTGTAATTACATCATTTTCTTTTGTATTTTTTGCGGGATCATAGACTCTAAGGTGTATACTGCCACCTACTGTACAAGAGTATGTAACTACACAACCTCCACCTACAAAATTTTCCCCCCGTTTTGTATTATGCAAGATACAGTATATGAATGATTTCCTAAAACTGATATCTTCTTTTTCATCTTCTGTTCCTAAGATTCTTTCCAAACTCCATTCTCACCCTGCCTTCTTTAGTTTCCCTCAGCCTGTTTCAGATGAATACACTACCCTTGTCATTGTTTTCTTTTCTTCTACAACGCTCAGTTTTCGTTTGTCCATCTCCGTTATATACACGAAAAGTCATTTAGATATATATGACTTACCCCAAATCTTAATATCATTTCTCCATTTTCCAAATGGAATATGAATGATTCTATCCCACTAAAAAATAAATATAAATAATATAAAAATATATATGTATAAAGACAGTATCATCTGCCCCAGAGAAGCTTTTAACTTACAAGTTAAGATGAGCAAACATGTGGCAGTGAAGCACAGTATACAGGTCAAACTGACAATGTTGACCCCAAAAGGTAAATGTATAAGATTCATTCAAATGTACAGAATATTTTTAATTCTGTACATTTTAATTCATCCAACTGTGTGCACACACAATTAACATTTCTCATGCTGAAACCTGCACAAATGCACTTTTTATCATTTAAATATACTTTGTCTAAACATAACAGTGAGCTAAATAAAATGTTGGTGAAATATTTCAACACTCAAAAAGTCAGATAATGAAAAATGTCAGTGATTTTTTTTTACATTTCATTTTACACTTTTCATGCTGTATAAGTGTAGCAATGTAGGCAATCTGATCTGAATTGGCTTTTTTTTTTTTTTTTTTGAAAATTTCAATAATTTTTTCTGAATAACGCAACTTTTCTTTCAGAAAAAAAAACCCTACAAGATCTGGTTTTCTCAAGTGATGAGAAGTTTTTAATTCAGTCACTGAAGCAACAAAACACATGAAAAAAACAAGAAAACAGGGGAGTGGGCATGTCACATTCTTGTGTTTCCCAGTACAATACCTGCATTATAATTCAGAATTTGTTGCATTTGTAATAAAGCAGGAGTTTTTAAACTGTACATTTCCCTGGTACTTGTGTTTCCATAAGGAAACACAGGGATCACCCCGTAAAAAAAAGAAAAGACATCAGAAGCTGAATAACTGGCTTGTGCCAAAGAATGAGTAATTTCAAATAACCAGTTTTTAACTCTTGCTGCTAGATTTAAACAAGTTTGAACAACAGTTTTCAGTGACATGAACAGGAGTATTTTTGTCACCTAAAGCTCCTGCTGACATTCTAACTTCTTTGCTAAAACACGTTGCCACAGAGAACAACCACAACTTGGCTCAGCCAAAACACAAAGCAGGATTAACTCAAACATAAAGAGAATATAAAGGAAACCCTACTGAACACAAATCTCAAACACCTGGGGAATCAACTACTAGGAACAGGTGACACCAGGTGAGAGCAGAACTGTGAAGCAAAGACACACACAAGCAACGTTTCTCTATCCTTGTGGGGACTTTCCATTGACTTTTAGTCATTTACTGGTCGTTTCTATAGCCTAAACACGACCCCTTACTCTACAGTTAACTCAAAAAGACCCCATGAAAAAATAAAAAATAAAAACAAATCTTGGCTACACCCATGTTTAGTATCCTTCTTCTTCAGCCTCGTCTACAAACTCCTCCTCTTCCTCTGCGGTGGCATCCTGGTACTGCTGATACTCTGACACCAGGTCGTTCATGTTGCTCTCAGCCTCGGTGAACTCCATCTCATCCATACCTTCACCAGTGTACCTGTCACAGGGACAGAGCTGTCAGAATGGACCAGCACCAGAACACAGATCTGCTGTGTTTTACTCACCAGTGGAGGAAGGCTTTGCGACGGAACATGGCGGTGAACTGCTCTGAGATGCGTCTGAACAGCTCCTGAATGGCCGTGCTGTTGCCGATGAAAGTGGCGGCCATCTTRAGACCGCGTGGAGGGATGTCGCAGACGGCCGTCTTGACGTTGTTGGGGATCCACTCCACAAAGTAGCTGCTGTTCTTGTTCTGCGCGTTCAGCATCTGCTCGTCCACCTCCTTCATGGACATGCGTCCTCTGAAGATGGCGGCGACCGTCAGGTAGCGCCCGTGGCGCGGGTCACACGCTGCCATCATGTTCTTGGCATCAAACATTTGCTGGGTGAGCTCAGAGACCGTCAGAGCCCTGAGGGTGGAGGAAAACAAAACAAAACGTCAATTTTAGTTTGAACAAAAATTTCACAGTTAGAACTGGGTTTGTGTTTCAGTACCGGTACTGCTGACTGCCCCGGCTGGTCAGGGGGGCGAAGCCTGGCATGAAGAAGTGCAGCCTGGGGAAGGGCACCATGTTGACAGCCAGTTTCCTCAGATCGGCATTCAGCTGGCCAGGGAAGCGCAGGCAGGTGGTCACCCCGCTCATGGTGGCTGAGACCAGGTGGTTGAGATCACCGTAGGTGGGTGTGGTGAGTTTCAGAGTACGGAAACAGATGCCATACAGGGCCTCGTTATCGATGCAGAAGGTCTCATCTGTGTTCTCCACCAGCTGGTGGACAGAGAGCGTGGCGTTGTAGGCCTCCACCACCACATCCGACACCTGGAAGAGGAACCAAAGGAAGAAAATGGAACAGGGTTAGCAGGAAGTGGCACAAACATTTAATCTGAACATATTTGAATGAATTATATGAACCTTAGGTGAGGGCACAACACTGAAAGTGCTCATGATTCGATCCGGGTACTCCTCTCGGATCTTGCTGATGAGGAGTGTACCCATGCCAGAACCTGTGCCTCCTCCCAGAGAGTGCGTGAGCTGGAAGCCCTGGAGGCAGTCGCAGCCCTCCGCCTCTTTTCTCACCACATCCAGAACCGAGTCCACCAGCTCAGCTCCCTCAGTGTAGTGGCCTCTAGCCCAGTTATTACCGGCTCCACTCTGGCCTGTCACACAGAAAAGTTAAGATATTGTAGTGTACGTATACTTTAATGTGTAAAACCACTACTTTTTAAAACTAAAATGCTCACCAAAGACAAAGTTGTCAGGTCTGAACACCTGACCGAAAGGACCAGACCGAACAGAGTCCATAGTGCCAGGCTCCAAGTCCACCAGAACTGCACGAGGAACATACTTGCCTCCTGGAATAGAAACAGAAAAAACAAAAATGATCAAATGCTTTGGAAAACAATGACCCCAAAAAAGTATACATGTCGTTCTACATGAATATCCTTGTGTTTACACAAGTCTGTAAACTACATGTTTTAGTGAACCTAATCATTCAACATTCAGTTTCACTGACTGGGTATTTATTAGACACTGTATGCAGCAATAAACAAAACTAAATTAATTAGCCCCCCCCATCCTTAACTTGTCTAAATGATTAGCTTAGCTATAGTGGGTCACAACAAGAATGTGCTTAATTTTGTCTTAACCATTAAAGGTAAATTTTGATGCATTTTAAAGGTTGCAAGTAGTTGGATGTATGTTGGAAACTTAGTAACGCTTATAAATGGTAGCAGATTAGGACATCTTAATCAAGTAGCTAAAAATGTTTGGCACAAGTTCAACCTGTAGCCTCGTTGTAATAAACGTTGATCCGGTCCAGCTGCAGGTCGCTGTCACCATGGTAAGACCCGGTGGCATCAATACCATGCTCTTCACTTATCACCTCCCAGAACTAATTGAAAAAAGAACAAATACAGTTAAAGCAGACTGACTCTCAAAAAAAAAAAAAAAAAAAAAAGAAATAAAGAAGCTAAAACCAATGGTGATAGTGGCTCTTTCGGCTACATAAGCTAACGTTTAATTTAAAAATTAACTAAAACTAACTATATGACTTCACTGTTGCTGGATTTGTCAGCTATGTACACTGTTCTCTTTTTTCGTCAAAATAAAGAGATGTTTACAATAGCCAACTGACTTATTGTTTGACCTCAAGGCTAAACTAGCCGTCAGTTAGTTAGCATTTTTGCTAACTAACTGACGGCTAGATGCTAGCCGTCAGTTAGATACTAACTGACGGCTAGATGCTAAAGATGCTAAAATGCTATAAAAAAAAAAGCCCCTCCTTCCACCAGTTAATCTTACTGTCCTGGCCACAATAGCCCACTCATGTATGTTTTACTTTCTGGTAGTGATGATTTATTATAAAAATAAATAACGGTTACTGAAGCAATCTTCGAAGGGTTAAAACCAGCTAGCTTAGCCTAGCAAGCCACGATGAGCCATTAGCTTTTTATGCTACCTTTTTTCCGCCTTTCAAAAGTATTAGGTTCATTTTTGCTGTAAAGCTTTACCAACCTTTGCTCCGATTTGGTTGCCGCATTGCCCAGCCTGGATATGTACGATTTCCCTCATTTTTCCCTCTTTAAAGATTTTACAACCAGCCAAAAGACTATAAGAGGCGCACTCTCTTCGACGATTCCGAATGCAGAAGCGATCAGAAATGGTGGGTGGGAATATATCCTAACTTGAAGACAGATTCTATTGGACCAACAAGATGTCAATCAAAGCGGGACAAGGATCTGATTGGTTCTGTGTATAGCATTCGAATTTAATTGGACAGTTAAATGACCGCGTTAGTTACGAAGGGGGAGGGGAAAATACTATTACGGAATGGAATAGTATTCTGTACTAGTAATCTGTGTAGTACTATTCTGTAATAGTAATCTGTGTAGCACGGATTTTTTATTTTCAGACATCTCTCAACTTTAAATGCATTTTATTTCGCACACATTTTTTAAACCAAAAGTAATTATATTTAAGTGAACTGTTTACTGACTAATGTTCTTCAATCTTGCGTTGACAGCAAAATGTTTGATACATTTCTTGTCCAGCAGGTGGCGGGCTTAACATAAAACTGAGTTGTGTCTGGCAGAAAATCATCTGTCAATCACAAAAATCACATAAAAATGTTAAATTAACATTTTATTCATTCTTTTTACATTACAGAATACAGTACAATTTACACCATGAGACAGGAATTTTAAATGTGTAAAAGAATTGGAAGGAATATTGCTCTTATTTAAAAATAACAACAACAACATGTAGTTTTTCTTTACTTCAGTCACCTGTAAGACAATGAAAAAATATATGGACCACCAACTCTTCATATCTAATTGCATGACAGCCAATTGCTTTGAACTTGTTCGTTTTTATTAAACTAAAAGTTGGACATTTGTCAGAATTTTATGAAGTTAGACGCCTTCCAGAGAAAAGAAAATTAGAACGTTCAAATTCCAAACAGGAAGCAATAAACATTTGAACAATTTGCATCCAATGAATCAGAAAATCTTTGAGCTTGGATGTTTAAAGGTAATATGTTTTTGTGAGCCTTATAAACAGTAAAATATTGTAATCAACTAACTCAGTGGTTCCCAATACACGAAACACAAAATCATTTCAAACACCGGCTGCACCTCAAAGATAGTGTTAGAAAATGTTTTAAAGCTATTTTTTACAGAAGTGGGTAGTAAGAAGTTACATTTACTTGAGTAACCTTTGGAG
>NW_013952449.1:2618169-2625032 GCF_001266775.1 Austrofundulus limnaeus
GTTCAAAGGCACTCAAATCACCTTTCTTCCCCATACTGATGCTCGGTTTGAACTGCAGGAGATTGTCTTGACCATGTCTACATGCCTAAATGCATTGAGTTGCCGCCATGTGATTGGCTGATTAGAAATTAAATGTTAACGAGCAGTTGGACAGGTGTACCTAATAAAGTGGCCGGTGAGTGTATATATTTCAAAGTGGTTTCTTTAAACATACATTACCAATCCAACATGTATCAAAGTGATTAAATGAAGAATAAAACACCAGCTGAACAGCTTCACTCTCAGCCTGAGTAAATAATCTTTGCTCCATATCTCCATCAGTTTTGGGGTCCCAGACTCAAAAAAGTTGAAGACTCCTGGCTTAGAACATGGCAGAGGCTGGTTCTGATTAGTTGTATTCAACTCAAGTTCTTATAGTTTCTCAAATGATTTTGGGAGTTTTCATTTAAAATTGACAATGCATACCTAATTTTTTTAAAAGCCATACATTTTTTTTTCCTACAGGCTTTTGATCACGGAGAGGAGAAAACGTTTGGCATCTATGGCTGACGAGCCTGAAGTAGCCCATCAGCATCAATCATCATCAATACTTCATCAATACTTATAAAGAACAAGTCAGTGTTGCAAACACAAACGATTTATGCTGCACTACCTTTTTTCTGTCCACATGGAAAATACTATGACCACTATATTAAATAGAATAGAATAGAAACAGCCTTTATTGTCCCGCGCGAAATAGAGGGATAAAAATACCTTTTTAAATTATAACAAAATCCTTTTTATTCCTAAAAAGTTGTCTCGTTATTCCCACCACACATCCAAAGGCAAAAAAAGCAATTTCTCCTTAATTTGCCTACAAATACCATCTTGTTTCCCCAACCTTTCATTTGCATCTGACATTTAAAACCTCATTTGAATGTAGTTGCATACATCTTCTTCCTCTTCCCTTCTTTCAGCTCCGTGCAACTTGTAAAGGAAAGCATCATTCAGTTTGCCTTTATGTTTTCATCCTGGCTGAAGGGAGAGTCAGACGGTTGTGATGGAGACTGAAACTAATGAGTGGAAAATGAGAGTGGACAGAGGAAAACCAGGATTTCTGAATGAGAGACAGTAAAAAACATTCTGCATAACAACAGATCTGCAGCCAAAGCTGTGTTCTTGTGATCGAAAGATAACCCAGTGGCATAAGAGCTGCAGAATTTAATTAAAATTTAAAAAATGGCAACAAGATTCAGCTTTAGGATTTTTCAGAGAAATATCACTGCCTAACACGTTAAACACAAAACAATAGCCTATATGCCACGGTCATTAATGACGTATTTCCAGTAAAATTCTTGCCACGCTCCTCCCTTCCACTCCCTGCCTGTTTTTACCGTTAGCTGCTAGTCCTAGTCTGTGAAAAAGTCACAAAAGTTAAAGCATCTGTGATCTACTGGTATAAAACGTGAGTTCTGTTGTGTGCCGTTGTGGCCACTAAGCAGCAGGTACGATCGAGTAGTTAGTTTTTCTCCTTTTTCCTTTAGATGAGGAGGTGACAGCAGAGGATCATAGCATTACAGGGAAAACTTATCTTTAAAAGCTCACGCTTGTGTTTGTAATCAGCATTTCTAACCTGAGGATATTCAAGAGCCAGCATCAGAAATGAGAAGACGGAGGTTACAAAAGGGAAATGTACATTTATCCCCTTTTACTGCCAAGAGAGAGGAAAGACCTCCTCCACACGACAGCTAGCAGGAAGCTAACAGGAAGCTAACACAGCAGCCGGTACAAAGGTAGGTGTGTGTGTGCGCGCGCTTGTTATATGAAATGCTTTTATGTGACTTTGTCTTGAGGTTTATGCAAAAGTAAAAACTTGTTAGAGTGTATATTACAGCGTAGACTAAAGCCAAGTCACGAGCCCCCCCCCCCCGAGCACTTTTCTTTCCACTTGGCTGAACCTGTACGTCTCCTGTGTTTATGTTGGTACATGTAATATGCTAATTCTGTACTGTGGAGATCATTAAGAGTCGTTGTCGGGTGAAAAAAACTTTTGCTAACACTGTGTTGACCGTGAACCGGAAGTGTTGGGAGTGGCATCCAGTGCTGGGCAGGATGTCCGTGGCATATAGGCTATTCTTCTGAATTTCTAGCTTCTTTCTGAAGTTTTTTCTAATATAATTTTTTTAATCCAAAAAATTTTGTTTCCAGAGATCCAGTGGAGTGAGATATTGTGCACAGCAGCACAAATAGACAGGTTTACTTTTAAACTCACAGGTTTAATTAAAGTATAATTCTGTGGAAGCTGAAAATTTAAGATGTAGAAATAACAGATCTGTGTTGACTGCCCTCACCTGGTGGGTTGTGTGTACTGTACAAGTCTCAAACAAGAGGCATGATGCTACTGTAGTTACTGATCCTCATTATAAGAACTTTTATTTCTTTTTTCTTCTTAAAATGATATACTATGCATTTGTTTTAATTTACTTTGGTTCTTTAAGTAAGTCATACGTGGACAACAGTTCAGTTCTTGATCTGAAGAGTATTGTTCCTATAGTAAGGCTTCATCCATCGAGGTCCTGCAGTTTTTAAATGATGTGACATTTGTTTGTGAAGGTTCCCCAGCGCTACCCGGTCCTGTCAGAGCTGATCTTTCAACCGGACTAGTCCGTCTGCGTACTGGAACTGCTCGCTGTTCTCGTACTCCAGCATGTCCAGGGCGACCTCGCAGCTCTCCTTCACCACTCGCTCTCGGTCGTCACGGTAAGACTGCAACACGGCCAGACACTCCTGTCTCCCGATGGAGCCCAGCGCCTCCGCCGCCTCGTGGCGCACCATGGGGTTCTCGTCGGAGCGCTCCAGGGCCGCGCGCAGGGCCGGGACCGCTGCCGGGTGCTGCATCTGACCTAGGACGTAGCCGATCTCGTGGCGGAACAGAGCGCTGGAGCTCTGCAACCCTGGAGCCAAAATGAAAACTATATATTAAAAACTTATCACACGTTCTGCATGGAGAAGAATAAAAGAGCTGAAGAAGCTGAAACAGAGTGGTCACAGCTAAAAGAAGCAGAATGCTAGCTAAAAGTACAAAAGGCTGAAGCTTTGGGATAAAGGCAGAATAAGACAAAGACAGAGCCAGAAGCTGAAGAGGATTTCAAAGAAAATACAGTGGTTTGCAAAAGTATTCATACCCCTTGAACTTTTCCATATTTTGTCACATTACAACCACAAACATAAATATATTTCACTGGAATTTAATGTGAAAGACCAACACAAAGTGGTATACAATTGTGAAGTGGAAGCAAAATTTTACATGAATCAAAACATTTTTTACAAATAAAAAACTGAAAAGTGCGATGTGCAAAATTATTCAGCCCCCCTGAGTCAATATTTTGTGGAGCCACCTTTTGCTGCAATTACAGCTGCAAGTCTTTTAGGGTATGTCTCCACCAGCTTTGCACATCTAGTGACTGCAATTCTTGCCCATTCCTCCTTGCAAAACAGCTCAAGCTCAGTCAGATTGGATGGAGAGCGTTTGTGAACAGCAGTTTTGAGATCTTGCCACAAATTCTCAATTGGGTTTAGGTCTGGACTTTGACTGGGCCATTCTAACACATGAATATTCTTTTTTTTAAACCACTCCATTGTAGCTTTGGCTTTATGTTTAGGGTCGTTGTCCTGCTGGAAGGTGAACCTCCGCCCCAGTCTCAAATCTTTTGCTGACTCCAACAGGTTTTCTTCCAAGATTGCCCTGTATTTGGCTCCATCCATCTTCCCATCAACTTTGACCAACTTCCCGGTCCCTGCTGAAGAGAAGCACCCCCAGAGCATGATGCTGCCACCACCATATTTGACAGTGGGGATGGTGTTTTCAGAGTGATGTGCAGTGTTCTTTCTCCGCCACACATAGCGTTTTGCATTGTGGCCAAAAAGTTCAATTTTGGTCTCGTCTGACCAAAGCACCTTCTTCCACATGTTTGCTGTGTCCTCAACATGGCTTCTGGCAAACTGCAAACGGGACTTCTTATGGTTTTCTTTTAACAATGGCTTTCTCCTTGCCACTCTTCCATAAAGACCACATTTGTGTAGTGCACGACTAATTGTTTTCCTGTGGACAGTTTCCCCCTCCTGAGCTGTGTGTGGCTCTCTGCATTTCATCCAGAGTCACCATGGGCCTCTTGGCTGCCTCTCTGATCAGTGATCTCCTTGTTCGGCCTGTAAGTTTAGGTGGACGGCCTTGTCTTGGCAGGTTTACTGTGGTGCCATACTCTTTCCATTTCCGGATGATGGATTGAACAGTGCTCCGTGAGATGTTCAAAGCTTGGGAAATCTTTTTATAACCTAAGCCTGCTTTAAACTTCTCCAAAACCATATTCCTAACCTGTCTGGTGTGTTCTTTGGACTTCATGATGCTGTTTGCTCCCCAATATTCTCTTAACCAACATCTGAGGCCGTCACGGAGCATCTGTATTTGTACTGAGATTAGATTACACACAGGTGGACCCTTTTGAGTCATTAGCAGTCATCAGGCAACTTCTGAATGCAATTGGTTGCACTCAGGGAAAAGGGGGCTGAATACTTTTGCACGTCGCACTTTTCAGTTTTTTATTTGTAAAAAATGTTTTGATTCATGTAAAATTTTGCTTCCACTTCACAATTGTATACCACTTTGTGTTGGTCTTTCACATTAAATTCCAGTGAAATATATTTATGTTTGTGGTTGTAATGTGACAAAATATGGAAAAGTTCAAGGGGTATGAATACTTTTGCAAACCACTGTATGTTTTTGAAGGAACAGAAGAGGTCGTGTGTGTTGATATTATGAAAAATATTTCTCTAAATAAATCTATATACGTCTAAACGGCTGAAATAAAAAGTATGCAGAAGTAGTTAAGTTTGCAAGAAACACAGAGCTAAAAACAAGCTACGTCTTCCAGTTGTAGGACTGCGTATCAAACTAGGAATCAAAACGTAAGAAAATCGTCTTGTTAATCTTGGTTCCAATCGATGCTCGATGCCAAACCCTACTCTAGGACCAGGATTGCCCACCCCTGCCTCACACTCTGTCCTGAGCACGTGTTCAGACTTGTTCTAGTCCAGGTTAGTCCAGTACCCACCGTCTCCCAGAGCCAGCACAGCCTCCTCCGTGCCCAGGTTCCTCAGGGCAAACATGGCTCGGTAACGTTCGAACAGCGGCAGACTCTCATCCAACAGAGCAGAGCGCAGCTCCGACACGTTCCTCCTCTGTGCTGGAGGGGCCGGGTCTACAGAACAGTAGGGGTTTTTATCTGTGCCGCCGTCCTCCAGCTCCGATTCTCCACCACTCTGTAACCACTCGAGCCGACGAACGGCCAACTGACACGTCTCTGCAACCTGCAGGTAAAACGCAGATTATTTCTCACTGATCTGGGCCAGAATATGGGCTTAAAGAACTTGTTTCTGGGGCTCCTACCTCTATGAAAGGATCCTGGCAGTACTCTTTCAGTAGGTCCAGAACCACCGAGTCTCCAATCGCTCCCAGAGCCTCTCCTACAAGCGCGGCGAGGCAAACAGAACGAAGGAGATGCAGATCATCGACATCGATAAAGACAAATGAAACACATCGCTCAAAGCGTTTCAAACAGGATGTATAAGAAGAGTAAAAATAAACAGACTTATGGGCTCCTGCTTCTCTCTCTGGATGTGGAAAACCAAAGTAGTTCTTCACTGTTTTTTTTTTTAAATAAAGAACCAGTCTTGTACCGGTTCTGGTGGGAGAAACAGCCAATGTGAGCGCATGTTTACCTGCTTCATGCCTGACCATGGGTTCCTGACTTCTGTCTTTGAGAACATCTGTTAAAACGGGGATGGCTCGTGTGTCCTGCATCTGTCCCAGGCAGTAGGCCAACTCATGCTTCAGCAAAGCCGAGTCATCAGTGAACGCCTTGCTGATCCATTCTATAGCTTCAGCACCTGGAGGGAAAAAATAACAAGGAAAACCATGTTAGCCATGTTTAAATCAGATAAGTACTGGCACTCTATAAACTGACTGGATTAAAGTTAAAATGATTTAAACTTACAACATTACTATATTATAAAACTAGGTTTCCCTTTTTTGTCAATGCTCTTTTGGTCAACAGAAGAAGAAAATCACAGTTGGTGCTCTGGTTTCTGATTTCCAGGTCTGTGATTGGTTCCCTGATCCAATACTTAACGGCGCAGGACATCCCTAACTATCACTGACGTGTTTTTTTTTTGACAGCTCCACTGAGCATGCAGATCTAGATAAACCACACCAATCACAAGCCTGGAGGTCAAAGTGGATACTGATCTTTAAGTTAATCAATCTTTGAGGGGATTTGTGATTAAAATGAGGAAACTGCCTTGTCTGCTTTTAAATAACTTCTTAAAACTCATCTCTGCTCCTTGGTCTTTGACATAATCTGAGATACAGATGTTTTAGTTGAATTTTTGTTTTTTTTTTTCTAACAGATTTGATATGTTTTTGTTTTATGATAATGCTTTGCTTTTTAGGCTTTAATTATGTACTGTCACTGTTCTGTTTTACTGACAGCAGGGTTAGCACTTTGTTCCTGTTGCTTAAAGGGATTTGCAGTGTTTCCCCTAGGTAATTGGTCTTGGGGGGGCTACTTGTTTTATAAAAACATAAATTTACATGACTCACCTGCAATTATGGTAATAAGTTTACACATACATAAATATTTAATTGCCTAACTATATACTAGTTAAGGACTCCTCATGATAATTATCAATAAAATTATTATTGATAATAAGTGATCAGAACTGTGTGCAGCAGATGATCCGAGTCCAGAGTTCTCAGTTTGAAACCTTCTGGAGCTCTTCTGTGTGACTCTAGGTGTGACAGAGTGTGGATGGTTGATTGTCTCTTT
>NW_013952449.1:2629297-2630717 GCF_001266775.1 Austrofundulus limnaeus
GACTAAATACTTATTTTCCCCACTGTAAGTAGGCTATATTGTTCTGTATACAAAGTGTAATATATACAAATGTTCTCAGTCAGCAGGTTGACAGTTTTAGGAGCTGCTTGAGGAGAACTTCCTCATTCTCCTCCTCATCCTCTTCTTTGAAAAAGAGATAAAAAAAACCAACATCCAGCATCCACCAGCTTTCTGCTTACAGGTGAAACCTTTTTATTTAAATAGGAGTAAACTGTGTACTTACTAAAAGTTACAGTTTAGTGTTCTTAGGACTGAAGACTTTCTGAGGAAAGAAGTTTTTAAACATCTTTTCTAATAATTTTAGTGTTTTCAACTGAGGAGCTTTGATATATTTATTTTAAATAAATTATAGCAGAGGAAGTTCTCTGCACAGAAAAAAATATTTTTACTGTTTTTTTAATCAAGCTGACAAGTTTCTCCAGTAAAATTATTGTGTAATTTAAAGGCATTGAAACACCTGGTTAAATTTAGAAGGTATTATGATTAACTACAAACATCTGAAGCTGACTCAGAGAACTCTGTGATTTTAGAAAAAATAAAAGTCAAATGTAGACACGTCTTTAAAAGACCCCCCCTCCCCGCGTCGTGTGATTAATACTGATTTTTTGCGCAAATTACAGATATTTGATGCTCTTTAAACACGTAAACGTGTGAAGGGGTTGACATGTATGAACTCCCGGGCTGGTCGGAGCTGAGCTGCAGGTGGACATGTTCGTTCGCTGCACCTCGCTTTAAAAACAGTCAGCTGATCCATCGCGGTTTTGTTGCGCTCGTGACGTGAACACACAGGGGAAAATGCTGTGAAGTGCTTTTAGAAATATAATAAATATAAAATATGACGTAATCCTCGGTGGAAAATAGTCCAGGAAACGTGTGCGTTCCCGGGAGGTGTTCACCTGCAGCTGAGTGAAGCTGACCCCCCACCCACAGAGAAAGAAAAAAAGGCAGTAATTATTAAGGTTAAGGTAAGCATGATGTGGCTTCACCTGTTTTCTTTTAAAGAAAGAAGAAGTAGCTCGCAAAGCTGTCGCATCGGTGCTACGTGAAGCAGAGTTTTCATTGCCGTCTAATCTCACACACGTCTTCCTAGCTTTATGAGGACCACACACAGCGCTCAGCCTCGCTCTGCGCCGTCTTTTCCCCCAAGTTTGGTGAGAGGTGGATATGGGGGGTCGCAAGAAAATAGCTCTCGACTTGATCTGGCCTTATTTAAATAAAAAAGACTACATGCCGTGAAATTCTTAGAGGGGCGGCCGTCTCGTTGGCGGGGGGTGGGCGCCCTGCCTGTATAATGGTAGGGGAAACACTGTATAATATGCTGAGGTGGGTAGGGTACTCATAATTTGTACTCAAGCAAGAGTAGCACTAATTCAACATATGTGTACTCAAGTAAAAGGAA
>NW_013952449.1:2635118-2637418 GCF_001266775.1 Austrofundulus limnaeus
GGACCACACACAGCGCTCAGCCTCGCTCTGCGCCGTCTTTTCCCCCAAGTTTGGTGAGAGGTGGATATGGGGGGTCGCAAGAAAATAGCTCTCGACTTGATCTGGCCTTATTTAAATAAAAAATGACTACATGCCGTGAAATTCTTAGAGGGGCGGGCCACCTCGTTGGCCTGTATAATGTAGGGGAAACACTGGGATTTGTAAATAAAGCAGGTATGGTACAATTTCCTGCAACTTGCTTGAGTATTTTTGTTGTTTAAGTCAAATATATGTTTACTGATGACTTACCTCCAAGGTTCCTCAGGGTAAATAAAGCTCTGAAGCGTTGGGTCAGGTCCAAACCTGGATCAACAAGAACCCGACCTATTGCTGCCACCTGATCCACAGACGCCATACTGCAACACACAGAGACAATAAACATGAGCTCTCTGTGTTGGCTTCACATCTATTAGCTTCAACCTGTTTACACTTTTAAAAGTATTTTACTAAAGACAGACACAGCTGCCATCCTGGTTCAAATTGATGGATTTGTGATTTTACATCCCCTCAGAAATTATTTTTTATTGACAAGCTGGGTTGGAATTTCCAAAACATTTGTTTGCGATGTTTCAGAAATATATCCAGAACCACAGCCGTCAAATTTTATTGTTTGCAGCTAAGAGACAATGGAAGATAACTTAATTTATTTATGGCCAGTTCACAACAAAAAAGGCCTGTACTAAAACATTCACATACATAATAAAATTGCATTTAGCCAAACTTAAAGGAAGCCAGCAGCATCAAATCTTCACTTGATCACACTCTCCCATCAGTGTCCATGTGCATGTGTTCTGTCTGTGTTTGCAAAACAGCTCATCAACCACTTGACTCATTTTAAATAAAAATTTTCAAAAAGTACTAATCAGATGAGCATTTACAACAGATTAATTTCTGAAAGTGACCCAGTTCTTTTGGCTGTTTAAAAACAGCTGAAACACACTCACCACTCAGACAAAACACATCCACATGAAAAACTAAAAAACTTTACCTTTTTCATTTTTAAATCAAGATACATTAATTTGGCCTAATTTAAAGCCATTTAAAAACTATTTCATTCTTAACTATTGTTGTTTTAACTTTTACAAGTCTTGTAAACATACCTATGAGGCTTTCTTATGTTTTTTTTTAAAGTGAAAATATTTTGTGATTTTAAGATTTACATTACTGATGGTGCTGCTTAAGTTTCTATCATCCTTTTATTTGCAAAAAGTTTTTTTTGTAAATAAAAACGTAATATAATTAGTATGGTTTTATTCAAAATACTCTGTTTAAAATGTTATTACTACCTAAACGTTTACCCTCATTGTTTGTTTTGATTAATCTGACTTCCATTATTATTTCAAAGCGTTATAATGAAAATCTGTTGTTTTGACTCAACTAAAAACTGATTACATTTTATAGCGAGACTGTCTCATTATAAGCGAATAACGAGTAGTTTAAAGTAGTTTAAATAATAAAACTACATATCCAGTCGTCATACACTGAGCTCAGGTGAGGAAAAAATAGTCCACGCTGACACGAGACTCGGCTAAAGCTAAAGCTAGCTTCAGGTTGTCTGTGTCAGATAGTCCTGCGTTTAAAATGAAACTTTTCTCACAATCAACATAATCTGAAAGCCGTTCTATCGTGCTGAAGGTGTGAAGAATATACGGTTGTAAAACAGACCGACCTTAGGATGAAACCTCTCGTAAATTCTTCCTCAAATTCAGCAGCCGGACCTCTGAAGCTGTTCTTCTTCTTCTTTAGCCGGTTAACATCCAGTGAGGTGTATTACCGCCACCTACTGGGCAGCTGGTATTACGTCATTTCATCTTTTATTTTTTGCTGGATCATAATCTTTAAGGTGCATACTGCCACCTACTGTACAAGAGTGTGCAACTGCACAACCTCCACCTACTAAATTGCCCCCCACCCCCCACCCAGTTTTGTATTATGCAAGATATATGAATAATGATTTCCTAAAACTGATATCTTCTTTTTCATCTTCTGATCCTAAGATTCTTTTCAAACTGCATTCTCACCCTGCCTTCTTTAGTTTCCCTCAGCCTGTTTCAGATGAATACACTACCCTTGTCATTAGTATGTTTTATTTTCCTTTCCTCTACAACGCTCACACTTTTCGTTTGTCCATCACCCTGTTATATACAAAAAGTAATTTAGATATATATGACTTACCCCTAATCTTAATATCATTTCTCCATTTCCCAAATGGAATATGAACAGTTCTTTCCCACAATTATATACAATATATATATATATAC
>NW_013952449.1:2637783-2658823 GCF_001266775.1 Austrofundulus limnaeus
ATACGTATACATATACATATACATATGTGAGAAGAGGTGTCCTAAAGAAATTCTTTTTGATTTTCCAATCAAATTCTCTTAACGTTGGACTACTTGTTATTTTGTGACCCTCCCGAAACATCTCTTCCCAATCCTCATCTCTGATTATTACATTCATCATTTCTAACTCCCATTTTCCCTTTATATCTTTTGTGTCTGTTACTGAATCAGATTTCATGTTCAAAAAGTTTCCCATTGAAATGCCAAGATAAAATTAGGAAACTCCCTTAAAAAGTTTAAATTCAATGCAATAATGTTGCATTTATTAAAAAAAATTCCAGAATATTCATGTAATGAATTAAAGACAAACATGTTTTTTCTCTGATCCATTACTTGTTTAGAAACAGGTGGTTGTTAACTAACATCACGAAAGTTAAACTACATGATGTGATCACTGCAGCCATGGAGAGGAACCCTAACTGGAGAGGAAACACGAACACTTAGGTAAAGAAAGAAATAAAGTTCGGTCCCATCTTGTGGACAAAAAAAGATTGGGAGGACATCTTCAGATGTTTGACTGCATCTCATAGCCTGCATTCACTCACCATCTGACTGGAAAAGAAAATAATATCCTCTCCAAAAGTCACAAATCCATCACTACTCACATGTACAGTATAATAATTTTCCCCTGATTTCTTTTGTATTGATTCCTAACCCAATTTTCCACACAACGTTTTGACGCCTCGTTATAATCACACTCAGGCGGACAGTTTGAAACTATTGGCTCTGATTGTTTATGTCATGGCTGGTGAAGATTTTCTACCCAAAGTGCAGTCAAACAGAGACTCTTATCTTCTTAAAATAAAACTTACTTTAATGACCAAACAAAACAAAATGCTGTCAAGACAGCCTAACTACAGAGCAGAACCTGTAGGGCAAAAAGTGAGCCACAACTGACACATAAAGCCCAAATAATTTACCCAAAATAGCAACACCTGTGCAGAGAGTGGCCCAACAGAACTGTACTGGAGGACAGAATAATTAGAAATACTAAAACAGAAATAAGCTGAGTAAATACAAAATCTCAGAATCAGAATCAGAATCAGTTTCATTGCCATCGTCAATAAACAGGATTCACATTTGCTTCGGTGTAAAGGTGCTAAAGGTATCAAATATAACAAAAGAAGAAAATACAAAGAATAAAGAACAAATATAATAAAAACATAAAAAACGTGTACATCAGTTCAATACAGTATTCGGAGCAGACAATATATTTGGGGTAGTGCAGTTAGATAAAAGTGACCAGAAAAACAATATAGTCAGAGTTGTGCTGTTTAAGAAACCAGTGATAAAGTGGCCAAGGCAGAGTTTTAGAGTCACGTGTTCTAAATGTTCTAAATGTTCAAGAGTCTGATGGCAGAGGGGAAGAAACTGTTCTTATGGCGGGATGTTCTGGAGGGGCTGTGGCCTTTCTGAAGTCCACAATCATCTCCACTGTTTTCTGGGCGTTGAGCTCCAGGTTGTTGCTGCTGCACCAGGTCACCAGCAGGTCCACCTCCCACCTGTAGGCAGACTCATCACCATCCGAGATGAGCCCGATGAGGGTGGTGTCGTCTGCAAACTTAATAAATTTTACGGAGTCATGGCTGGAGGTGCAACAGTTAGTGTACAGGGAGAAAGGCAGAGGGGAGAGAACACAGCACTGTGGAGATCCTGTGCTTATGTGTGCCCGAGACAACTTTTCCCAGTCGCACCTGCTGACTCCTGTCTGTCAGGAAATCTGTGATCCACCTGCAGGTGGAGTCTGGTGCATGGAGCAAAGAAAGCTTGTCCTGGAGCAGAGCAGGAAGGATGGTGCAGAGCTGATGTCCACAAACAAATCTTGTCAAATACAAAATAACCCCTAAACAGAAAACACAGATCATTACACTTTACAGAAAAAAATGCTGTTTCAAAAACTGTGTAGTAATGAGTGACATGTACATCAGAATTACCCTTTTTACCCTTATAAAACCTTTAAAATGCAGGAGCTATGGAGGGGCTTTGCCCCCCTGTTACCCCCCACCATCATTGCCCTAAGCTGCCCTCATTCTTGTTTGTAGGAAAGACTGATGGATTTTAAGATAAAACTTAACAAAAACAACAAACAACTCAGTCACATTGTCCTCTGATTAATAATCTGATTTGAATCACTCACTCTGCTTCTAAAGTATCTCTTTAATTTCTCATTAGATAAGTTTCACACAGTAAATATTCTTGTGAAAATCACTAGAAAGTGTTTTTTTCAGCTGTACAGAATAATTAACAAATCTGCTCACAGTTAATTAAGACATAAAAATCTGTTAGAAACTTAAAGAGTAAAGGGCCTTTCATTGGTCCATATTCTGCTTTCCAATAAATTCTCTATTCTATGAAAAATAGATTGCATCAAAATCAGAGTTTGATTCATCTGCAGGAACTGGGTTGTCATAGCAACTTCACCATACTGCAGAACCAAACCAAAAAAATAAATAAATAAAAACACCTTCAGTGTTTTACATAACTTTGAAAAGCCTCTCAAAAATCAACTCTAAAAAGAAGAAATTCCCTAAACCGGGAATGCATTTTCTCAGTCTGTCATTGAGGAGAGAGTTAGGAAAACATAGTGTGGGATGAGGGGAGGCAGCGTTTAGATGAAGATGATGTTGGGAGTTTAAACTGATGTCAAAACACCACATCTCTGTGAGACACAGTGTCGTTCACACAGAAAGCCAAAGAGAAACCTATGCTGCTGGAAAGAAAAAGAAAAAAAAAACATGTGAAAGAAGCGTCAGCCCTGAGTTATCTGGCAGCGTGAACAGATGTGAGGTTTGTTTTGAAGCAAGCAGCAGGTTCAGATAGGCCTCCTGATGGGGGCTTTACAAGAACAGGCATCCGCAGCTTCTTCATCTGATGCATCTCGGTTCTGTCCTGCCTGAAACATTTCTTACAAAATGCCTGGCTGCCTTCAAATTTCTGCTGCTCGACTGTTCCTGGTTTCATCCTGCTGATGAGACGAACAGATTATTTCTACAGAGACCAGAACAACAAAGACAGAGAAGGCCTATTGGTTTGAGTTCACAGAGAATACATTCAGCTCCAATTCACATGAAGTCGAGGCACTGTACAAAAACATTTATTTACATCATCACATACCTTTTAGTTGAAGTTATCAAGGAACACCTTCTAAAATGAAGAAACCTCCAACAGAACCAGGCTCAGGATGGACAGGACAGCCTTTTCCCTCGACTGGCTGGGGTTTGAGAGGACAGGAGACAAACACAGATCAGCTGGTCCATGTGTAGCTTCTACTGTATGGCAAGAAAGACAAAGAAAAACACATTATTATGTTTTTAAAGGGGACCTATTATGCAAAATTCACTTTTTAAAGTTTTTTTTACTCAATTTTGGGTATGTCTTTCTTAAAAAAACAGTCCTAGGACCAAAAAATGCACCCAGGGGCATATTTACTGTAAGTAAATGTATTTTTAATGTGTATTAACGACAAGTTTTATACTTCTGTCATTTTGTGATGCCACAAGCCGTACGACAACCCACCGGAACCTGCGTTCAGCCCCTTATCTAGCAACCCCCGGGTGAGACTCCACCTCCTCAGTATAAAAAGCCGTCACCGTGTTGTTGTGCAATGTGCAGCTCATTACACAACAAGCCTCCAATAGGACAATGGGTGGAGTGTTGGACCAGAAAGTGGGAGACAAGGATTCGAGACTGGCACAGACACAATTTAATTATTTATTTATTTTCGTTCGTTATGAACACGTTTTCTCATGTACCTCTATTGTTTAGCTTATTAAAACCTTGTTAAAGCCTATTTGTTTGAGTTTCTGAGGTATTTTGACCGCTGCTGCTCCCTGCTCTGGTAACAGCAGGCAGAGTGAGTGCAGAGCAGAGGAGGGAGAAAAAAAGAAGAAGCTGGGACCATGACTCTGCCTCTGGGTCTCATATGGTTGTACAACGAAGCTTCTGCTATTATTAGCCATGCTAAGGTAAACGCTGGCTTTGGAGGGCGGAGTTAATGTCAACAGATTTWTGGAGGGCGTTACCAACAGAGCTCATTAACATAAACAGCTCTTSTGAACAGAAGTCAGAGCAKGCAGAACTAGAAAATGGGAAATTTTATTATCTGAGAATTATTTTGTGCATTAAATTGAATGAACATGGTCTGGATAGCCCACAGACATACCATAATAATTTCTAGGACCCATAATTGGTCTCCTTTAAATCCTACTTTTTCACATTTCAATCATTCAGTTGGAGTGGAACTGCAATGCTTTGGTCTGAATTCCTCCTTACTGTAACTCCACAAACCCCTCTTGCTTTTTGTGTCTCAGATGAACTCGTTTTGAGGCTGTCTCTTTAAGACCAAACGAGGCGCTTTTCACACCTCGCCCCCCTCCAGCTTCCAGACCGATCCATTCTAGTTTGACAGAGGGGTTTATGACTACATAGCGGCACAGAAACTTTTTATTTACAAATTAATTAAAAGATGTCAACAACAGAAGACTTGTCCATCCAGCCTCACATGTTGGAGCCAGAGTCTGACCCCAGAGCTAGAGGAGAATGAAGACCACCAAACTGTGGTTGATAAGTCCAGACCTTATTTGGAAGGTCCGTTGCAAATAATTTGTCATAATAGTTCAGAAAATACTGTATAAAAAAAAGAAAATTGAACGGGTAGAAAAATATGACCAAAACAGAATATAAAGATATCTACTCAGCACCGGGAGTGACTAAATTCAACATTTCTGCACTCCTACAGACTCCAAGTACACAACAAAATGTATTTAAGGGCTAAAAAAGTGGATTTTGCATGATGTGTTCCCTTTGATGTTAGAAATTATTACAAATACAAGTAAAAACAACAGCAGAGTGAGGAAATCTGGTCAGTTTAATCCTATAGCAGCAGAACAAAAGGCTAACTCAGGAAACCTAAGCCAACCTGAACTATAGTATTTATCAAAAGGGAAAGTCTTGAGCCTAGTCGTGAAAATAAACAGGGTGTTAACCTCAACTTAAGGTTCTACAAGAAAGGAGCCTGAAAACTTAGAGCTCTGCCTCCAGTTGTACTTCAGGAACTATAGAAACCACAAGTAAACCTGCAGTCTGAAAGCAAAGTGCTTTAGGAAATATGGAACAATAAGATCTTTATTATGAGATGGACTTGCCCTTTTACTTCTCAAAAACTGAGCAGATGACACGGTTAGTCTTTTATTTGCATGGGTGATGAATTCTTCTTAGTCCTAAAACAATGCAATATACATTTATTGTTCTAAGCTTAAGAAGCCTTTGATGAGACTCAAGAAGTGTGGCATGATGTTCTTGTTTCAGTACCAGGTTTGTGTAAAACAGCTGGGATGTGCACACGGTGAGGCAGCTCATAAAGCATGAATAATCCAACAGATGCTTCAGCATGCTGGTGTGTGTCTGCCCTATACACATCAGGAGTCTGATGATAATCTGACAACCTGTGGAAGGATGAATACATGACTCTGGATGAAAGATTAATAGATCTTTGAGATGCTTAAGTTGAGGTTGATTATTAGAGGGATTTTTTTTCTTATTTTCTTGTGATGGCAGCATCGTTACTGATGATTTTCAACAGCGATGTTGCTTACATAGTCACAAGACAAATACATACTGTTTTTAAAAATATTGTTACAAAAGTCCTCTACTGAAAATCTGAAAATGTAGTTTATACCTTTTGAAAAAGCAGGTTTCCCATGAGGAAAAGAATAAAAAAGCAACAAGGACAGTTAGAAACCATTAGAACAATTAGAGCCCTCTCTTGGCAGGATTAAGAATGAGGCAGGATGCAACGGCAGAAACAGGAAATCTTAACGGTCCCTAAGGAAGTACACGGGGTCACTTACAGACCTACAGGAGTAAAGATTGCCTCGGTTTCAGGAGGATCAGCAGTTGCATAAATCCAATTATGATTTAATGGGAGAAAAGTCAAGGGGCACGACTCAAAGGAAAAATAACAGTTCAGGTTCAGTTGTGTGGAAGAACTTGGGATATTTAAAAAGACCAAATACAATGGTTTATTTCACTTACATAAAATAAATCATCAACTAACAAGCTACAAGGTTTGAACAAAACATGCTACAACTCCATCATTTCTCATATAAGATGATCAGCCTAAAGGATGGATGGAAAGTTTAGTAGGTGATGTGAATTCTTCAATCAATTCCAGGTCTTTAGTGAATTATATATTTCCACCCCAGAACTAAAAATCTAATGTTGGGGTTCAGTGTTTGATAAACTTCTAACAGTCAGACGGAGGAACATCCATCACATCTGAGGCTGACAAACCAATTTCTGCTCTGACAGCGGTCTTGTCAGACCTGCAGCTCAAACACCTGCCAAGTTTTTTTGTTATTAATTTAAAACTCCTGTCTCATCCTTCCTGTCAATCTTTCCAATGTTCTGTCTTTCTGTGAGAAATATCAGTAAATTTGACAATCAATGGGGTTTCATTCTTTTTGAGGTCATTGTGTTAATTGTAGACAGTTTTATGTTCATACTGCAGTAATGATCAATATTTTTTTTTACTGAAAAGTCAAGTCACACATCTCGGAACATTTTTTCAAGTCAAATCTAAAATCATAATAATAATGAATACAGTCTGACTCAAGGTCATGTGACTCGAGTCCCCACCTCTGATTATTGGATGTATGTATATATCTACAATTCATGAATTTTGGAGTCAGCTTCATCGAAGGTGGCTGCCACAACCAATCGACCTCGGCCAACACAAAATGACTGTAACTTGGTGAAATTAAAAGATGTTGAGCTAAAGTTTGAGGCGGTAGTAGAAGAGTCATTCACTCCACAGAGTTATGGCACTAACACATCTCATGAGAGGGGATAATAATAACGGCAGAGGAGGAAATGCCTTCCATTTGAACGCACTATGTTTTTATCATAATAGAACTGTTCGACTCATACCCAAGAATCAGCAGTCGCTAAAGAAAAGGGCTCTGGCGTGTTTTGACACCTTCATTTTTCACGCCTGTGTGGCGAACATTTCCCTCTGATGAATATTTTCAGGGATCAAACCCGAGTGCTTGAAGACATTATGGAGAGAGTCTCATTGATATTTCCCTCACAGGGCGACAGATGGCATTTAAGAGCAGTACACTAAATAAAAGGATATTGATTTGGGTAAATAAGCACTGGATGTAACCTTCAGAAGTCCAGGATTTTGGGGCAAGAGTCAGCTGCTGCTCCGAAGGTTTAATAGCTGCAGGACGAGCCATATTGTTGGACTTGGTGAAGGTCTGCAGCTCTGTGTTTCATGTCATTTTTTTTAGTGATTGGACTCAGCAGCCAGCAGAGAGAAAACTTTTCTGTTATGACTGAAGAGTGGAGCTAACTGAAAAGCTGCAGCTGGGCAAAAAGCCCGCTGCTCTCTCGACCTCTATTTTACTTCCAGAATTGCTGAGTTTGACCCATTCGAGCTGCAGCAGGGTTTTATAGGTCCATGTGGGACCGAGCTTGTAAACAGAAGATGAGATAATAAATTCCTTCTTTGTGAAACTGTCAAGTGAGTCCTGGATACACAAAAAACAGAGTTAAGGCTCGGTGGGAAGACAGCCGGAGCATCTGGTGTGCCCCGTATCAAAACTTTTCTGTTTTCAAACCTCTTCCTGCCTCACATCATCTGTGGTTCTATAGAACCAGCACAGGCTGCTAAAGACCAGCCGTCACTCTCAAATCTGACACTTTATTTAAAGGAAATTCACTTTTCCAATCGCCTTATAGGCATGGATCTTCATAGATGAAGAACGTTTATTATCACTTGCTTCTAATTAGTGAGAAAATGTTTGCACATTTGTGTGTGTCTGTATATTTGTCTGTCACCAAAATGTTTTGTGGAATGAAGGAGTTTAAGTATCTGGGCATCTTCAGGATTGACAAAGTGGGGCCTCATCTTCAGTAATGAGGGCGTTGCTTTGGGCAGTTGTTGTGTAGAAAGAGTTGAACCAAAAGGCAAAGCTTTAGATAGGACGAGGAGCTCCATCATCCAGGGAGAGCCCAGACCAGAGCCGCTGCTCCTCCGCAACGAAAGAAGTCAGTTGAGGTGGTTCATCTGATCAGGATGCCTCCTGGACGCCTCCATTTAGAGGTCTTCTGGGCACGTACCACTGGGAGGACGCCCTGGGGAAGACCCAGGTGTGGAGGGATTATGTATCCTCTATGGTCTGGGAATGCTTCGTGATGAGCTGGAAAGTGTTGCTGAGGAGCGAGATGCCTGAGTTTCTCTTCTAGACCGGTTGCCTTCATAACTCATCTATATTTAAGTGGCAGAAGGTGAAGAAGGAAAACATCTTGTGAACCATTGTACAAAGTTTAATGAAATTTACAGAAAGCATCATTGGATGTACATCTACAGCACTCTTTACTCTTTTCACTTTTCACTGACTGTTGTACCCAGAAGAAGACGTCTTCTTCTGGGTACAACAGTCAGATTCTGGAAGTTAGTAGCTGAAGCAAAATGCTGACTCTGAGCGCCTGAAACAAACACACCTACAACCGTCTGACCAATCACACAATCTGTATGCAGAGTCGGGTGAAAAGTCTTCTTGGGGCGTTGTGATAAGAAGGGGTGGAAGACTCAGACAAAATTATGCAATTTTCTTCATGCAACTGCAACAACGAGAGCAAATTTCAGCAGTCCAAATGGAGTACATGGAGGTCTTAGAGACGGACAAGTATTGGAGATCGGAAAACTGGTGGACAACTTTGTGGAGTTCTCCTGCAGGACCCGTCTGTTCCTGAATTTAACCAGGACCAAGGAGATGGTGATCAACTTTAGTAGAAGGTCTTCTTCCATGCCTGTCAACATCCTGGAAATGAAGTGGACAGATGTGTGGACAGATACAAATACTTGGATGTATATTTAAACAACAGGCTGAACTGTACAAAGACTGATGCTGTTTACCAAGAGGGAACGAGGTAACTTTCTTTCCTGAGGAAGTTCATATCCTTTAATGTGTACAGTAAGATGCTGTCAATGTATTATTAGTCTGTGTGGCAGATACCATCTACTGTACTGTGGTTTGCTGAGGGAGCAGCATTAGTGCTTTACAGCCTCAGCAGTAAAGCTGGAAAATCATTGGTGAGGGTCAGGAGGTCACTGTACAAACTGCTTTACATCTTGGACACACAGACACAGTCCAGTTTGTGTGTGTGTGTCCACTGATCTCTGGAAGTCCATCATTCTGCAAACTTAATTAGCTTTTTTTTTTAACTCTAAAGTTCTTGTGCAAGTTTCCCCCAACATGCCAACAGGCTGCCTCACTGCTCTCTAGTCAGTCTGTGATACATATGGTCAGCTTTTGTGGAGAGTCTGTGGCTGAAAGAGCTTGATATTTCTCAACTCTAAAGGTATTATGTACAGAGCCTCTTTGGTGACATTGGAATAAAGATGTGGTATGCACGGGGGGTGGGGGGTGGAAGCGGGCACAGGGGCATTTGTCCCAGCTGAAATATGACTGGTTCCCTGAAGTGCCCCTGTCCTGTCACTCATCTGTCAATGTGTTTTCAATAAAATAAGACTGGAACATTGAAGGTGTATTGTAACCTTATAACACATTGTCAGTTATATAAAAGAAAAACTTAACTGGCAGGTCAGACTTTTTAAAGATAGGTGACTGGCCAGAAAACTGTGTGGTGCACCCCTACCATGGAGGTATACTCTTTGGATTAACCAAAATAACAATAAGTGTGAGGTACCTTTGAACAGTGTACAATATGACTCCAACAATGTTAGTATCACTCACAAAGAGACACAGAGTTATTATCTCTTGGCCACATGTTATTCTTTTTATCCAATGTCACCGGACTGGCTCTGTAATTATGAACAGGCACTGCTGCTGAACCATTTTTTTTACAATCTTACATTAGTAGTACACTAGCATTCAAGCTGCAGGAAAAACGTCTGCAGCTATTTTTCTGGATGTATTGTTGGTCTTCCAACAATCAGGGTCAAACTTTGATGGTTTGTAGGCTACACGTGTGCCCTTCTCTCTAGTTTTGGGCTGTAAACCCAAACCTGTGTTGTGTTTGAAACAGATAGTCTATACTACTTTATTTGCCTCTACCTCTACAGCCTCAGGAAGTTAGAAAAACTTTTAAAGATAGTGTCAGTCTTGGACTCTACTTTTTTAAGTCTTGAGAAACTATGGGACAAACGATCTACTTATCATAACGTATATGTTTATTAAACTTTTTTTTTACAACAGGCCAACTCCATTGAGAAAAAAAGTAATAGTGGTACATTTTTTGGATCCAATATTTTTAATCTTACAGGACAAAAAAAACATAAAAAACATTAATGCCAATTTCCACATGAAGTCAAACTTGGATAGGTTATTGATTTTTGTGGTACTTTGCACGATGATGTGCTTTACAAGGAAAATGTTCTAATCATGACAAATCGCAATTAGGCGCAAGACGGTCAATAGTTGGTTATTAAAGGCAGTGCAAACAGCAGGAGCACTGGTCCTGTTTTGATATCAGAGTGAGACTGAGAATCCATTTCCACTCTCATGAAGGATGATTTTAAAAAGCTGATTCTGGATAATTATTACAAATCTGACACTGTTTTACCAATGACGACTATTGACCTCAACACTACTGAACAGATGAATGGACAGACAGTTTTTTCTAGTATTTTCTGATGGCCCAATTTCACTGTCACTTGAATTATTAACAGTTTCTAAAGAAAAGTGAAACATATCAAGATATGTGTCCCTTTTATTATACATAACAGTGCTTCATGACACCGTGTCCTTTATTGATTCATGCAGCTGAATGTTAAAGATTGGCCAGCAGATGGCAACATTTTTAATTGCATCAAATGCTTCAAAGCACTGAACCACTTCAACACAATTGCTTCATATTGATCCAGTCCTTGAAAAAGCTTTGTTTTCTCCATCACTGCTTCAGAATTTTCGACTAGAATAGATCAGAATTCTTCAGAACTCAGTGTGAAACATGAGGATGAAACGTCATCGTGTTAGACTAATGGGCCGCTGAAGAATAGTGGTTCAGCTCAGCCTTAGTTTCTGATAGATTATAGCATAAAATATTATTTCTAAATCAGTTCACATGTTCATGTGAATCTATCGTCCAACTTAAAAATGAACATGATAGCAGATCATATATGTTGTTTTTACAGTCTGTACTGCTACTCAGGGTGACAAATTTATTCCTCCGTTGTACTTTTAATCTTATAGGCTCTGTATGTAAGAAAATATCAGGTAAAAGTTAGAGATATAATCAGAAATTAATAACCTACTTTCAAGGCAACGTATCACTGATCCAAACACAGTTTGTAGGTATTTATCAAATTAGACACATTCTTAAGGAGTTATTGTTCTTCTTATGTGAGTAGTCTTGTTTCTTTCACTGTCCAAAAACATGTTTTAGATCAGTTCTGATTAGTCTTTGGTGTAGGTTTGTGCAGTTTCTAGTTGGTTGTCTGGTCTCTGTTTGGTGACCCCTCCCACATCTCCCCAGGTGGCTGAGGCTCACCGAGGCTCCATAAACCTGACAGATGCATATTTTAATTAATGCATTATGGTCAGAAGTTTTGTTAATTTATCATGTGCATTAAGATAATCATTTAATTTAAGGGCTTTTGATGAGTTTCTTTTTTTGCAAACTTTTGGTTTTCCATCTAATAGTCTGTATTTTTCAGTGTTAAGTTTTCTAGTTTAGTTTTGGGCAACTGTGGCAGAGTGATTAGGGGTTCATCCTGTAACCAGTGGGATGCTGTTTCAATCTCTCGTTGCGTCCGTTTTTGTCATTGTGTTCTTGGGCAAGACACTTCTCCCTCCTTGCCTGCTGGGGGTGGTCAGAGGGTCCACACATAGTGTGCCCCAGGGCAGCTGTGGCTACAGTGTAGCTTACCATCATCGGTGTGTGAATGGGTGAATGGCTGTAAAGAGCTTTGGATTCCTTGGACTTAGTAAAGGGCTATACAAGCTCAGACCAATTACTTTTCTGTTTTGGTGTTTAATTTTATGTTTGCTTTTTTGTGGTGTTTAGTGTTCAGACCAATTACCTCCATTTCTCAGCAGTTTTTCCACAGTTTGTCTCCACTCCTTGGTCCTGCCGCACTTGTTCTCACCTATTCCCATGTTGTCATCATACCAGGTGTTGTCACTTCTTTCCTCAGGCCATGCAGGCCATACAACCTCTCATACGTGTAGAGTAACGAAGTACAGATACTTTACTTAAGTATTCATTTTGGTTATTTAGATGTTACTCGAGTAATTATTTTTCAGAAGACTTTTTGCTTCTACTCCTCACATTTTCACTGCTATCTATACTGCTCATTACATTAAATCGCCATTTGTATCATATTTGCTACGCAGGATTCTCTGACCTATATTTTATCAATGTGATCAATATTTTCCTCAAAAACCTTTTGTATATCATGTGAGATCTGTATTCTTCCCTCTGGTGGATTATCAATATACTGCAGGAAGTGGAACTTATATATTTTATTTTATTTATTTATTTTTTTGCCTTTTCAAAATGTCTGCTGACATGAGGTCATCCACTCATTTTTTTTTCAGGAAAACTTTTGCTAATTTTGGGGAAATTATGGTAAGAACAACATCAATATAGTTTGTAATTTTTTTAATAAATACTTTCTGTGTTGAAATAATGCATAATTACTTAAAATGTTTTAATAGTACAGTTAAACCGTGTTAATTTGTGTATCAAACTTGATACTGCAGGTATATAAGGTGCTCCAGTCCTGAATTGTCATGTGACATTTTAGTAATTTAATCAACAGTATTCTTGCCACAAAACAACCACACACTATTTTGGATGATTGATTAATTACTGAAATGCCACTTGAAAGCACATTTTGGCTATTTTCAAAGTTGTTCCTTTGAAATTGTAATCTCTACGCTGTACTGACTAAATATTTACGTGTTAGATGTCAAAGAGGATTGAGGAAGAAGAGAGAAAAAAACAAAGTAGGAAAATGTCATCAATTTGAGAATAGATGGCAATTTTTTATAAAGTGTAATCTGTGCCTGAACAAGGACAGAAACTGTATTTGTGCCTACCACGAAGTGAAATAAATGGCTGTAAAAAGTTCATTGTAAAAAAAAAAAGAACTTCCTAGATTGTTCTAAACTTGTTAAAAGTTATGGGCAAAACTTTCTTTTTTTCTTAATTTAACTTTGTTGTGAGCAAAATGTTACCAAAACAGCCCAGTGTATCAGATTTGATACAAAAAATATATCATAAACAAAGTGATGCAGCAAAAAAATTTTTTTGGATTTTGTTTAAAGGCCCAAAAAACATGTCAGTTCTAAAAAATGTGAATTTTCTGACTATTTTTTAAAGGGTTAGGCTTTAAAGGGTTAAAAATGGCCTTGCTATTTGTCTTGACCATAGCAGAGATGCAGCTGAAACAGGACGAGTGTATCCCAACATTTTAATATAACATTATAGACATTGTGACCTTTAGAAAAATGGTTTTTGGAGAGGTCATCTCCCAAAAAAAATTATATTGTAAATTCTTATTCTTTCTTAATACTTTTACTTTTAATACCTACATTTTATTTGACTTTTGATACTTCAGAACAGTAAATGTAAGATACTTAGTATTTTTAGAAAAAACTAACTTTGGCAGCACGTTGGTTCAGTGGATAGCACTGATGATTCACTGCAGGAAGATCGTGGGCTCAATACTCGGTTCAGACCAGGGGTCTTTTCTGTGTTTAGTTTGCGTGTTCCCCTTGTGCTTGTGTGGGTTTTCTCTGGGTACTCCAGTTTCCTCCCACAGTCCAAAATGCATGTTAGGTTGCCTCAGGCCTCCCTTGCAAAAAGAGATCTGTGATCTCAGTGGGATTTGCCTGTGAAATAAAGGTCAATAAATAAACTTTTACTAAAGTAATTTCATGGTAAGCTTCTTGTACTTTCACACAAGTATCACTTTGAGGTACTTTATACGAAACTGTAATCTCTCAGTGTCCTGTGGAACAGTTTTCCACGCTACGTCCAGTTACCTCAGACTCTCTGTACCTGCCTGAATTCTTCAAGTTTGCTGCCACCCCACTTTTTATTCGGTTTATAATGAAGTTTTGTTTTATTTTTAAGTTCTTAGTGTCAGCCTGCGTTCCTGAGTCCAACCTCAAACAACCGTGACAAACAAATTCTGTGATTTGGATGCACAAATTAGAATTTAGTATGGATGCTTAACTTGATACTGAAAGCTTGAGATCAAGCTGCAACTTACTGAGAGATGTTTAATCAAAAATAAATAGATAAATAAATGAGTGTTTCATTTTGACCTGCATTGCTCAGAGAAAAGTAGAGAGAAGAAGCAGAACCTTTAGTGGTAACATAATTATTTGCTCATGTTTCAGATATTACTTTTTCCTAATACTTTTTTTTAAACTAAATGGAATCTAAATAAAGCCACATCCTAAATGAGTTTTCTGAATACCTGCCGGTTAATGGAGCATGTCTTCCTGCTGATCTTTCAGCTCCTCACACACAGAAGAACTTTCAGGACTGAGTGGGATATCTTCGTCTGCACCTTGAGCTGAGGGGCACATAAAAAAATCACCCCACATTTAATTCCTGCAAGTAGTGCCACCACGTTGGGGAAATGAGATTAAAGTTTCCACATGTGTCATGCACACACACGTTAGGATCCACACACAGCAGGGCTGCGAAAAGCTCAGGTTGTGCTTTAGCTGACGTTCTTCAGAGCGTTCTCTTCGTTAAACTATTAGGTGAAGACCATTGTTTAAATCAGGTTAATGACTCTCCTATATATTCTGAAAATTATTTCAAAATCTTCAGTAGATTTGTGTTTCATTTTGTAAAAAAATCTAAAAAGGCAAATTCAGCCTTTTCATTGGTAACAAAAAATCTGACAAAATTCCCTGTAATGAACAGATTCAACCCTCAGATGCTGATTATGATAAATAATACTGTTCTTTCAGCTGCCCCCTTCTGCAGGGGTCACAACAGTGACTGAACTTACGGAAAAAAAAAATCTTATTTTTTTACACCGGATGCTCTTCTTGACGCAAACTAGGCTCAAACCTACAGCCTCAAGAATACAAGACTGTGGCTCTGACCACCGAGCTGCTCCAGCCCTCGAGATGAGTCTAAATATTAATAATTAATACATTTGATCTGGTGACCTCTTTTTATGAACACTCAAAACAGTTGCAAAGCGATGTAAATGAGCTTCTCCTGTCTTTCTAAAGGTTTTGTCCCGCTGTAACATTTTAGGCAGCTAACTTGTGAAAATGTTATAACTAAATTACTCCATAGGCCATACATTCAACTCATTCAACTTGTTAGCATAAAGATAATAACTCTTATTTAAAAAAAAGCTATTAGAATTAGAAACCATACAGGCTATCAAATTCATACACATGACTTGTTCATAAAATCAAATATTTTAAAATGTATGGACTTGGTCAAATTTAAAACTATAATTTAAAGCTAGAAATGAACAGTCACCCTTAACTATTCAAATATTTTTGGGAAGAAATGAGTGAATTTAAACTTTAAACATCCAATGATACAATTCTTAACATTATGTGGGGCAAAACTGTAGAACTGTATTGATACATCATTAAAGGAGTGTAACAAAGTTTAAGTGCAGTTACAAACAGGCTTTAACAGGAAGACACAAAATAAACTAATTGGTGAGGTATTCTGTGAAAAGTGTGATTAAGTATGTCTTTATGAATGTGTTTGGGTATCAATGGATTCAGGGCCAATTTGAAGCCCTAAGCCTCTTGTGAAGTTCTCTAAATCTGACTTTCAGATTACAGACACTCACATACCAAATTAAACAGTTTTGTCTTTGATATTATTTTTTTTTATCTTTAGAAACCAGGTTGTCCAGTGAAAATAGTTAATAATATTCATTTGAAACAGAATACCAGAAGTCCACCACATGCCTGCCAACATCTGCTGACAGCAACAAGGAACGCCTGTTCATGTTAACCAGCAGCTGTGGAGTGAAGCAGTTCCAGGGGGTCCAGGAATATACTCTCCCAGAAAATTTAGTAAAAGATCTACTCAAATCTATACATTTTCTTGCCATTTGAAGAGCATTTTACTAAATTCTTTTGAATGATAAAACATAAAATTAGTATTTTATGAAGGTAGAACACTGAAAACCAGACTTTAACCTGAACTGAGAAACCCACAGAATAAGTTACCTTCATAAACCTGAGGAACCGGTGATTATTCTACAGATCAACTATACTCTGATAAAAAGTTATTAAAACTCTTTTTTTTCATCCTCCATTGGTGGTGCCCCTTTGATGGACAGCACCCTTAGCATTTGTCTATACTGCCTATGCCACAGGCTGGCCTTGAATGGATTTACAGGTGCTGGTCATAAAATTTGAATATCATGAAAAAGTAGATTTATTTCAGTAATTCCATTTAAAAAGTGAAACTTGTATATTATATTCATACATTACATACAAACTCATATATTTCAAATGTTTATTTCGTTTAATTTTGATGATTACAAATGACAACAAATGAAAATCTCAAATTCAGCATATCAGAAAATTAGAATATTACTGAAGACCAATAAAAACAAAGGATTTATAGAAATGTTGGCCAACTGAAAAGTATGAACATGAAAAGTATGAGCATGTACAGCACTCAGTATTTAGTTGGGGCTCCTTTGGCCTGTATTACTGCAGCAATGCGGCGTGGCATGGAGTCGATCAGTCTGTGGCACTGCTCAGGTGTTATGATAGCCCAGGTTGCTCTAATAGTGGCTTTTAGCTCTTCTGAATTGTTGGGTTTGGTGTATTGCATCTTCTTCTTCACAATACCCCATAGATTTTCTATGGGGTTAAGGTCAGGAGAGTTTGCTGGCCAATTAAGAACAGGGATACCATGGTCCTTCAACCAGGTACTGGTAGCTTTGGCACTGTGTGCAGGTGCCAAGTCCTGTTGGAAAATGAAATCTGCATCTCCAAAAAGTTGGTCAGCAGCAGGAAGCATGAAGTGCTCTAAAACTTGCTGTTATGTGGCTGCGTTGACCCTGGACCTCAGAAAACACAATGGACCAACACCAGCAGATGACATGGCACCCCAAACCATCACTGACTGTGGAAACTTTACACTGGACTTCAAGCAACGTGGATGAAGTGCCTCTCTTCTTTTCCTCCAGACTCTGGGACCTTGATTTCCAAAGGAAATGCAAAATTTACTTTCATCAGAGAACATGACTTTGGACCACTCACCAGCAGTCCAGTCCTGTTTCTCTGTAGCCCAGGCAAGACACTTCTGATGCTGTCTGTGGTTCAAGAGTGGCTTGACACAAGGAATGCGACAGCAGAAACCCATGTCTTTCATACGTCTGTGTGTGGTGGTTCTTGAAGCACTCACTCCAGCTGCAGTCCACTCTTTGTGAATCTCCCCCACATTTTTGAATGGGTTTTGTTTCACAATCCTCTCCAGGGTGCGGTTATCTCTCTTGCTTGTACATTTTTTTCGACCACATCTTTTCCTTCCCTTCGCCTCTCTATTAATGTGCTTGGACACAGAGCTCTGTGAACAGCCAGCCTCTTTAGCGATGACCTTTTGTGTCTTGCCCTCCTTGTGCAAGGTGTCGATGGTCGTCTTTTGGACAACTGTCAAGTCAGCAGTCTTCCCCATGATTGTGTAGCCTATAGAACTAGACTGAAAGACCATTTAAAGGCCTTTGCAGGTGGTTTGAGTTAATTAGCTGATTAGAGTGTGGTACCAGGTGCCATCCATTTTGAACCTTTTCACAAGATTCTAATTTTCTGATATGCTGAATTTGAGATTTTCATTTGTTGTCATTTGTAATCATCAAAATTAAACGAAATAAACATTTGAAATATATGAGTTTGTATGTAGTGTATGAATATAATATACAAGTTTCACTTTTTAAATGGAATTACTGAAATAAATCTACTTTTTCATGATATTCTAATTTTATGACCAGCACCTGTATATGGGTGTAGTTATTTAAAACAATTTTAATGTGATTGCGTAGGTAAATATTATATAAACAACTCAAATTTAGGCATATGGCATTGTAAATGTTCTTATCCTATAAGAAATTTGATTATTTATGTTTGAATTGTAAAAAGGGACAGGACCAAATCAGCTGTTTGCTTCATCAAACCCCTTCTCGAACACACTTTGTTCTGTGATTTTTAAAAACTTTTACTTTAGGAATTTATATACATTTATATGTATTTGAAATAAATACATGAAATGAAATATTTCCACATTCAAAAGAGGCTTCAAGTAGATTACTGTGTAACTCTGTACTCAGTGTAGATGTCTTTAGTACTGGACAAACATTTCAAGTTGTCTAAACTGTTACAGTGTGACTGTCATACAGAACCAGCAGACAGACTGGTTTTTTATTGTTTAATATGTTTATTGTGATTGTATTAAATTCCCAGTGTTTACAGCATCAAATAGCTTCAGGCAAAAAATGTTAAGACTCTCAAAACATAGGTTAGAGTGGAATTACATCTTTAAGACTCTGTCAGGAATAACAGTCCAATAAAAAGACATTCTGACAGACTGTAGGTGCAACAATTATTTCTTCTTTTGCTACTTATGTCAGAAAAAAGCAATGGTTTTAAAGCACACTTCTAAGCCCCTCATGATAGCAGTCATCAGCATGTTTCTTCTCATCTTCATATGTGTGTGTGTGTGTGGGGGGGGGGGGGGGGGTGGGCTCTGGAAAGAGGATGAAATTTAAACTAATCTGACTGCTGACACATTCCTGTCTGAATCATATTAACCACAAGTTTCGTATATAACTGTCCAAGGAGACATTGTGTTTAGTTTGTCAACAACATATTTAGTGTTTGAAGAGGATTTGCTCAGTATCTAATTCACTAACACCTGCTGATAGTTTCCTAAACCTGCAATGTTACTGAACTTTAAGATCCAGCAAACTAGTCTGACATTTACGAGTTCTTTCCAGGACAGAAGTACCTGTTGTCAAAAATGAAAAGAAATATTTTTAGGCAAGGTGATGTTTTGAACAATAGATTTAATTAGAGATCAATCGATTTGGGTTTGTTAAGGCGGATGCCAATTTTTTCGACACCAGTCTAACCAATCCCCGATTTTTTGGGGGGCCGATTCTTGAAGCCGATATTGCTTTTTTTTTATCCATTTACTGTACATGACGAAAATGACAATGGTTACAAATGTTACACGAGTCTCAATTTAAACAAAAAAGAAACATTCCTTAACAAAAACAAAAAGCACTTTGGGTTCCGATGGGGCTTGATAAAACACTATATATTTATCATTTAAAACATAATGGATAGCAAACAACGTAGAATATTTAAATATAAAACAATAAAAGCAATCTTAAGTTAAGATTGTTTTTATTGTATCAGTGAACACATGCAGGTATCAGCTGATGCTGATGCAAGAAATAAAAAAAAAGCAACAACACAAATATCAGCCCAAAATATGTATCTGTCGATAGGTTTAATGCATAAATACCAATGATGAAAAATATTGAAGTGGCAGTAAGAAGCCCGCCCTTTTTTTGGTGACCTTTGACCTAAAATCATCTTTCAGAAAAGAAAATACATGTTAGAAGACTACAATAATTTAAACTTCACTTTACTGTATGACAGGAGAGCTGTACTCAGTAACAAGCAGAATAAGAGTCCAGAAGTAATTTATTTATTGTTTTTTTTATGGTGGTGGTTTATTATTTTCCTTGTAGCTCTCTTTAAAGTTGGGGGGCACATGGTCAGTTTATTAATCAATAGGATCAAGAAAGCCTTGTTGCAGTTTGATCTCTATTGAACTTATTCATCTTTAGGATAATTAGAACTCAACAACTGAAGTGGTATTCATTTAATAACAGCAAATATTAACATAAAATGTATAAGGAGACCAAACACTTCTTTAAAAAGTTTAGTCAGAATCTGTATTTTGTTTAGTTAGTTTTTACAATTCCTTGAGTTTATTTTCTAGATTATTCCTTTTTATTGATTGTGTGTTCTGTGATTCTGTTCTGTGTTTTCAGTCATGTTCCTCCTGTCTGTCTCTGCTCTGGCCCCGCCCACACTCACCTGATCCTGGTGTCTCTCCCCAGGTGTTTCCCATTATCATCTCGTCAGTGTCTCCTTATATTCTGATCTATTTTTCCCAGTTCGTGCATTATTCTTCCTGTTGCCATTCATGTTTGCTCCCTTGTAGTTTTTAAGTCCCAGATATTATTCCCTTGGGTAACTTGAGTTTTCTGTAAGTACTTTCTGCTTCTATGACAGTTTGTTTGTTTTATTTAATAAAAGTCTTTATTTATACCTTTCATCTAGTTTCCGTTCATCTCTTGTAAAACGTTAATTCTTTAACAATCCAAGGTAAGAAAGTGATTCTTATTCGTCGAAAACTATTTGGACAGGTAGATTTCTGGATGTACTCGCAGAAGTTTAGATCATTTCACTTATTGAAAAAGGTTTAAGAATTTGGATGAAAAATCTTATTAATTCTGCCAAATTGTGAAGTTATTTTGATAGGACGATCAGTTTTAAAAAAATGGAGATTTGTTATTAGTTTGCATCAGCTTTAAAATTTTTGACCAGACCTGATATTGTGTTTTTTTTTCACCCATGTTGAGGAGTCAGAGTAACCTGTGGAGGTGCAGCTGGAGTGGGGTATCCCTGAAACTAAAGCCATGCAGGTTGTGTACCTGGGCTGCAGTCACCAGCCCAAGGCCTCTGCCGTTTTCTAACAACTAGAACATTCAGATTACTGATGCTGGAAAAACCTTGGGGTTGGTTTGGAGTTTTTAATCTCACTCTGTCAAATGATTCTTCACTGTAACTGATCACAGCGTTCCTTCTGAAAAACAAAGGCAGAAATACACTCACCGGCCACTTTATTAGGTACACCACACTAGTAACGGGTTGGACCCCCTTTTGCCTTCAGAACTGCCTCAATTCTTCGTGGCATAGATTCAACAAGGTGCTGGAAG
>NW_013952449.1:2659694-2662002 GCF_001266775.1 Austrofundulus limnaeus
GGGAGATACGCTGAGTTTGGATGCAGAGCCACCTTGGAGCCATCAGGTGAAAACTGAATACAGGAGGGATTCACATATACTGTATATAAATATATATATAATATCTCACACAGACAACATTAATGTTAATGCCACAAAGCATACGGGTAAATGATGACATTCACTAGTTTTACCAGTGTGAGCCTGTTAGCTTTCATGTTAGCATCAAGCAAATATAGCTTGGGAACTTACAACATATATCTATCTATATTACTAATGAATATGTGGCATTAGTTTATGCATAACTACAATATTGCCTTATACTTATTTGTTTTATCTTGGGCACTAACGCTATCTCTACATAACAGTTTGCATTAGCTTGGTGCTAATGCAGTGGTGAACGTCATCATTTACCTATCGTTTGCAGCTTTAATAAAAGGGTACTCTCCATGTGAATATGTATATATTTTTTACTTTATAAAACCTAAACAGATTACAGTATTTTTACAGTCTGCCAATTTTCAGTCTCTGCTGAACATGTTTGTTCATACTTGACACCTAACATTTACTCAACATGTTTTTTTTTAACTGTTCTGTTTTATGTGGTATTTTATTGTATTTTTAAATCATTTTATTGCAATTATATTAATTGCTGATTTTATGTTTTGCACAGCTCTAGAGTCAAAAAATGTTATTTTATTAAGGTGCTTTATAAATAAAATTTGACCTGACTAACAGGGTCATTCTGAAAAAAGCGTATAAATAAAATTTTTTTAAGTAACTTTGGTCACCATTTATTCCTTGCCATTGCCACATAAATGTTCATATGTAGATGACACCTGGCTGTCTTTGTTTACGAGGTCTAATGAAAGCAGTCAGCTGTTTAATGTGCTGCTTCTGCTTCAGTTTATTAAAACTGAAAGCCATTTATTCTCCCACCGCCACCTAAAGCTTCCCTCCAGTTTTGTCAAGATTCAAACTTCCCAGGCTGAGTTTTTGCGAGTTTCTCCACTGGGTGGTGCTGTCAGACACTGACAACACCACCAGTTCCAGCTGATGACTCCCCTCAGTATTTAAGGCAGAGCTGAAGCACAAGCCTTTGTTGACTGGTTACTGGGACACAGTGATTGTTCTCACTTAAATCCTCTAGTGTATTTCTCAGAGTTGAGTTAAGAAACTCTTTGCTAATACCTACCTGTGTTCCTTCATACGGTCCTACATGTGTTTCTGGTTCCTTGATTTGAACACTTCCTAGGAGAGATCCTCTGATGATCCTCTCTGTGGTTGCATTCCACCCAAGACAAGTAAGGAAAAGTCAGCTCAGCTCTTTTTTTTTAAACTCCCTCAGCCTGCCGGTCTGCTTTCTTGTCTCATCTGAAGACATCTCTTACTTTTCTTGGACCCCTGGAACTCATCCCCCTCCCTTGTGGTGATGTTCCAATGCACCATCCAGCATGGCCCTGGTCGGCCCAGCCCAGGTGTTCCCTGGCTCTTCACAGCCTTGATAGTTTTTCCATGTGGGCAGGACTGCCATAGCAAGGACCCTCGAGGCTCAAGTGATGTCATTTTTTGAGACACCCAACAATTGAAAGCATGGAACTCATACTATTGTTTTTCATTATTTCTCTCTTTAAAAAAGTTAAATTAGAGCCAGAGATGTTTGTGTGCTGCTTGAAGAAACACAACAGAAAGATACATGAGTGTACAATGCCAAATATCACATGTCAAACGTAAGGTCCGTTGGCCAAATGTGGCCTGCCGCAGCATTTTATGTGGCCCATGAGAGCTTAAAAAATTTATTAAATCAAAGTTCAAGCAACCTATTAAAATAAACATATGCTGCTTTAAAGACAGCATTGACAACAAATTACATCTCCTATAATAAATGTCCATTATTTTACACACAAAATGATGGCATTCCACCGCTAGGTAGAGGTGCACAGGGTTCTAAAGTAGCCGACTACTTTCTCTGCAGCCAAGTTATATAAGGAATTGCAAATTTCCTACTTACAAGTTGTAAATTTAAACTGCAATGCCCCTCCAGTTGAAATTCCCTGTTGGAAAGTGGGAAAGTTCAGAATTCAAGATGCTGGCTACTCACCACAGCTCATCAGTGAGTAAAACTCATACTTGTAATCAGAGGTGCCAAAAGTGGGACCCGTGGGCCAAATTTGGCCCACCAAGCCATTTGATTTGGCCCACCAGCAGTTGTCCTGGTTCTTAGATTGAGACATTAAGATTAGATTTAAGCCCATATCTAGATTTGCACACCTTATAAGAATACATACAGCGGGTAAAATAAGTATTGAACACATCACCATTTTTCTCA
>NW_013952449.1:2662012-2664164 GCF_001266775.1 Austrofundulus limnaeus
ATTCCACATTATTACAAATAACTTCATTTCTGGACATTTATGGTTTGATTTCTTTGTATGTATGGATCACTTGGGTTGTTACCGACATCTGGTGGAAATTTCATGTCATTAGCACCTCTAGTAATATATTTACTGAGAAAAATGTTGACGTGTTCAATACTTATTTTACTCGCTGTATACTAAAAATTTAAATGTAAAAAGTCTCATGAGCTTTTGCTGCCTGAGGATACGTTGAATTTTCTCCATGTCCATGGGCTGAAAAGAAAAAAAATGTGGGCAACGACACTGGCTGCTTGCTTAATCATAGAAAATAAAACATCTTTACTTTGCATTTCATTTATTATTGCATTTGGCCTGTGGCTCTCAGATTGATTTGAATTTTGGCCCTCTCAGGAAAAATGTTTGGGCACCCCTGCTTGTAATAGTATTTCTGTATCATTTATTTGACATTTAGTCAGTATTGTTCGTTGTTTGTAGCAATGAGACAAGGAATGTGATGTCTTCTGTTTAGTCAAAGTTGTACATAAAAAGTCAAAGTTAATTACAACCGGTCCTTTGAGGGCCACCATAATGCTCATGTGGCCCTTGGTGAAACACATGGTCACATGCAAAGAAGGAAAGTAAGAGCATGTATTATCTCAGTAAGAACAGCATTTTCCCATTAACTTACCTCCTGCTCTGCTCCTCCTCTAAATATTCCGTTGTTCCTGCTTTCTGGTCATTTTCAAAATAAAACGGTCCTTTGGATGTTTTTGGCAGTCAGGACCACGGACCTTGGTTCAAGTTTATGATCAGTCTTATTGTACTTCCACAGCACTAACAAACTGTTTAACCTAAACAGTTAAACAGTTGTATTACCCAAACAACTGATAAGTTTGTGATATAAACAATTTCTGAACATATGTCTCCCTTTTAAAGATGTTACAGTTTTCACAAACACTGGATTTTTCTCTGTAAGTATTTGTATTCTTTCCATGTCTGCAGTGAGTGGGCAGGGATGAATCATGAGAGTCCTGTTGGTACCGGCACCGCCTCCTCCACAGGAGACCCAGCAGTGCAGTCTACGAACCCGTATGGACAGAATTAATAGGACATGTAGTCTGAGCGGTCTGTTTGCTTGGCTTTGGAAACAGTTCTGTAAACATATCATTAACTAATCCTCTCAGAAAATCTCTTGTCTGTTTTACATGGCACCTGTTGGGTCTGCTACGAGGCAAAGTGAGAGGAATGAAGACATGTGAGACAAAAACCCAGGCTACAGTGAGCAGACGTGATCTGCAATTCAAATCAGAAGGCTTGTAAATAATTAAACAGGAAAACACTCAGAGAGGCCCAATTTGAATGAAAGTTCTCTGCCAAACAGTACAGTGTTTGTTAGAGGGGAATGCTTCGAAAAACATAAAATATCCCAGATAGAAAGTAGGAGACGAGTAAAGTTTCTTTCACATAGAAAGAGAAAATGCACGGCTTTGGTTAGCATAAACACTGCAAGAAAGCCTAAAAGAAGCACCTTCTTCTCTACCAGATCCATAGATCTACCTTCCTTCCTTTGTCTTATAATGCACTTTAAGATTATCTCTGGAGCCCATTTTTCTGCTTCAGGGGTCTTTAAAATTAATATTCAAAGGGTCCAAACTTGATGTTTTAGATGAGGGCAAAGGTCTGGCACATTCATCTGTCCGTCCATCCATCCTCTCAATTGCTTTTCAATTGAGGTGGCAAGGAGCTTGTTCCTGTCGGCAACAGTCATTGTGTGAGAGACGAGGCAAACACTGGACAGGTCACCAGTTTATCACAGAATTACACAGAGATGAACAAGACAATCATTCATGTCCAGGGACAATTTGGAGTTATGTAAACCAACAGTTGTATGGACAAAAAAATCAAAAGCAATACAGTCAGGTGGAACCTAAGAATTCTCTTAAAGACCTGTGCCAGGCTAGCTGAACATAGATCTCTGGAGGACTTCCTCCATGCAGAGGGACACTGCATCTGATAGGTGTGTGTCTTGCAATTTGGGTTCAAAATCCCGAGGAGTGTTTTTAGTCTCATGCACTATACTTATATTTGAAATGTGTAATATGAATGATAATGCTTTGTGGTATAAATTGTATGCGCTTTGATGAAATGTGTGACTGATAATATATATATA
>NW_013952449.1:2665164-2666670 GCF_001266775.1 Austrofundulus limnaeus
TATATATACAGTATATTTTAATGTGAGCTTTTTTCTTGTGAGTTTATTTCAGGGATTCAACCCAACATGCTTGTTTTCGGCCAGTGGTAGAAAACTCACAAAGGGATTATTCAAAGCATGGTTGTGAACTTTTGCTGTTACGCAATAACAAAAACCCCTAACTGCTGTGCCACCTTAAGCTAAAGTTAAATAACTTCATGTATAAACAAATTAACATTTCTTTGTATTCAGACAAGAATAAACATAATAAATAAACACTGTTACATCAAAATGATTGAGGTACAAATGCCCGAGACAATTCAAGACATTCGAGACAAAAATAAAATAAAAAAGCCATTTAGTGTAAAAAGTGTCTGCCATCTATGAGTTGCCTAAACTTTGGAAAATAATTTTAGTCAGATGGTGTAACTGACCCAAATGTTTGTCAAGTGACTCTGATATGAACTTTTGGAGGGTTGCTGAAAATATTGTCACTAATATTTTAGTGAGGACAAAATGAGTAGATACTGTATTTCTCTGTTCATTCATCTTTGAGAACTCTGTATTTTTTATACGTTTACATAACTCCATGGCGGTATGACAGCGCTTTCTTTTCTGCTGTCTTAATGACAGCAACAAAGGACACATCTGCAGCTTGCTCTGGGGCTAACCTCATTTTCTTTACACAGCAGAGGGGAACAGACTCAGACAGCTGGTGGTTTGAATAGTTGCAGCATTTATTGCAGCCTACATTGTAGATTTACAGATATAAAGCCTGTCTTTTGCAGCTGATGTTCCTCTGTCAGTCAAGTGCTCCAACTCTTGCACTGAGCATACAAATATGGGCTCACTCCCTCGCTCACCTCATGCAGCTTCTCTGTCTTCCCGGGATCCACGATTAGTTGTAGCATTAAACTTTATTTGATAAACATATATTGTAACTGTAAAATAAAGACTGTAAAAACACTGTAGGCTGTTTAGTTTTTATAACTTTTGTGGAAGTTGCCTTTTTGGCGGAAAAAACGAGCCGAAAACTTCTCACATCAAGACTCTTTGAGTCGCATTTATTAAACCAGAGCCAACATGGCGTTGTGCCCGCGTAGAACAACAACCCGCCACCAAAACGTCATCACTCTTAAAGAGACAGCAACTATTACCTGRATCATAACATTATACATAACGGAACCATAACAGAAAGTGAATTATGCAGTCAGTATTGGGAGCACTATACACGCCCCCCCAGAATTCACTGTAACAGAAAACCAGGGAGAAAATATTTAAAAACAACAACAAGAACTTATCAACGGCGTGGGGGTCGAATCAAACGTCCAGTACGGCTCCGCCGAATGGGGGAGGGCGCAGCCACCCCCTCATTGGCTGTCTGAGGGGGACCCTTGCTGCATRGTCGAGGGGCAGGGGGAACGGAAAAAGGGGTCCTAGTCAAAGGCTGTCCTCGTTTTGGGGGTTGCGCTAAGTCCACTGGTCTGGCCAGATCCAAGTGAGCTGGTTTAAGGCGGTCCACAGATA
>NW_013952449.1:2667670-2688049 GCF_001266775.1 Austrofundulus limnaeus
GCCTCCGACTGAAGACACTTTGTCTTTCTGTGACAGTCTGATGAAGAGGATGGTCAGGGTTGTCCACAATGTTCTTGATTTGAGTTCTTCCATGGAGCAGCTCTGTTGTCCTCCATCCATATTTTCAGTTACAGGCTGAGTCATTTCTACCTTCTCCTCTCTGTCAACGCTCTCTGGTTTCATTTAAAAGAGTCAATCATCAGATATTGTCCAAGATTAACCTTCAGGGTGGATATACTGTAGCTCGCTCACACCGAGGACCAATCCATGTCATCATTTGAACAGAATGCTTTGCATGTAAATAAAATGGCTCCGTCCTTGCAATATATTTTTTAAAACTTAGTTTAAAAATTTACAAATCTGAACAGCCTACAGTATTTTTACAGTCTTTATTTTACAGTTAAAATAAATGTTTATCAAATAAAGTCTAATGTTACATCTAATCCTGGTTCCCTTTAAAGGAGCCACACCATGGCCCTTTCCCAATCAGTGGCTACACACTCGCCCCATTCCGTACACACTACACTCGCTGTGAAGCCCCCTCGCAGCTGAACTGAGTCCCCTTGATGATGCTGTATACACCCTCCTCTTTTGAGACGGGCTCTCCTCACACCACCGGAACAGGAAGCTGTCATCACCATGGTAACAGTCCAACCTCTGGCAGCGACTGAATGCTGGAGAACAAACGCTTTTTTAAAATAAGACCAAAGAAAACATTTAATTAGGCCCACATTTTAGAGAGTTTTCAGATATGACTGTATTTTTAACAAACACGGTGCAATAACTTGTCAAAATTATTGGACTTTTAAAATGTTTCCTTCTTTTTTGAATATGGACCAGGCTTCTGTGTCTTTAATAAAGTTTGAATTGAATTAAACATGATTTATGGGAAATTATATTTGTTGGTGAGGTGTTTACTTAGTGAATATGTGTACAAAACGTATATTTAAACGTCCTGTGTTCCACGTTGACCACTATTTGGTGCTGCACCTGCTGCTTGAGTCTGCATCGGATGCAGACTCGCTGTGAAGTGTTTAATAAGCCACTCGCCCTCGTACCTAATTGGTTTCAGATGAGACTTAATATGGCAAACCCTCCGCAGGAACGCGCAAACTGAGTGAGTAGGGAGTAGGGCGAGTGTGCAGCCACCGATTGGGAAAGGGCCTTTGAGCTGGTCATGGTCTGAAGTGTGCTAGTACCAGTCTCTGCAAGACCTTCATAAGGTGTGATGTCAGTTTTATTGGCCTGTAGTCATTTAAACTGGAATTGCTCCTTTTGGACACTGGAACCAGGCAGGAGGATTTTCATTGCACTGAGATTCTAAGGTCCAGGTTGAACAGATGCTGAAGTACTTCACAAAGCTGAGGACCTCGACACATGTGGGCTGATGCCAGTTGGTCCAGCAGCCCTCTTCTGGTTGAATCACTCCAGGTTCCTCACCTGATTTGCTGTTACGTAAAGTTCCGTCTGGCATGTTTTGGGAGATGCATGGTCAGTGATGGGTGTCTGCAGGGAGGTACATGTTGGAACTTGTGTAGAATATGACAGGTGCCAACTGCTGGGATGTGTAAGGGCTATGAAGACCCTGGGCCTGTAACAAACCTGGTGTTGCGTATTAGTGCTGAAGGTGGGGGTGAGTGGCTTCTAAGGGAGGAGGAGTTGAGATTAAACCTGTTGAAAAGGGTTTAATTTGTTTTTGTTGTGTACATTGCCATCAGTGACGCTCAGATTTTTCTTCTAGAAGCTGGAATCTCCTTTCAGGTATCTATAGCTCTGTAGTTTTCTAGTGTTTTTGTGACTCCTCAAAGCCTTAGCTGCTTTCAAACACCTCATGGACCTGGTGTTGTGTATTAGTGTTGTAGGCGGGGTGAGTGGCTTCTACGGGAGTAGGAGTTGAGATTAAACCCGTTGAAAAGGGTTTAATTTTTTTATGTACATTTTTTGTGTACATTACAACGTACAAAGCCTTAGCCAATTTTGGTGCTGCATCCACATGCTGTTCAACTACATGGATAATATGATCGTCCATGTACAGTGTGGCCACGGAGCCCAAAACAATAAGGCAGGCAGGCCTCAAGGCCAACCAGAAGAAATGACAGTAATTCTCTGAAATTATTCATTAGATCTACAACTAAAACAGAATACCTTTGGCAATTCAATTTAAGATGCCTGCCACAGCTCCTGAACCCTAAGGCTGATTTGTACTTCAACAAGATGTGAGGCAACAGATCTGTCATGACGTAATTTTGGATGTCTTTATCTCACGAGGTGTTAATAGTCAATTAGAGAACGAAGGGGATAAATCATAATTCCCTACTAATACTATAACAATTGGCTTCTGGCTTTTTCAGTGAAATGACATGCAGATATATAATATCCACATAAACAAACACATTTTGACCAATCACACAACGCATGCCGCACAGCCCAGAAGAAACCGTTGTGACTGGGGACAATGTAGAAGATGGGCTGTTTGCAGGTGGTAACAGATGGAGTTTTTACCATTTTCTTCATGCAAAGTGTGAGAATGGACCCACATAGGAAAACTTTTCTGGCCCAGTTCTGGTCCACACAATACACTAACACTTGGCTCAGATACTGCAAAGAATGATGGCCCTTTGGTGCCATGCCAGCAGTCAGGCAGCAGTGTCAGCTTGGCAACAGATCTGGCCCACACCTGTCTGCATGTGGGGAACTATAAATCAGCCTTTAGCAAACACAAACATGACTCTAATTCAGTGTGGTAGTAGCTGAGCGTTATTTCCAACACATACTTGGAGTTCTGAATGCACAAGATATGGATGATATGCATTGCTCCAAGAAATGCTATTTTAAGTGTTTTTTCTCTCTCTTCTATATGGCATGGTGGCTCAGTTGGTAGAGCTGATTTCTCTCAGCAAGAAGGTGAAATCCTGGCCCGGGGACCTTTCTGGGTAGAGTTTGCATGTTCTCTCCGTGCATGCATGGGTTCTTTCCGGGTACTCCGGCTTCCTCCCACAGACCCAAAAACATGACTGTCATGTTAATTGGTAACTCTAAACTGTCCCTAGGTGTGAGTGAGAGAGTGAATGGTTGTTTGTCTCGTTTTGTCTCCATGTGTGTCTCTGTGATGGACTTGCGACCTGTCCAGGGTGTACCCCGCCCCTCACACTGTGACTGCTGGATATGGCACCAGTGACCCCCGTGACCCTGAAAGGAATAAGCGGGTACAGATGATGGATGGATCTCTTCTATATTTACGGTTAGTAACTAAAATAAAATCAACCACAATGTTTTCCTTTATGCTGGTAATGCACAGTATAAACCTAACAAGGTTAAATCAGGTCCTCTGGATAAGTTGTTTTTTGTTAAATGTTTCATCCTTTATGCCAGTGATATTCTCACTAATATAAAATTTCCCAGGTGTGTAAATAAATAAATAAAAATAGGACTGAGATATGTGGGGCCATATGATTTCTGCAATGTGGAAAATGCAAATGGAATCACGAAATTGACACAAAATGGAATCCAGTAAAAAATGCAAAATCTCACAACATTTGCTCATTTGGTGTACTTGATGTATTTTGGACGCTGCTGTTTTCTGCACCTGCCATTACCTGGTTTATTTATTTAATTGCTTGTTCACTTTCAAGGCAAAGTCTTTACATTTGTTTAATTTCAGTTGAAAAGAATACAATGTCTGAGAATTAAATGTTCTAGGGCATTAAATAAATAGTTTTCATTTAATAATCAGCTGTTGTATATTATTGTTTTGGAGAATCATCAAGTTTGACAGAGAGGGTACTAGTGGTACGTTAAAATGGCTCAGGGGGTACAAAAAACATTGGGAACCACTGCTTTATCCAACAGACTTCTTCAATCTATGAACACAATCTTCAAAGTCTAAAGCTTCAGTCTCACATTAAATGAAATAAGATGCCATTTTAAGGCAGTAAATTCATAGTTTTCTTCATAGGCATCTGTAAATGAGCTGGAGTTATCAGTATTTCAGTGGAATTGGAGAATAATCTTGTCATTTCCAAGAAAAATGAATTTATTCAACATTTAGAACACAGGTTTACATGATTATCAAAACCATACTGTGTTTACAAACCTTTGCTCAAATCTCTCTGTAAAACTAAAGTTTCCTCCTAGGTTCATTTAGTCTGAATACATTGTTCTTCTACATCCATTGCTGTGTTATGAGTGGACCATGCATTATACGCTATAATCAATATGTGTACATGTTTTCCAGTGAATGCACAAAGACCTCTCAGCTCACTGACACTGATTCTTGTCACAAGAAATCAATACAAAACTATGTTTCCTTTTTACTTGTGCTGGAGATTTTCTAGCACAATGCAGGCACTTTTCTTTCTTTTGCACAAACTGCTGACTCAGCTCCATCCGTACAAAAGTAATGTGAAAGGAAACCAATGGATTGAAAGCTCTGGGAACCTTATGCAAACTAGTGTAACGCTTTGTTGGAGGGAAATTGAGCTTTTGATAAACAAAAGCTGTGAAGCACAAGACTCGGTGAGGACGTCCTTTCAACTAAAGAGAAAACTTGCAACTGCAGAACTTTTTTAATTCACTTGGACGATAATCACTAGTTGTGTCCACACAAGTCTGTACTTCAGTCTGAATTTGGAGCAAAAAAAAAAAAAAAACACACGGCATGAGGTGCTGGGTTTGTGGTAAACATGGTATCATCAGACCTGCAGTGAAAAAATAGAAATTGTGTCTCTGGTATGTGTTGTCATCACTGCACGCACCAAAATATATTTGTCCTCTGCATTAAACCCATCACACACGTGAGATACACACACTATTTAATCTGCCTGGGGAGCAGTTAGGGATTAGATGCCTTGCTCAAGGACACCACAACATGTAGGCATGGAGGAGAATTGAACCTAGCCCCAAGATGACTGTCCTACCACTGCGCCACAGTCGTCATTCATCATTGCCTCTGCACAGTTTATACTTCAAGCCGTATTATTCCTGACGACTAGAACAGATCATAGGTAAAACATCTGCTAAACACAGAAAACCTTTTACAGAATCGACCATGTTGTATGTATTTTGGGACCAAAGTCTGCACCAGGAGTTCTGTAATTCAGTTACATAAGGGGGACAAAATTTAAAACTTGGTCTGAGCCAGTTAAGGGCCAATTCAGTATTTCTTGACAAAAAGGTATATTTTATAATTCTTATAGAAATACAAATGACCTTTTCCAAATGATATATTATGTAGCATTTAGATTATACATACCTTAACAGATAAAGAAAAAACAGTTCAGTTTAGAAAGACACATTTTAGCATTCATTTCTTATTCCTAACACTCTTTCCAACAATTTTCATTATTTTTAGATATGTTTAATCACAAACTAGCAAATCAGTTCAAAGAGAAATCCCTCACTAAAAATCCCAACTGAAATAAGAAGAGAATACAAGAAAAAAAGTAAATTTTCTGCTGCTCTTTTCACACCAAAATCAAAGATTACTGAAAAATTTCAGCCTAATAATTGGTTTCAAAGTTGGCCTACAGTTATGAGAAAAATGCACTAAATCCGGTGAGAAAAAGAGAAACCATACAATTATTTCACATTCAAAATATGACCTTCCAAACAGATGGCCAGATGAAATGTTAACGAAAGCCAGATTTGTCTGGCGGGCCTTCAACTTGACGCATGTGCTGTCCACTATTAATGTGTAGCTTTGTGTCCTGCATGCGGACTGCACCACACACAATAATTGTGTTGCACAAGCTCTCATTTTTAAATTATAAAATTACTAACTATGGCTAAATCTGTCAGAAACAAATTTAAAAAAAGAGTCAACATATAAAGATAATGTATCTGTTTTTTTTGCATAAAAGAGGGGCAGGACTTGTGTTGGAACTAGCCACCATGAAAGTTGGTCCCATTCTGGCTTCAACTTCCAAGTTTTGTTCCAACATCTACGGGGTGATTCAAACGTCACAGGTCACACTTTTATTTTGGTCCAATATGGCAGTTTTTCAGATAGTGGCCATGTTTCTGAACATAGCCTACAATAATAGTTCTCAAACTTTTCAGCTTTTCAAACTTCTCTGGCTGATGAACATTGGTATCGTGTCAAATAAACAAGGGCACAGTAACAATAATTATGCTATTTTTTATCCATTTAAGTACACTAACCTCACACATTTGTAACAACAAAGGCAAAAAAATAGTTGTCGTTTGTAAATATAATTAATTATGAATAACTTTCAAGACACCTTAATGTTTCAGGACAGAGATTCCCCAACTCTGACTCTGGGAACCTGGTTAAAAGCCAGGCCACTTCACCCATTACTTAATGGGGTATTTATAAATATCACATTCCCTTTTCTTTCTGAAACAAAATAATTTCCTGAGACTTTTTAATCACCTTGTATTATACTAAAAGTATTTGGTTCTAACTTAATTTTAGAATACAAATATATAAACAGGAGTTTTTTAAAGCGGTGTGTAAGGTTTTTATATGTGAAAGTTTGTCTCTAAGAGGATGATCAGCAGTCTTCAGGAGTAACCAACCAACTCTCCTCCTCCTCTCTGCAGCCCTGACACCCACTGCTCCACAGATGTTTGCTCCAAATGTTAAACTCCAACACGAACCTGCTTCTCTCTCTCGCTTTGGTCTCCTCGGCTCACGTTGCGAGGTAATGAAGAGCGAATGTTTTTTTTTAACGCTTTGTTTTCTTTTTTTTTGCTGAATATCTGAGGCAGATTCAAGGACGGAGCTGATAAAGTCAACAAACACCAGCTCTTTGGTTGAGTTTCGTGTCGTCCCTCGCTCCCACCCTCCTCCTTATGCAGCACTTTGCTGTCTCACATCTTCTCATTCCACGTGAAAACAGCTCTAAAGGAAGGACATGGGAAAACTAATGAAACTATCAATTACTGTTTTCCCTTCTTTCCCCCCTTCTTTCTTTTCTCTTGCTGCCGCAGTGCAGAGAAACAGTGATTATAGGAGGGAGGTGGGGGATGGAGGGGCTTCAGAAGGCAGGGGGTGATGATGATGATGATGATGAGTGGGGGGAGGGGGGTTAGAGTGTCCGGCAGGAATTGGATTGGACTGACACTGGTAATGATGCTGTAATTATATTTGGCATGAGAAGGTGACCACAGTAGGGTGAGGGTGGGGTATGGTTTGGCATTAATGTAGCGTTTGGGGAACCTCGTCAGGTTTGTACACAACCTGACAGTTTCATTAAAGCAAAGCCATCCCCGTCTGCGAGATCCGGTCTGATGCATTTCTAAAATAATTATGTTTTCTTATCCTTCTTTTTGATGGCTTCCATAAAAAAAATCAGCTTGTCTGCTTACATAAAGACAGGAAACATCGGACGGGGCTAATCGATGGAGGACAGTTCAGTCTGTCTCCAGCTATCTTCCTCATTAGTGTTAAGGTCTCTTTTAATTTCAGGCCCTTATCTATCAGTGTAATGCTTAGGCTCCTATTGATTGGCTCTTTATGTATTGCCGGCCCTGTGCTTAACTCAGACTCTGATGGTCAAAACTTTAGAAGAGTTGTGCAAAGCTTTGGTGTTGCTTCGAAACAAATAGCTATGTTAGAAAAGTACTTATAGACCACTGAGGACATGAGGGGGAGTGAGGCCCAGAGTTATCCGGCATTTATCACATGCCATCTCATTGTGGTGCTCAGGAGGAGAAGAAAACCAGAGGGGGGGTTGTGATTTAGATCCAGTCCTGCCCTCCTCTGTCTCTTCTAGTCCCTTTGTGGAGACACTCGTGTCTGATTCACTATGAGAGCCCTAATCAATCACCTTAAACCTCTGCTGCTCTTTCCCCCTCCATCCTCCCTCCTCCTCCTCACCCTCAGCTCTTAGTTTGTTGTCCTTTGAAGAATTGGAGACGTGAGAAGCTCAGTAATCTGAAATCTGAGGCCAAGTGGGGGGAAAGACCTTCAAGTGTTCGTTACAACTTTTTTTCTCTTTGGTAAAATATCTACATGTTCTGATGAGGATGAAGACAAAAGACACAATAACCACCACCTCAGGAAAAAAAAGAGTGTGAAAAGAGTGTGAGTATGTGACCTTTAAGCAGAACAATAAAAGGTAGGTATCAGTTTGCACATGCTGCAGTGCTGCACTTTGGATCTGAACTGGTGTACCTTTCACCCCCCAAAACAGGAAATGATACCTAGAGCATGCACATGAAACTAAAACAAACAAAACAAAAACAATGAGAACCAAAAAAAAATCCTTCTTGTGCTTTTTTGACCAAGTGGAAGTTCTACTTTATGTCACATTAAATTACAGGACCACAAAAGTGGGTACAATATGTAGATGTAATGAAAGCATATCAAAAAGCATGCACAAGTCAGTGTTCCCGCTTTTTAAATGTTTACTGTATATCAGGGGTGTTAAAGTCATTTTCACAAAGGGCCACGTGAGCATTATTGTTAACTTTCTTGTTTAATTTCAATTAAACACAAAATATCACTTTCCTCGTCTCATTGCTCCGGCTGAGCACCGCTCACAAACAATGACTGAGCTCTACGTGGTATTTCCTGCATAGAAACAGTATTTTAACACTGACCAACATGTATGACTGACTAAATGTGAAATGAATAATGCAAAAATAAGGGTAAGAGAGTTTTACTCACTGTTAAGTTGTGGTGAGAAGCTGCTGTCATGAGAATCCCCACTGAAGGGGCTATTCCAGATTAAATTTATGATTTGTGAGTGGGAAATTCCCACTTTCCAGTACAGATGGGTAGCAGCAAAGGTAGCCAGTGAAAATGCAGGGAAATTTAGATTTTGCACAGCAAATTTTGTCAGCTACATTTGATCCTCGTTCACCTCCACCTAGTACCATCGTTTTGTGGTAAAAACAACATGCATTATGGTCAATGCTGGTTTTAAAGCAGCAAGTTTATTTTAAGATATCAATACATGTTTGAAGCTTTTGCGGGCCACATAAAATGCTGTGGCAGGCCACATTTGACCCACGGGCCATGTCTTTGACACATGCACTGTAGATGCTTTTCAGCACAATTATTATTTTTTTTCCAATTGTTGACATTTCAGTGCAAATGCTAAAAACCTTTAGATTGTTTCATAAGGAGTCATCATAAGGAGTTGTTGCTTTGGTCCAGCTTTGTCTGCTCATTGAAGTACAAGAAGTTCTGCTGTAGTTGAGAAATAATCACCTGCAAACTACTGTAAAAGCACATATTCTGTCCTTGTTATGTCTGTCATGCTTGTGGGGTCTTAGCTTAAAGGTGGGATATTATTTTCTAAAGATTGTGATTTGATCATCTGCACAAAAACATAAGGGTAGCATTTCAATTGTTCTTCACTCTGGAAACTGGCTTGAAGAAAATTGTGGCAATTGGAACTTTTCTTGTTGATTTTTTGCTGATTGGCTGAAGCGCTTAACAAGCGCAGCTGCAGCCAGTTCACCTGATGAGGCATAGGGCTTTAAAAGGCAGCACTGAAGAACTGATCCTCGCCGGAGCAACACATACCTCACGGTATTTGTCCTGGCTGCTTAAACTCTTTGAAATTATTGAGATTACTCACATGTTTTTTCTATGTTCAGTGAACCCACCCGAGATCCAGTGACACTGCCAGCTTACCGTCTGTGCCCGCTCATCTGCCTGTCTGCCTCCAACGCTTTTTAGGAAATCGTCTGCCTCAGCTCAAACCTCCCTTCTCACCCACTGCGCATGCTCAAAGGAAAGACCTCTTACCTGGTGGATCCCTGTAATCCTCTCCAAGTTGACTTCATCATTCTGATCTGTAAGAGAAATCCATTTACATTTGTTTTGAAACATTTCCTATTACCTGTCAACAAGAATTCACCTGAACTCCTACTCTTTTTCAGCTCCCCTGTCCCGCTCCATCACCTGTCCTGTAAATAAAAGAAATATTAATTTTTGTAACTATGTTCTGGTTGTCTGTTCTTTACCAAATCCGCACATCTTTGACTCCCTCGAAAAACCTGACAGTTTGCTCCGGCCAAACTTAATGTCAAAGAGCGGTTTTTGGTTTAGAACAACAAATAAGAATTATGGATGTAAACACTAAAATTAAAAGTCATGATCAACTGCTGGATCAATTATTCCAACTTCAACAAAGCACAAATGAGGCTTTAAACCAAATTGGTCATAGAATTGTTTCTCTGGATCAAAAAATTTCGAGTCTCCCTGCTAATCCTCTTCCCTTGACAGCTGCTGCCCCCCYGCGGTCAAACACCACCATCACAACCCGTGAACCAGATCTCCGCCCCTCTGAGTGTTTTGAGGGAGACCCCGATCACTGTGGGGGTTTCCTTCTACAATGTCAGCTGGCTTTCTCTCGATCCCCCACCTTGTTTCCTAACTCAGCATCCAAGATCACATACATAGTATCTGCATTAAAAGGTAAAGCTCTTCGATGGGCWAATTCATTTTTGGCTTCTCATTCCATTGACAATTTGACATCACAATTTTTTTTTCAAGAGTTCAAGCGTGTTTTTGACCATCCCCTCCAGCAGGAGGAGGCAGCGAGACGTCTTCTTGCCCTAAAACAAGGAAAGAAGTCCGTCACTGAGCATTCTATTGAYTTCCGCATTYTGGYGGAGGAATCTGGATGGAATGAGGTTGCTCTCAAARGTGTTTTCATTGACTCTCTCTCTGAGCAGATTAAGGACCAACTGGCAACCCGCGATGATCCGAGAGACCTGGATGATGTCATCGCTTTAGCCATCCGCATCGACAATCGCCTTCGAGAGCGCACACGTCAAAGAAACTACAAAGCTCCCGTGTTTCATTCCGCCCCGGAAGTATCCTCGCCATCTGATACCTGTAACCTCTCAGAACCGGAACCAGAACCTATGCAGGTGGGACGCACACGCTTGACACCCGAAGAAAGACAGAGACGTTTTTTGGCTAAGGAATGCATTTATTGTGGAAACAAGGGACATTTTGTTGCCAATTGTCCAAACCGGGGAAAAGGATTAACCCGCCGATGAATCAGGGGCATTCGTCGGGTGCTTCTAACTTTTCCCCTGTTTCTCGTTTTTCACTGCCTGCATTAATTTGTTCAGGACAGACTAAACTCCCCATCGCAGCTTTAATTGATTCTGGTGCTGAACAAAACCTTATATCACGTGACCTGGTGGATCAGTTAAGGATACCTGTTTGTTCACTCTCTCAACCCATCTCYGTGGCAGGCCTGACTGGACATAACCTAACACAAATTAAATACAAAGTCTCTGCTCTACACATCATTGTTTCTGGTAACCATCATGAAATGGGTGAGTTCTTTGTTTTTGATTCCCTTTCTCCTCACTTGGTACTTGGTTTTCCTTGGCTTCGTGTACACAATCCTGTTTTAAACTGGTCTGAGGTTAGAGTGGAAGAATGGAGYAATTATTGTTTACAAAACTGTTTAAAATCAGCTGTTCCCTCCGTCCCTATGGTCACTTCTACCACAGAACATCGATTTGTCCAAAGTCCCACCTGCCTATCATGATTTGTCTGCCGTTTTTAGTAAACAAAGAGCCCTTTCTCTGCCCCCCCACCGCCCATATGACTGTGCTATCAACTTGCTTCCTGGTGCTCCACTCCCCACTAGTCGCCTTTATAATTTGTCTKGTCCAGAACGACAGACCATGAAGGAATATATTGAGAGCTCCTTAGCCTCTGGCATCATTCGTTCTTCCACATCTCCAGTAGGGGCAGGTTTTTTTTTTTGTTAAAAAGAAAGATGGCACACTCCGCCCTTGTATTGATTACCGCGGTCTCAATCAGATTACTGTGAAAAACAAATATCCACTGCCACTACTTGATTCCGTCCATGAACAACTCCATTCTGCTAACATTTTCACCAAATTAGRTCTCAGAAACGCATATCATCTGGTCAGAATTAAGGAAGGCGATGAATGGAAAACGGCTTTTAAAACACCATTAGGGCATTTTGAGTAYTTGGTAATGCCGTTTGGTCTCACCAATGCCCCAGCCGTTTTCCAAGCCTTAATTAATGATGTCTTGCGTGATTTCCTGGGTGACTTTGTTTTTGTATATTTGGATGACATCCTGATTTTTTCTCGAGACCCCGAACAACATGAACATCACGTCCGCACAGTTCTCCAACGCCTTCATGAAAACCAACTGTCAAAATGGATAAGTGTGAATTCCATGTTTCTTCCGTGTCCTTCCTAGGATTTATTTTTGAGAGGGGGCAGTACCGCACTGATCCCGAAAAGGTTCGTGCGGTAGCTGAATGGCCCACATCTTTGGATCGAAATCTTTGGATCGAAGACAGCTTCAACGCTTTTTGGGTTTTGCAAATTTTTACAGRCGCTTCATCAAGGATTACAGCAAGGTGGCAGCACCCCTCAACCAACTTACCTCTACTCTCAAAACGTTTAAGTGGACTCCTGAGGCAGACAAKGCATTTGGTGAGCTGAAACRACTTTTTTCTTCTGCACCCATTCTCACTCATCCTGACCCCACAAAACAATTCATTGTAGAGGTTGATGCTTCTGATCTAGGAGTCGGAGCAGTCCTATCCCAGAGGTATGAAAAAGACAATAAGATTCATCCCTGTGCCTTCTTTTCACGTAGATTATCAAGTTCCGAACAAAAYTAYGATGTGGGTAATCGAGAGCTCTTAGCCATAAAACTCGCYTTGGAGGAATGGAGACATTGGCTGGAAGGGWCTGAACTTCCRTTTATCATTTGGACTGACCACAAGAATTTAGCTTATTTACAGAATGCCAAAAGACTTAATCCCCGGCAAGCCCGTTGGTCTTTGTTTTTTGCTCGTTTCAATTTCTCTATYACTTACAGACCCGGTTCCAGAAACGTCAAGCCYGACGCTCTGTCCAGACAATTTTCAAGYTCCGACGATTCCAAGCATCAGAYCAACATTCTCCCCTCAACCTGTTTCATTGGGGCACTCACCTGGCCCATTGAGGCTGAGATCCAAGAAGCCCAAAGACATGAACCCGACCCAGGTACTGGCCCTCCAGGCAAACTGTTCATACCTCATTCTATGGTGAAAAAGGTGTTGGAGTGGTCTCACTGCAATCAATTAACCTGTCATCCCGGAATCAACCGAATGTTAAACTTTGTAAAGAAGTATTTTTGGTGGCCCACTCTTTACTCGGATGTAAAAGAATATGTTTCAGCTTGTCCCACCTGCGCCCGAAATAAATCTGGTAATCAACCTCCAGCCGGTCTCCTACAACCTCTTCCAGTCCCCAATCGTCCATGGTCACACATCGCTCTCGACTTCGTTACGGGTTTGCCTCCATCTGAAGGTAACACTGTTGTTCTCACTATTGTGGACCGTTTCTCCAAGTCTGCACATTTCATTGCACTGGAAAAGTTGCCTTCAGCTTTTGAAACTGCTCAACTTCTGGTTCATAATGTTTTCCGCATACATGGCATCCCCATTGATATTGTTTCTGATCGGGGTCCTCAGTTTGTGTCTCATGTGTGGAAAGCTTTTTGCAATGCCCTAGGAGCCTCCTGCAGTCTGTCATCTGGTTACCATCCACAGTCCAATGGCCAATCGGAAAGGAGTAACCAGGAACTGGAAGCAGCCCTCAGATGTGTCACAGAGAACAACCCAGCCTCTTGGAGTAAACACCTTTCTTGGATTGAGTATGCACACAACACCCACACTACTTCTGCTACCGGTCTAACTCCGTTTGAGGCATCCCTAGGTTACACTCCCCCCCCTATTTCCTAGTCAGGAACCTGAGATAGCCGTACCTTCTGTGCAATTTCACCTACGCAGATGCCGCAGACTCTGGCGCCAGACCAAAGAGGCACTTCAGAGAACTGCACAAGAGAACAAACGTTTTGCTGACCGTCATCGTGTCCCAGCTCCAAACTACAAGGTGGGTCAGAAGGTATGGTTATCCACGAAAGACATCACACTCAAAGTTCCTAGGAAACTGACCCCACGATTCGTCGGCCCTTATCCCGTGGAGAAAATCATCAACCCCTCAGCTGTCAGACTCCACCTGCCCAGATCCCTTAGGATCCATCCCACTTTCCACGTTTCACAGATCAAACCAGTTGTCGAAAGCAACCTCTGCCCTCCTGCCGACCACCCGCCACCCCCACGACTGATCGACAACCATCCTGCTTACACTGTTCGACGCATCCTGGATGTACGACGTCGTGGCCGAGGTCTACAGTTCCTCGTGGACTGGGAGGGATATGGCCCAGAAGAGAGGTCCTGGATCCCGAGGTCCTTCATCCTGGATCCCTCTTTAATCTCTTCTTTTTACAGGGATCATCCTGAGAAGCGCCCCCGATCGCCTGGTGGCGATGATTGAGAGGGGGGTACTGTGGCAATTGGAACTTTTCTTGTTGATTTTTTGCTGATTGGCTGAAGCGCTTAACAAGCGCAGCTGCAGCCAGTTCACCTGATGAGGCATAGGGCTTTAAAAGGCAGCACTGAAGAACTGATCCTCGCCGGAGCAACACATACCTCACGGTATTTGTCCTGGCTGCTTAAACTCTTTGAAATTATTGAGATTACTCACCTGTTTTTTTCTATGTTCAGTGAACCCACCCGAGATCCAGTGACACTGCCAGCTTACCATCTGTGCCCGCTCATCTGCCTGTCTGCCTCCAACGCTTTTTAGGAAATCGTCTGCCTCAGCTCAAACCTCCCTTCTCACCCACTGCGCATGCTCAAAGGAAAGACCTCTTACCTGGCGGATCCCTGTAATCCTCTCCAAGTTGACTTCATCATTCTGATCTGTAAGAAATCCATTTACATTTGTTTTGAAACATTTCCTATTACCTGTCAACAAGAACTCACCTGAACTCCTACTCTTTTTCAGCTCCCCTGTCCCGCTCCATCACCTGTCCTGTAAATAAAAGAAATATTAATTTTTGTAACTATGTTCTGGTTGTCTGTTCTTTACCAAATCCGCACATCTTTGACTCCCTCGAAAAACCTGACAAAAATATATTTAGAGACTCCTAAAACATTGTTTTAGTGTCTAAGAAAAAAATGCTTAAAAAATAAAAATAAGGCAGACTATTTTGACATTTCTTACAAAGATGTGATGTGGTCAGATGAGACTAATTTTTTCTTGTCCATCAAGGATAAAACACCACATCTGGTCCATCCTATCACCTCCCATCATGTTGAGAACACCATCCCCACACTGAAGCACGGTTAAGGCAGCTTCATGCTGTGGGGACATTTTCATTACCACAGACTCAGAAAATTGTTTAAAGTGCTGCTGTAAAATTTTACCCCGGCCTTGGTTGGATGACATCAAGCTCGGAGGAAAAGTACCAAAAGCCTGACCATTAAACAATATGATGCCAAAGATGAGACGGCAAAACAACAGAGGTGGGTAAGCTAATGGTGGCTAATGTTAGCCTGTTGTTTGGTAGTTTGCTACAATTGTTTTGTTGAACTTGTATAAATTGTTACAGTCGTTGCAAATGATTCAAGTAAAGTTAATTTCACATGTGATTTGATCTCATATTGCAAAAAGGCCAAAGATTGTCCCCAACTTCCCCCAACTCTGTGTTGATATAATTTGTAGCAACCTTTTGCTCTTTAACTGAAGACGTGTCCACTCACAACTGATATTCTGGCATCATGTCTCACCTGGCGTCAGTGCCTATTCCTTAGTAGTGATCTCATTTAGTCACATTATTTTTAGAATCATCTTTCACATGTTGCAGCACCTTTCTGCTAGGTTAATTGTTGATTCTTGCTTCATTTTCGCTGCTAATTTCTTTCAAATTAAAAGCAGCACAAACTGTTCAAACGATGCTTGCTAACTGAGGATTGTTTTCTACAAGACTTTCTAGATTTTCTATTTTTATTTGTTATAAAATCTTCCTGTTGTAAAGCTGAAGTGCTTAACAATAATTTCATTCTTTATAAATAAACTGGGGAAGACAGATGGCGGCCTTTCCTGAGTCTGCTTCTGCTCGAAGACTTTCCTTTAAAAAAAAAAAGGACAGTTAATTTTTTATCAAACTGGAAATTTTATGCCATCTGTTGTTTTCTCGGAAGAACTGTTAACGAATCAGTATGGATGGCATTACATTTGCTGAGCAATAAAAATTGTATTTGTGGTATTAAGCTTAAATGGATTTGATCTGAATCGAAAGGCTACACAAGGTGGCCATATGTTCCCCCTTTTATTTTGAAATTTTTTTTGTAATCCTTTACTGAAGTCTGGTTGGGTTTGTCAGCTCTTTGTGGTAATTGAGCTGCACTTCTTTAAACAAAACATCTTAGTTTAACTTTATTCACAGGAGTCAAACTGTGTGAGAAAACAGCAGTTTTCCTGAGCACCAGCAGCAGCGCAGCCCTCCATCCTCTGTAAACTACAATCCAGCAGCAGCCCCCCCACCCCGACCCCCCCACCATCCCTGAGGTATCCTGCAGCAATCGCATTGCCGGGGCGAAGGCAGTGCACTTTCACTTACTGATCTCCAGCATCCATTTGAAGTCACAGACATGACAAAATAACCAGCGCAGATTCAGATATTGAAACTCCAGCAGTGCAACAGTGACAAAATTCAGCAGCAATTTTCGACGAGGGCTCTTTAAAAATCTGTTTTCTGTTATGTTCTAATGGGGGAGTGAATGCTGAGATGTTAAAGGTGGCTGTGATAACACCGTGAAGACAAAACAGAACATTATCACTCCGGAAATCTTTTCCCAATCGATTGTTTGGACACATTCTGGACTTTTCACAGTTGTGTGTGAACAGATGTGTGCATCTGCCCGAGTGGACTCCACGGACTGTTTCTATTTTGAGAGTAATGGCAGCTGGATGCAGGAGGGCCTGCTTCCTTCTAATCTCCTAGCCTTCCAGACAGGCAATCATGGACACAGAGATGTGTTATCAGGTGGCCACCTCGATGGTGCACTCTGATACATCCTTACATGCTCACTTCATTTCAAAACCACCCTACCTGGAGGATACAACTGCTAGGACAGGAGCACACAACAGTGAAATCAGGTCGATAAATGACTGCAGCACAATATGATCGAGTTCAGAAAATGGAGGAACGCTGTTTTGTTTCTCTGTAATCAAGGGGTGTAACATATATTACAGTTCAGTGTGTCCATTTGTTTTAGGGTCATGATTCAATTCAGACTGAGTACAAAGAAAACTTCATGTTAGTTTTGGTTTGTTGTTATGCCAAATGGATTGACCTGTTGAGTGTGTGCCTCACCTCTTACCTGACAATGGCAAAATCACGACACCTGATTCTTGTGAGCCCGCAAGGATCAAGTGAGTAAAGAAATGAATGTATGGCAGGATTTTTGGATTTTTCTCTTATAAACCAACAGTAACGCCCAAAAGCAGAGACAAAACCTTGGAGAGGCTCCAAGGTAGCAGGTCATCTAATAACTTCTCTATTAATTGCAAGAGAAATATACTAAATTATGGTAGTCATGTAATGAAACATGTAAGCATGCCCAACAAAAGTGATAAATTCCAAAGCTGAGAAATATTTTTATTTTTGAAAAAGAAAGCTGAAAAAAGAAGTGTTTATTTCAAATGCCAGAGGGGTTTTGAAGCTCACATCGTCTAACCCCTTTGCTTTTCCACATATCCACCTATTGCTCTCCACTGGTGCCATAAATATACGGGATGCTTTTTTCCACCCAGTTGATTTGAAACAAACGGGCAGGTTTTCAAGCTCCTGAGCTTCACCTTGCTTTACTTTGTCAAAGAATGTTAATATCTTACTCCTCCTTTTCTGTCCTAACTGTTAACAGCAAAAAATTAAATAAATAAATAAATTAAAAAAGGACACGGACACACACCCTCTTCTTGATGACAGAGGTGATCAGCTGTGACTAACATAACTTTTCTAAATGCATGCACCTGACTTTCATGTACAGTGGGGTGCAAAAGTTTGGGCAGCCTTGTTAATTTTCCTGATTTACCTTTATAAATCATTGATTGTTTGGATTAAACTATCAGTACAATAGATCATATAGGGGACAAACACAGTGATATCGGAGAAGTGAATTGAAGTTTATATGATTAACAGGAAGTGTGCAATAACTGGTTAAACAAAATTAGGCAGGTGCATAAATTTGGACACCATAAAAAACTTTAACTCAATATTTAGTAGATCCTCCTTTCACAGAAATAACAGCCTCTAAACACTTCCTATAACTTCTAATGAGAGTCTGGATTGTGGCTGAAGGTATTTTAGACCACTCTTATTTATAAAACATCTCTAGTTCTTTCAGGTTTGATGGTTTCTGAGAATGGACAGCTCTCTTTAAGTGACACCACAGATTTTCAATAATATTCAGGTCTGGGGACTGAGATGGCCATTACAGAACGTTGTACTTGTTCCTCTGCATGAATGCTTTAGTAGATTTTGAGCAGTGTTTAGGGTGGTTGTCTTGTTGGAAGATGCAGCCCCGGCTTCAGCAGCTTCAGCTTTGTCACTGATTCCTGGACATTGGTCTCCTGAATCTGCTGAAATTGGTTGGAATTCATGCGTCCCTCAACTTTAACAAGATTCCCAGTCCCTGTACTGGCCACACAGCACCACAGCATGATGGAACCACCACCACATTTTACTGTAGGTAGCAGGTGTTTTTCTTGGAGTACTGTGTTCTTTTTCTTCCATGCATAATGACTCTTGTGCTCAAATAACTATTTTAGTTTCATCAGTCAACAGCACCTTATTCCAAAATGAAGCTGGTTTCTCCAAAGGGGCTTTAGTATACTTCAAGCAGCTCTGTTTGTGATGTGGGTGGAGAAAGGCTTCCTCTGCATCACTCTCACATACAGCATCTACTTGTGTAAAGTGTGCCAAATTAAAAGAACACTTCAATAAAAACAATTTGTTACATCCGATGCAGTTCGGGTACAGGAAAAACCACTCCACTGAAACTGCTTGTTGCTTTTTTTTTATTGAGGTAGTAAAATAGATGCTGGATAAAGGAGGGGTGGTTGGAGCTGTGTTTTTGGATCTACACAAAGCATTTGATACGGTTAACCACTCTGTGCTGTTGACAAAGCTGACTAATTATAATCTGTCTTCAAGAGCACTGCAGTGGATAGGATCTTACTGTATCTCAGTGACCGTGTCCAATGTGTAAGAGTCAATAACAAGTTATCAACATCTAAAATTAATAATATGGGTGTCCCACAGGGGTCTGTTCTTGGGCCATTGTTGTTTACACCCTACATAAATGATCTCCCCTCAGTATGTGGTGATGTGGACATACAGATGTATGCGGATGATACTGTGATTTATGTGCAAGGAAATGATGTGACCACAGTAGCTAATAAATTAACTAGTGTTATGGTAAAAGTCACAGATTGGTTAACTTCAGCCTCGCTCACAACGAATGTGAATAAAACAGTGGCAATGTATTTCACTAAGAAAAAAGCACTTAACTCAGCTTCACCTATCTATGTATGTAGATCAAAACAAATCAAAGTATTAGAGGAATTTAAATATTTAGGACTTGTTTTGGACTCAAATTTTACTTTTAAAAGTCATATGAAATAACTTTTTAATATTTTAAAATATAATCTATCGGTTTTAAGGCACATTCGAAATACACTGACTCATGACGCGGCAAAAAACTTCTTGGAGGCAATGATAATTTCTCACATTAATTATTGTATTTCATGTTGGTCACAAGCAAATGAGTCAACAACAAAACCTCCAAGATCTCTATATAACCAAGCAGTAAAAGTGTTAACCTTTGAGACATCACCATTGTCATATATTAGGAAAATATAAAATGTTAAACTTTAATAATTTAATTGTGTATTCCAATGTGCGGCTTATTTTTAAAATCATGAATAACACTGCTCCTCCACCGCTAAAACATTTTGCCCAACTCTGTTCTGAACTTACTACTAGGAACACAGGTCAGTGAATGGTAAGGATTGTAGAAAACCCAAATGTAGCTCAGTGTTTGCACAGACAACCTTTTCATTTAAAGGCATCACAGAATGGAATAAGCTTCCAGTAAATCTTAAACCTTCTACTGACCTGAAGGACTTTACTTATAATGTTAGGAAAGTGCTATTGGAAAACCAGCAATGTCTGCACTGAAATATCTTAATTGTAATCCTTGCATTAGTGATTACAGAGCAAAAGTTTAGCATGTAGAACTGTTTTTGCTGATGTACTTTATGATTGTGTATGGAGATTGTAATTTGAATTGATTGTTACTTTTTTTTGTGACTTTGTACAGTAATAGTGTTTAGAACTTTTAAGGATTATTGCTGTATGTTTTGATTTTAGATTGCATTTTGTTGTTCAGGGACCACAGATGGAAATTAGCTTAAGCTAAATCTGGTGTAAAACATCTTTTATGTTTTATTTGCACATTGTCCCTGTTTCAAATAAAGGATATATATATATATATA
>NW_013952449.1:2689049-2689281 GCF_001266775.1 Austrofundulus limnaeus
GTGTCACAATACACATTAATTTTAGTTATCTTACCAATTTTTTTTGCACAAATAGAGTAAGACAAATATTCTTAACAATTACATGTTAATGAGCAAACACTTTGACTTTACATTAAAAAATAATAACAAATTACACATTCTCATAACAATTACTTTTCAAGTCAACCTAACTTGTTGGAAAGTGAACTTTTATTTTATTTTATTTTTTTCACGGTTTAATGCAAATATCTCT
>NW_013952450.1:0-1225 GCF_001266775.1 Austrofundulus limnaeus
TGTTTATTCTGGTCATATATCTAAAATAAATTACTTTATTTGAGAAATCTGACCAGGTCACAAGTCGTTCATTTTCACTTCATGATCGGAGGGGTATTTCATTGTTTCTGATTTCCTTCTGCAAGGTCTTGTGGGACATGACTTTATGAGATTAAGCTGGTATTAGTCTCATGGAGCAGGTTCTTACACCAGTACAACTGTGCCGCAGCAAACGTAGCTGTCGAAAATGCAGTGAAATGGACATTTTACAAGTCGAATTTTGCCGGCTACTTTTGAACCCTGTACACCTCCACCTAGAGGGGGGATGCCGTCATTTTGAGGGTAAAATAATCAACATGCATTTTTGGAGATGATGTTTATGGTTAATGACTTTAAAGCAACTTATTTTAAGACATTAAAACATCTTTGAAGCTCTCACAGGCCACATAAAATGCTGTGGTGGGCCACATTTGGCCCATGGTCCTTGAGTTTGACAGATGTATTTGGGTTATTCAGATCATTTAATGAAAAAAAAAATAATATAAAAACATTTTTTCCCAAGAACCAGTACTGCTGGTAGAACAGAGCAGATTTAAGGCAGAATCTATGAAAACTGAATACTCTGAGTCTCTTCATTTGTCTTACCCTCATTCTTTTTCTGTTTTGTTTGACATCTCTTTTATCTTTTATATTGTTAGTACCTTAAATCTGTTTCTTCCATTTCATTTCTGCTCTTCTTCTCTATGTCGGTCTGCCCTCTGTGAGCGAGTAAAACTCCACCTGAGCAAAAGTAATCAGATGTTTCAGAGTGAATCTGACACAGATGGACCTCATGGCAAAGTCAAACAATCTGCGACTGTGGTGGGGATGCTAAAGGTGTTTAAACAGAAAGTTAAACTATTTCAGCCAAGGCAGCATGATGTAGTCATACATGGTGAGGCTATGAACTTTTAGATATCAATTTATTTATTCATTTCAAATGTAGGTGTCATTTGGGGGTGGGGTTTACTGACTGTACGGGAAGGCAAAGGAACAGACTAAATACAAAGAAAACACAAAAAACAATAAAACAGACATGAAAATTAACACAGAAAAAATATGATTTGTGTAATTTCTTAGTTTTGTTTTTAATGTTTGTTTTAAAGCATTAAAAAGGCAGGCTTTCATATAACATAGCTTTGTGTGTATAGTAGTACAGTATAGTACAGTAGTAGTATAGTACAGTACATATAGTACAGTATATATA
>NW_013952450.1:1460-4599 GCF_001266775.1 Austrofundulus limnaeus
TATATAAACACACACCGTATTTATTCAAGTATAATACGTAAAATTAAATCCATAAAATCATCCATAAAGTTGGGGGGTAGTACTATACTCGCATAAATATTTTTACTCATGTATTTTAATGAGACTGTGTCATAAAAAGCAGATGAAACAAGCTTACCTGTGACACTCCTCCGTGCTTCAGAGCGAGACAGTAACAGATCCAAGCAGGCGACATGAAGTGAAAAAAAGGGGAAAAAAGTATTCCTGCACCTTAGTAATGATAACAAACTAATGACAGCGTGTGACCGGGCCGCTCCTCCAACAACAACAAACACATGTTCGTCTGTAATGGCTGCCGTCTACCGGTGTTCTGAAAAAGTTTGTATCCCTGAAAAAAGGTTTCCCCACCAGAGGGGGCGCTCGTGAGTAGGAAGTAATCTGCTTTGCCCCCAGAAGATGGCCCAAATCTCGTGAAGTCTCTGACTTTTGTGTTGGCGCCTCCTGGTGGACTATGTGTAAAATGTCAGAATTCATATGATGCTCAAAATCATAGTTTGATATATATTTGTTGTCAAAATACCTTTTAGTACATATGTTGTTGAAATAAAATGAACAATGCAATGATCATTTTACTGATATGTATAAAGACTGCAAAGGCTGAAAWATCTTGAAGTCTGTATGAAATTGGAGGTAGTTTGGGCATTAAATTTTTTATGCTTTTTAAGCTCAAAGGTGGGGGGGTCAAATGTTTTAACATGTAAAAACATGTTAAATTATCACGTAACATTTATCATATTTTATTAAACTTTCAGTTATTTATTGAATCCCACTGTTAGTCTATGTTCTTGGATCCTGCTGTGATATTCACTAGGAAATAAGGAAACGATTCAAGACCATTTAATCACATGCTCATGTTTATTAGATGTTTTAATTATTTGATTAGTAACGAAGCGTCATGATTAGTAATGAGGAGTTTTTTGCACCGTGCGGCATGAGCACAAGTCCCTGTTGTAGCTTGTTTTAATTTTGATGATGAAGCACAGTTATGTAATTTTCACGTCATGTTTTAAAGACCTAAAGAAGAAGATTATAGTTTAATGTGGGGAGCTGAGCAGCAGCCAGACTGTACCACCCAAACCAAAGTGCCCAACTGCATGTATGGAGCCGTTTCAGCTTTGAGGATTATGTTGTGTGAACTAAATATCAGACTGAGATAGCCTGAAGGGCTTTCTGACTACGATCACATGTTGGTGTTAATATGTTGCTATTTCTCTATTCTGCTAAAATAGAGAAATAGAGAGTCTAATTACTTGAAAAGCTGTCTGTCTTTCACTTAACACATCACTAGGTATTTTTTTTATTGACACAATGCATTCTGGAGATGATGGTGATGATAAGGATTATAGGTTAGAGTTGAGAATAAAACTCCATGGTGGGCATGGTTCAACTAACCAGCTAACAGCAGAACTACATTTAGTGGATTCAATTTTTCACTAACTTTGAAAACTGTTAGCGGACCAATCAGCTTCCTCTAAATTAGTTTTTTCCAGCTAACAGCTAACAGCTACCTAACAAACTAACATCAACAGGTTTGTGTCCGTCCCACCAGTCTTCAGCTGGAAGGAGACGAAGACGTGTGACAGACTAACAGTCGTCTCAGTGGTTAGCGATTAGCTGGTAGTGTTAGCTTCTGATAAGTTTTAATGGGGACCTTCACTCATGACGTCACGCGTATCGTTCGCATATATTATCTGTAATATTATATTTTATAGACATTATATTTTTCTATTTTATATAAATTAATCAGCCTACAGTATTTTTATAGTCTTGTTTTTATAATTGAAGTAAATGTTTATCAAATAATATCTAAAGTTACAACTAGTTGGAGATCCCTTTAAAAGGACGAGATCTGGAAATCAATGTTTCATTGAAAGTCGTTCTGCCACTGCTCCATTCTCTTTGTAATAAGAGGTCAGAGGTACCATGTGCTGTGTGGCTCAGAAGATTAGCAAAATGATGAGTATTAATGCCTCACCGCTCGATGATATTACAGAGGCAGAGAAATCCTTCTTACAGCAGCACAGGCTTCAAATCTACAGGGCTTTACAGAAATGAGAGAGCTGACTCCTATTCTCACTCCAGTCTTTTCCTGCTCTCTTCTTCTGCTTCTCTCTTCTCTTTTATGCCAAAACTTGAAAGTGGAGACAAAGCATGTAGGAGAGAGGCAGGGGCTTGTTGGAGAATGTCTGGGAAACAAAAAAAAAAACAACAACAAAAAAACAAGTGAAGTCACAGCAATGACTCTGCGTTCACTGGTGTCAGCTTCAGAAAACTGTTCGCTGTGATTTTGATTCATGGGTCAAATGTTTTATTCATGATTCAGATCCTGCTCGTTGCCATTTAATCACCATACTAATGAAGTTCACAGAGGTGCTCCTAATTGTCCTTGTGTGACTTATTTTGCATTTTTCTGTGCACCTTGCATGTATTTATGTGTTTGTCAGAGCTAAAGAAATAGATGATGTGTATGTCTGATTTGGGGAGTGTGAACTCCTGCATTAGAGAGAAATGAAAACTTTGCTGGTGTCAGGTGTCCACTGTGGTATGAGGAGGCTTTTGAAAAGGCAAAAAGCTTTAATTACAGTCAGATGCTGATGTCCTGTCGGGTACCTGCTGGCTCTGCAGATTACAGACAGCAGCATCCTGTGTGGATGCCTCTACTCTTGTGAGTCTGCATGTGTGCAGGTCCCTTTAAAGGATGAATGGTTTTCTTAGGGCTTTGTGAGATGTTGATTTCACAGCATAAATGTGATGGTAATAACTCCAGGACTCTCAGCTGGGAAACATGCTGTGCCTGCTAATTACTCTGCAGTGCAGAGACAGAATAAAGCATTTAAAATGATTTAAAAAATAACATTCAGAGGTGTTTCTGTGTGCTAAAACAGACTTTAAATTTGCCATTGATTCATTTATTTTGTTTTATTAAAAATGATTCTGCACTCCTTTGGATTTGTACATACAAAACCACAAATTCTCATATAAATAGTTGTTTTTGAGTTTAAATACTGTTTATGTAATTCTTAAAGGGATCTCAAACTACTTTGACATGTTGGATTTAATATGTTATTTCTCCATTCTAATAAAAGTAGCAAAGGCAAAT
>NW_013952450.1:4850-7077 GCF_001266775.1 Austrofundulus limnaeus
TAGTTAAGTAGTTAGCATATGTTAATGGCATTTTTTTATCTAAGCATGTTGCCATTTTGTTACTGACTCGATTATTCAGGGTATGATGATTATGGTTACAGTTGAGACTAAAATGCAAAGAGTTATGTAGCATTAGCTCCACAGCTAATTAGCTTGGGAGCTAACGCTATAAATAAACATTAGTTCGGGACCTATAAATCATAAATATATATATTGTGATGGCGATAATATTTGTAAATATTGTTATGACAATATCAGGTGCGATATGTTCTTTCCTCACTTTCTAATCTGTACTTCCTGTGAACTTCTTGAGCATTTTTGGCAATGTCGTGTCTGGTGTGAGCTTTTGCTGATTTTCGTTTATTCATTTACATAGAATTTTTATGTATTATTACTTTTGTCAGATTCTAGTTATTTCTGTGACCATTGTGGATTTTACTCTCATTAAACCAGAGGTACCAACAATTTTGTCCATATTAGTTTGTTTCATGTTAGCTCACAAGCTAACATGAAAGCTAACAGGCTAAGCTGAGGTTCTTCTTCCATGAAGCAGCTCTGTTGTCCTCCATCTATATTTTCAGTTACAGGCTGAGTCATTTCTACATTCTCCTCTCTGTCAACGCTCTCTGGTTTCATTTAAAAGAGTCGATCATCAGATATTGTCCAAGATTAGCCTTCAGGGAGGATATAGCTCACACCAGAGGACCTTGTAAGCATCATCATTTATCCAGAATGCTTTACGGCGTAAGCATCCATGTGATAATATTGTTTTCTAATTTATAAAAGCTAATCAGCCTACAGTATTTTTACAGTTGCTTTATAGTTGAAGTAAATGCTTGTCAAATATTGTCTCGTTACAACTCGTTTAAATCTGGTTTGCTGTACAATAATTAGGAGTGCTCCTCCTGTCTGTGGTCCACCACGTCTGTGTTCTGCAGTCTGTGCTGTGTGTTGTTGTCGGTTGTTTGCCGTCCCTCGGGAAAGTGTGGCTGGTTGTACAGTTATGTGTGATAAAGGTGTGAGCTTCTTGCTGAGACCAGACAGCCAGGTCTAACAGCAGAGGATGCTGCAGCGTATTACAGCTCAGGACTTGAACTTTGCAAAGATGTGTGGTATTAGCTACCAACGACATGTCTACCAAATGCTTTTGAAGAGCTGCTGGCATTGATTAACTCCCTCAAAACTCATGGTTGTTCTTAAATATTACAGGTAAATTTTAGTTCGAATGTAATCAATCACTTCGATTCACTTTACCCTTTTGTTTTATGTAGTATTTTGGATGTGTTCTCTGTCCCTAATTACTCTTACACTGAGCTGAAGTGAAATAAGAGCACAGCAGTGGGTCGGGATGACAATCTGATTATATAATGAGACCTTGAGGAAAAACACCATGGTTTCACACTATTGCAGCATAAGTCTAAAAAAACCTTGTAAAGAAAGGTAACAGAAAATGATCAGATATGTTCCTGTCCTTATCTCACTCATTGTACAAAGAACACATTGATGACAAATGGATCCAACGCTAATACAATTATTCTAATTTATTCCAGGCTGCACAATGCTTCTTTAAAATGAACTTTTTTAACCAAATATGTCTATTTTTGTCTTTTTGTCCGTAGAACACACAGTTTATAAACCTAATTACTCATTTTTCCCTCAGTCACACACGATCCAGTCTGGGTCTTCCTCTTCATCAGTGACTGCGCCTCTCCTCTTTTTAGCTAAGCTCCTCGGTCCACAAGTCTGCTGAGGTCTATTTTTAAACTCTTGCTATAGTGGAGCAACCGTGTGTGCGTGGAATACTAAGCACTCCCTCATCCCCTTTCTAACAGTGGGTAACTGTAGTCATCGGCTCGCTCTTAAACAAATCACACAAGCTTCAATCAAGTGTCAGGAAAGAGCTTTAATCTTTTTTAACTCTTTCCTTTTTGCACTTTTTAATTTTTTTTTTCACGTACAACGCACAATATATAGAATAAATCATCTACCCACTTTTTCCCTTTTGGCTGCCTTTCTTCATCCCTTAAATATTCCCTTTGTGTCTTTGCAAAGCTTCAGTTTGTCCAGCACGCTCTGGAAGGCTGAACCTTATGATCAGTAAGCAGACTGGCTGTAGACTGTTTGGTAATATGACGTCTGAGAAGGAGCTGCTGTGATGTTACACAGAGCTGCCTTATGCTAACTGTGTTTGTGTGTGTGTGTGTGTGTGTGTGTGTGTGTGTGTGTG
>NW_013952450.1:7909-21352 GCF_001266775.1 Austrofundulus limnaeus
TAAAACAGAAAGTAATGTGTTGCTAGTTTTATTTAATTTAAAGTATTGTCAAACAAAACTATCTACTTAACCATATATTTACCTACAAAAAAAAAAAGAAAAGATAAAATCCTTACTTGACTCCTGACAGAGAAACAGAAAAGTGATGCTCGAACAAAAAGGATAATTTTCTTACCTTCTTCAATTAGTACTCCCTGTAACGTGCGAGCTATGAGGGCTGGAAACCTGTCCAGTGCAAGAACCACAGAGTCAAATAACTTAGGAGCATGGGAACTCGTCTCCATTTATTCAAAGAACTCTCCTCTCTTCTCTCCATACACGGGAGGAAAACAAAACAAAAAACTAAAGTCAAAGCACACAATATAAAACTCTCTCGTTTATACTATTACAAAAAGTGACTTACGATGGTGCAGATTCACATATCTCCAACAACTATTTCAAACCTCAATCTGCAGCATGCAGGATGGTGTCATCTGTAAGTGTTGAAGAGCTCAGTCCCTAAATGGTCCAGACTGCCGGCTCCAGACCATTCAAAGAGTTCCACCTGGTTCACCACCTATAAACAAGACACACACAGCCACGCTAGGTACAGAAAACAAGGGCACACCCAAACTGCAAAATAAATAAATAAATAACACAAAGGTGCCAATTGGTGTATAAGACACTAGTCTGGTCTAAAATGTAATAAAAAAACAACATACAGACACATTGTGACAAGTCTAGAGGAGACAACTTTTTATGCAAGCTATTTAAAATAATGTATAAATAATAATGTAAAAATGTATGTCTACCTTAGTGGGACTTCTGACACTGAGAGGAGGCCAGGGTCTCATGGGTAGGCAGTATGAGGTGATTGAGGTGTAAGCAGATCTCCAGATGATCACCAGCCTTTGTGGATCTGTTGCTGGACTTGTGATTTTCATGTGAAAGAAAGCAGACTCCAGAACTCTCCATCCATGCGACTTCTTGCTCTGGATTTGATCCCACTGTCATTTTGCAGTCAAAACCTAATTTTCAACCCAGAGCAGTCCAGACTGAAACATGGACACGAATTTGGACACATCCATCCATCCTGGTGGACAACTGCACGTCTTTATAATAGCCACAATCTCACTTTTATTTTTAAAATCACGGAAAAGCACGTCTGCAGCATCAAACGCTTCTTTCATAACTTCGTCATCGCTGAAAGACGTGTGTTGAGGCAGGTACAGGGCTGCATTAGCACAGCAGCCTTACCTTAGGAGGGGAAATCCGCCTCGTAGCGTCTGTGCATTCTTTTGAAAGAAATGCAGTTCCACGTTATCCTTTTTGGACAAGCCAAGGCAGTCCTCTTCCCACTCCAGGTAAAAATAATAAATTTTTATTTGCTTGTTAGCTGTTTTTCATTCATCATTTTTCTCCACCTCGCTGCCATGTTTTAACACATGACCCTAATCTCACAAGACCATGTTCGGAGTGCTGTTTCACAGCACCCAAAACTAGCGAGACTGGAGCGCGTTCAGGAATGCAATGTTAAACAAATGTTGCAAAGAGTGCGTTGAAGACTGCAATGTTAAACAAATGTTGCGAAGAGCGCGTTTAAGGCGGCAATGTTAAACAATGTTGCGTTCTACAAGTTCCGTGATCCATTGCTCCGTGAGCTACTGCTAACCAGCTAAAGATCTACCGGTAGATCCCGATCTACTGGTTGGCCTGGCCTGGTCTGAGTGTTCCTTCCTCCTCTTAGTTATAGAGAATTACTTCAGAAAATGTCAATATCTCCAACAGCTCCCTTTAGTGTCTGCAATTCTGCTAAATATTAAAATTGTGTTGGTTTTTGAGATGCTTCTGGCCCAACTATTAAACTTTTTAAAAATCTTCCTAAATATATTTAAATCAGGGGGTCAAACTCTGTTACAGAAAGGGGCCAAAAATCAAAATTTGGCCAAAGCCAAGGGCCAATTTCTGTCATTATTAATTGAAGAAATGTGTAATAAATTATTCTTATAGAAATACAAATAACTTTTTCAAAATTATGTTATATGTACAGTATGTAGTCCATCATAGGGACTTGTGACCCTGCTGTCCAGGTTGTACCCCGCCCCTCACACTGTGACTGCTGGATATGGGCACCAGTGACCCCCGTGACCCTAGTAAAGGAATAAATAGGTACAGATAATGGATGGATGGATGTTATATGTAGCAGTCAAAACATAAATATCCTAAGTGATAAAGAAAAAAAGGTTAAATTTAGAAAGACTCATCGTTAGCATTCATTTCTTATGCTTTACTCTCCATCAAGAATGTTATTATTTCTTGTTTCTTTCTCTAGAGGTACATTTGATCACAATCCAGCAAATCATGTATAAAAAGAAAACTCACTAAAACTCCAATTAAATGTTATTATAAGAAGAGAATATAAAAAAGATAAAGTTGATTCTCTGTTGCTCTTTCCACACCAAAATCAAAGATTACTAAATCATTTAAAATTCATTTTCCTGGATTGAATGTTGGCTGTCATGAGAAGAAAGCACTAAATACAGTGACAAATAACTATAAAAATAACCCAAACATCAAAATATTTTACATTCAAATTATTACCATTGGAGCCGGATCAAATGTAAACAACGGCCATATTTGGCCCTTGGGCTTTGGTTTTTGATGCGTGAATGCAAAAGGTTAAAAAAAGATAAAATTTCTGTCCCTTATAATAAATAAAAACACTTCTTTTAGTGCCAGACAAACAAATCTTCAAGCTTAATTCTGAAGCAGAATCAAACTTTCTCAACAACATAATTAGTTTTTTTGTGTTTCCATCATGACAACCCTAAAATGTCCTCCTTGTTGTTGACCAGTGAGTTTTCAACGAGTCGATGCACATCTGAGTCCAGCTTCTGAGCAATTAACCTGATTACTCTGTGCTTCTTTACAGCAGTCAAACACACAGACCGTTTCCATTTGCTTCACTTCAGGTGATGAATATATTCCAGACATGAGTTTCATTCATCGCTGAAGCTCCAGTGGTCATATGAAATATGCAGAGGAAAATTTGATGAAAAGCTAACTGGTCAGATTGGCTCTCGGCAAAAGAGAAATACAGGATGTTTATTTTAGGAATTTAAAGCTTTTCTTGTCATTTAAAATTCTTCACTTCTCATTAAGACAAATAAATGGCTTGTTTGTCACAAGAAACAAAAAGCACTCTGTTCCCCGGTTCAGATGAGAGAGTCAGATTATTTCTTCAGGTGAAATTACTCAAATAGAGCTCCTGAACTCTGGACAGCTGTTTGACTTTGTGACGTAAACGCTGTGAAAGTGTAAACCCTGTGAGTTCTACTGAGCTGCTGCTGCATCACAGCAAAGATGAGACACAGCACAGATTGCACAGCAGTTCTGCAGTGGATTTATCATTTGGATGATGAGCCCCATATGAAACGATTTATAAACATTTCTCCCTTCTAAACAGCAAACAAGCATCTAATTAAATCCCTGAGTTTGATGTTAGACATCAGGAGAAGGGCAGCGTTTTGTTTTGCTTTGAAACAATCCTCAGGCTGATGAGATGCAGACTACGATGCAAAAAAACATTTCTTTTCTGTGCATTTTTAGTGTTTAGTTTCGTTACTACTTAGGAGCTAATGCCACATACTGTATATACCACATATATATCGGTAGGTAGTATTAGTAATATTCAGTATATATGTATGTTAGCGTAAAGTGAATATTAGCTCCCGAGCTAATGAAATGTGGCCTTAGCTCCAGAGTGCTAATGCCGCATTTCATATATGTATATAAAATTAACTAAACATCATGTTTAATTTTTTCAAACCCTATATTGCACACAAGGTAGGAACTAATAATATAAATTTTTCACACATTATAGCTTTTTAGCCTTGACTCTTTGTTTTAGTATCAGTGTAACACATGTTCATAATCTTCATCTGCAAAATGCATTGTCAGTAACAAAACATAGGACGTAGGCTTATAGAAATATAAGCTTTTCCCACATCTCTCATAACAAGGTTATGAGGAAATTATTTACCAAGGAATTTCTTATTTTTCGTCAATATCTTGACTGTGCGAAGTGAATCAGACGCACAATAAGTTGAACCATTCGAGTTCAATTTGATCCATAAACAATATGTGATCGTTTATTTACATAAATCAAACAAATCATGAGGGAGGGAGGAGGCCCCGAGGAAGACCCAGGACACACTGGAGGGACTATGTCTCTCGGCTGGCCTGGGAACGCCTTGGAGTTCCCCCAGAGGAGCTGGAAGAAGTGGCTGGGGAGAGGGAGGTCTGGGCCTCCCTTCTGAAGCTGCTGCCCCCGCGACCCGACCCCGGATAGGCGGAAGAAAATGGATGGATGGATGGATGGAAACAAATCATGAGTTAACAACTTGATTGTGGGTAATCAGCTTACTATAACAAGTTTTAGAATTAATAAGATATAAATCCACATCCGAATTCAATCAATATCAACTCAAAATACTTATGATAGAACAGTAAAACATCAGTTCTGATGTTAAATAAACCAAACATTTATTGGCACATTAACTTAGATTCTGGCAAGGCACATAGTAACAAAAGGAGGAAAAAGTAAGGTTAGTATTTCTACTGTTTACTTTTACCAAGTATGAGAGACGACCGGATCTGCACTTCTATCTCAACCCATCTTCCGCCGGACCCGTCACCATAAACACCTCAGCCTCTTCACCTTTGATGACTTCTTAGACACGCTCTGAGTAGCGAGACTGGTCCACCTCTGATCGGTCAGGAAGACTCAGTAAGTCCGCTCACCTCCATCGGTAAAACACGTGTTATTTCTCCGGTAACCTTCTGGGTCTGCCTCAGTCCCGGGAGAGAAAAAGATCGAGCTGTTCCGGTTTCTCCTTCAAAATAAACCACTTCCACGAAGGAAGGGAAAAAATCAATAATTGCTTGGAGGTTTTGAATCCTCGTATGGGGGTCCGACAGGCTTGTCGAATCCCTGGCTGTAAAAATCCACTCTTTGGCTCTTGAGTTGGATCTTTCAGCTCACAGGCTGAGTTCCTCCGAAGAGGAGAAACAGCTTCTTCCTTGTTGAGTCAGGAAGTCAGAGTGTTCTCAAAGCTGGCCGGGTTATTATAAGAACAGTTTAAGTGTAAAATGTAATAAACATAATTAGATGTTTTCCCATGTCACAAATAACTTTTAGTAGAACGGAGAAATAAAAACATATGTGAAAGTAATCTGAGATCCCTTTAACATGAATCAAGTCTTGCAACGTAATTTAAACTGAAAGTCTACATCATTTGAAGAAGAATATTTATCCTTTTTGTTGAAAGTAATAATAATCTTCAGTTTTGATTGAAGCGTTTCACTATATCAACCTCCTGCAGCTCAGATTTACATCATAACGAGCGAGTGAGGACGTGTGGGAAGTCTCCTTACGACTGGCTGTGTCTCATCTCGTCACAACATCTCTGCGTCCCACCCAGCTGCTGACTTTCTGCCGCCCTTGAGTTTTTTTAGAGATGCTGGGGAACTGTGGGTCTCCATGGCAACAGCATTATTACATCACTTTTCTCCAGCTGTTGTCGTCAAGCTGGTGTTTGGCCAAGCTCTGCAATAGCCCAGCAGTGACGCCGCAAAATCATCACACACACACACACACACACACACACACACACACACACACACACACACACACACACACACACACACACACACTCCTACTATGTCTCTATACACAAAGTAGCATAAACAAGGGCACAGCACAAACACACACACACGTTTGTTCTTGAACCCCGTGAGGTCCTTCCATTGACTTCCATTCATTTTCATTTTCTTGCTTTGTATCCTAACCCTGACCACAAACCCTAAAGCTAACCTCACAGGTACCTACCTGACCCTAAAACTAACCTCACAGGTACCTACCTGACCCTAAAGCTAACCTCACAGGTACCTACCTGACCCTAAAACTAACCTAAACTCAATTCACACTTTGGTCCTAAACCCAACCCCCAACCCACCAATGGCATTTAAACCAAATGGGGACACGACTTTTGTCCTCAAATGCACCACTTGTCCCCAAATGTAGGATTTTTGTCTTAAAATTGCCCCCAAATGTCACCAGAAACACCCCCCCCCCCACACACACACACACACACATTGCTGCTCAGCCTAAAAGCTTAACTTTTCCAGCTACAAGAGCATGACTGTAATGTGCCAACTTGTTAAAGTGCAGCCATTTGGTTTCTCTTTTTCTTGTGAGGAATATCTCATGAGTCAGTAAATGAGTTTTATTAAATGGAAACGATAAAGAAATAACATCCCAGAGTCATCCATCTTTTCCTGTCTGGGTTATTACATTTTTAATGTTTTAATTAAAGAAGTGCAAAAACAATATTGTCAGGTTTTAAAGTAAGCTGCGATTGTCAGCATTTATGACCGGTTAATGGCAGAATTAACTGGTTATTTTAGAAAAGATCAGGATATCAGGAATATTAAATCAAATGAAAGTATATATATTTTTTTGTTTTAGCTGTTTTTTTTGTTTGTTTTTTTACTTTTCATCTGAAGCATGAAAACACCTGGAAGTTTTGTACACCAACACATTCAATACAAAAGGAAATGTATGTTCATGTAAAATCTGAAATTGATCAAAAAGAAATTTAGATTTGTCCTGTATTTTTTGGTAGTGTTTTTGGTTCTAACTCAGTAAGTACTCTATGTCTATACTTGGTATTAGCGAGTACCCAAAAAGAGGTATTTGTACTTCTACTCGATTTGAGAAAAACTGGTATCGGGACACGCCCAGTTCCAGCAAAACTTGAAAAGATAGACGAACAAAGAATAAGGAGACAGCAGAGTTTATGTGTGTGGAGGAGACAGGGGGGTGATAAGGACAGCTCTTTGCAGCCGTGCTGTTTGAGGAGGAATGTGCCTCAGCCAGACTGTGGATGGACATGGATCAGAGACGGTTGATGAAGAACCAACTTTAACTGCGTTAAAAGATGTGTAACATTTAAAAAACTGGTGCAGAGACATAACATGGCTATCCTGACAGGCAACATCATTTATCTGTTTATGCTGTTTTAAAGACGCATTTGTTTTTTTGAAAAGAAAAAAGTTGAGAAGCGGCCTCTTTCTATTCAAGCACTGAGACTTAGCACACAGGATCAGTAAATGACTTGAGTTGAATTGAAACCTCAATGAAAAATTCCTGCCTGTCCAGTTCTGGATCAAGATAAAAGCCGAACGAATCAAAGAATATAAAGAAGCACGAAGAAGAAGGGGGTCATCTTCCAAAGCCCCACTTCATCTTTCACGCACGATGAAAGCTTTTTGATAAGGAACTGGGTCAGAAGTATTTGTCTCATCGAAGAGCTGTGCTTTTTGTTCAGAGTGTGATAACATTAAACAGACATTTAAATCAAATTGAGAGCTTCACAATACAAAAAAATGTCAAGTTTTTTAACCCCTGGTTTACACTGCATGTGGTTCAGCTCTGCTCCACTCTGGTCTGACCTCTGCAGTAAATACACAACCATTGTTATCAATGAGAGCATTTACACTGGCTCTGCATGGCCACCAATTAGATTCAGTCCTATTTTGGCTGGAGCTGGTCAATCTACAAAAATCACACCACACTAAACAAGTAAGCGTATCATCAATATTTTCAAAATAATTCACCAAAGGCAGACTAATTTTGTTAAAATCCTAGCTATATTAATCAATAAATGGGTATGTTTATGAATAAATGCTGTCAAAATGGCAGATGGAAACCTCCGGCATACACATAAAACATGGGGATTTTATTCTGAAATCAGATGTTTGAAAAAGACAACAGGATTGCAGTTTCAACTGAAGTCCATCTTCCACAGATTGAATTCTGTTGCTCAGATTTCCACATTTATCACTGGATTTATTGCGCGATCTCGCAGTTCCTGCACACGCTTCTCGGAGTTCCTCTGAGCTTCGCACCGGATTGGAGGCAGTGTAAACGAATGTTGGTAAACTGTGACGCAGTGGAGCAGAGCAGAACCACATGTAGTGTAAACTGGGTGTTACTGATCCAGTCTTCAGGTCATAACTGCACTCTAAAAATGAAATGTTGGATTTACTTAACCATGTTATGTGACCTGGTTCCACTTAACTGAGTTGAGTAAATTCAAAGCAACATGCTCATGTTCTTTGGTTAAAAAACTGGTATATTGCTTTGAATTTACTCAACTCAGATGAGTGGAACCAGGTAACATAACATGGTTAAGTAAATCCAACATTTCATTTTTTACAGTGTGGTCCCAGCATTCTTTTCACTGACTAAAACTGATAAAGCTCATTATTTTTTGATGATTATATTCGCAATTGTGTGTCTGAATAGACTTTTAGCTCTAAAAATGTATTTTTGGCCAATTTCTTGTAAACTTTAGAAACTGCTAAAAAAATTAATTCCTAAACCATTAAAACCTTTATTTTGAATTAAACTGGGAAAAAAAACTATAAAACTAATTTACAGTATCATTAGTCAGACAGTTCAAACTGTATTTTGCACTTTTTTTTCTTTTACAGTTTTTGTCAATGACAGTAAAGATTCTGATCAAAAGGTATAAATAAGCTAAGTAAATTCAGAATTATGCACATTAATAATGAAGCTATAAGAGGTTCCAATAATTGCAGATGAGTGACATTTGGAATAGTTTAGTCCAGTGCTTCTGAGACTCCTCAGTGTCTTTAACCCAATTTGCCTTTTTGCCTTGGGGAAGGTTAGTTCTTAAAATGCTTCACACTGTTTAAATGGGGTTAAGTGACTGTGTTAGCCTAGTTTTGTCTGTCTGGTCTCTGTGGAGGTGTGATAGATGGCCATGTTAAAGTAAAAGAACCTACAGATGGCTGAGATGTGCTCATAGAATGAGGTGATGATTGGTACCAGAGGGTTCGCAGCATCACACTTGTCGTTTGGGTATTTTTTTTAAATTTCATGCTTCTGTTTTTTTGTCCTTGTAGGAAGTTGTTGAAAAATGGCTGCATCCCTCAGGTACACGATTTATTAAATTAACCCTGCTGCTGCTGCGAAGAGGGCAGCCGCTCCCAGAAGCACTTCCTGCTTCATTCAGCTCAGGTCAGAGTGACCTTGCTGCCTGACTGAGTCTCGTCACTTCCACTTTGCTCCTCAACCACGGAGCGTTAACACGTGTGCAGCTTCCCACAGTTCAGTCTTACTGAGGGGGTGTGGGGTGAGACGACTATCAGGACAGGAATGTGGAAAAAAAATCCAGTTAAGTCACATATTTATCTGTATCATGACTTTACACAAAGACCTCTCTAAAAGAACAAGTAATATCGCTTAGATTATAAACCATTACGTTATTTCTTCTCCTTCAGTGGGAGATCTTAGTGAATCTAAAATTAGACTTATGATGTCGGCACACCAATCTGCAGCCTGGTCATGGGTGAAAATTAAAAATGTATAAATTGTCAGGAGATGGGGTGTAATGCAGCAGAATGAGAGACGACCAGGAGGATGTCTTTATGGGGAAACATCGCGGAAGGAGGAAGATGGAATATCACAGAAAAATTAGATGATTTTATGTAAAAACATAAAAACTGGTTAGTGGTGAGCAGCATGTTTATAGTATTTACAGGAGTTTTGTATATTCTTAAAAAAATCCCACGTAATGAGGTGTAAATTATAGGTAGAAGAAATGGTTACACTCAATGGGCCTCATGCAAGAACATGTTCATATTCTTATCCTAAATTTCTCTTACTTTTGTTCATACAAAGGGTTCTTATGAACATGTCACATCAGATTCAACAAACTCTTCCATCTTCAGGAAAAGTGTGTAAATGAGCTGCATAAATTCCACCTGTTCGTATCCAGCTGCTCGTGCACGCTAGAGGAGATTAGCATAATTAAATGGTAAATGGACTGTACTTATATAGTGCCTTTCTATCCATCCGGGGCACTCAAAGACATTAACCCATTCACACTCACATTCACACACTGATGATGGAAAACTACACTGTAGCCACAGCTGCCCTGGGGCACACTGACAGAAGCGAGGCTGCTAAACACAGGCGCCACCGGACCCTCTGACCACCATCAGTAGGCAAGGCGGGTAAGGTGTCTTGCCCAAGGACACAATGACTGAGTTGACTGGACGGGGGATTGAACTGGCGATCTTCCGGTTCCAGGATGACTCGCCTAACCACTCAACAACAGCTGCCCCATAATTGCCATTAATTACCACCCCAAAAACACCATATAAGGCTACGTTTCCTGCCTCAGATACCAGGAAGTGTCCATTCATGAAAATGACAGTGAAAACTAAAAAGAAAAACTTTACGAGTTCAGAGACTGAAGTCCGTCTGTCAGAGATCCAGAAAAGAAAAACTGTCATTTTTAGCAGGTCAGCTGTGGAATAAAAGGAGCTGCTAAAAGTATAAACAACTGTGTTAAATCATTTTCATTTATTCAGAAGACACAGCGCTGCGCGGTCGCAGGTGGTCTCAGTTGCGGTTCTGAAATAAGCATTTTAAAATGTTTTCAAAATAAGTCTGGCACTTTGGAGAAAACCCAGGACTCGCTGGAGGGATTATGTATCCCCTCTGGCCTGGGAACGTCTCAGAGTCCCCCAGGATGAGCTGGAAGGTGTTGCTGGGGAGAGCAGGGTCTCTCTGCTGCTGCCCCCGCGACCCGATCCCGGATAATCCGGCTGGACGGACAATTTATACTGTTAGTCTAAATTATTACATTTAAAATTATAACTCTAATTCAAGCAGAATAGCCTATTGTCAACATAATTATGGATTTGTTTTCAACTCAAAATATCTTCAAACTAACGAAATATAAAGTTATTAGGGAGGAAAATCTGTCTGGATAACAGCAGACTGACTGCTCGTAAAATATACGACAGGTCTGGACCACTCGTGAATTTTGTTCGTATCTGAAAAAAATCTTAGAATACGAAAACATTGGTGAATGCCACAAATTCTCCTAAATCACTCGTACGCACAACTTAAGAACAAATCTGTGCGTACGAACGGTTCTTGCATGAGGCCCATTGCTGTCTGTGAAAGTTTCGGCTGCTGTTTGGAAGTTTTGTGGACACAACAAAGTTTTCTCATTCACTCTGTCGCCGAGGCTTTTTGAATTTAAATCTCAGCGTAGAGGTTTTTGGAAATGGTGCCAAATCGCTCGTGAGCACGGGTGATGGCAACAGTTTTTCTGTTGACTGCAGATGCTGACATCAGGAATCACAGGAAAGTTCAGGTGTGTTGAAAGTTGCTTCAGGAACGTCTTTTTCTGTTACGGTATTAACACTGACTCTCCGTGGAATCCACTCCGATCTTTTGAGCGAGCGGCAGATAATTATGCAAATGATGTGCGTGACGTCACGAGTGGCGTTCACCATTAGCAATTAGCAGAAGCTAATGCTAACAGCTAATTGCTAATTGCGAGTGACGTTCACCATTTGCAATTAGCTATTAGCATTAGCTTCTGCTAATTTGTTTATGTTTAGCATTAGTAAATCTATGTTAGCATATTGCAAAATATGAGAAGCTTAATAGCTATAAAGCTAACTTTATAGTTAGCTGATTACATATTGCATTTTTTTACTACCGTACTACTTGTAGATTTGAATTTGTTTGTGTTATTTTTACGTATTTAATACCTGACTAATAAGACTGTGTGATGCAGCGTTGTACTGAATTTAGATTAAATGGTTGTTTAATAAAAACAAATCTGGAGTTATATCGACTGTTAAATTACTGTCAGGTTACTTGTACTTTATTATCTTACTGTACATATATTTCTTTTGTTCAGTTTCATCCAAAACTTGGTAATTTATGTTACATTTTTTTATAAGTAACATTAATAATCTAGTTGCAGGTGTTTGATTCAAGAAAACGTGTGGGTTTGACATTCAGAGATTTCACTTTGAGTCATTCGGTTTCACCTTGAGATCCTTCCTCACGCCTCCCCATGAGCCATGAGACACATGTAAGAGGTGTGAACAAAATGGTTTGACTCAAACTAGTCATATGCCAAGTATTTACTGTGAATTTACCACAGACACTTGGATTAAAGTGGAGAAATGAGCAGAGTCTTTATTAGAGTTGAAGCTGCTGGATTATTGTATTAAATTACTATTTATAGTGGGGTCTCCTTTAAATGAAGGTCAAACAAACCTTCAAAAGTAAACAACATGTGTTTGAGTTCTTTGGTCAAATAGGACCTGAGTTCTACAAGTGTTGCGTCAAAATCTGATTTTTGTTTGAACATTTCGCCTTCTTTTAGATCTGACATCCCCTGCTGTGTGTCTCTGTTGTCTGTATTCTTTTCATCTTCTCTGAGCGTTTCTCTGCAGAGCATGAATATGTTTCAGTTGTTGTCGCTCATTAATTAGTCAGTTCTGACTCTGCAGAAATGACTGACCTCAGTTGTTTACCTTGATACTTGGGATGAATTGCTAATTTGCTTTTTTGTGGGGGTAAAACCAATTATAAAGAAGTTTACAGTGATTCATCAGCTGAATTATTCTCACAACATTTCCTCTGTGGATGGAGGAAGAGGTACTTCCTCTCAATAATGTTTTCTTTTACTTTTACTGTATTAGTGTTACTTATTTATTAATTACTGATACTGTATTGACCTGGTGTACATATGTTTTATATATTTTATTATATTTTTCCTTTATCCTTTGTATTTTCTTTATTTGTTCTATTTTATATTTATTACACCTTTACACCGAAGCAAATTCCTAGTCTGTGAATCCTGTTCATTGACAATGGCAATAAAACTGATTGATTATTTTAGCAGTGTAATGACAGCATCCCACCACCAGGTRGAGCTGCACAGGGTTCAAAAGGAACCTGTAAAATTCACTGTGCTACTTTTGCTGCAGTTGTACTGGGAAGTTGTAAATTTAAACTGGAACACCCCTCCAGTGGGAATTCCCTGTTAGACAGTTTAGAATTCAACATGGCAGCTAAGCTACTCAGTACAACTAAACAGTGAGTAAAACTCTATAAAGTAATAGTACTTCTGTTTTATTTATTTCACATGCAGTCAGTTGTACACGCAGTACTGTTCAGTGTTTATAAGAGGATGAATTAAAACACTGTTTCTATGCAGGAAACACCAGGTAGAGCTCACTTAGTGTTTGTTAACGATGCTTGTGTTTTTCATGTTTAGTTGAAGTTTATTACAATGATGATGCTGGTGAGGTTTGACTCCTCTGATCTAGAAGAKCTGGATCAACTAATCCTAATCCGCTCGTGTAAAAGTTAAACCTGAAGTTTCCTTAATGAGCTGATAATTCTGCTGTGTGCACTCAGACACTCTGTGTGCACTCACAGACTCTGTGTGCACTCAGACACTCTGTGTGCACTCACAGACTCTGTGTGCACTCAGAGACTCTGTGTGCACTCACAGACTCTGTGTGCACTCACACACTTTGTGTGCACTCACA
>NW_013952450.1:21554-22919 GCF_001266775.1 Austrofundulus limnaeus
GATAGATAGATAGATAGATAGATAGATAGATAGATAGATAGATAGATAGATAGATAGATAGATAGATAGATAGATAGCACGGATTGGTGCTGTGTCCGCAGTGATGCGGGCGCTGTTCCGGTCTGTCATGGTGAAACGAGAGCTGAGCCAGAAGGTGAAGCTCTCCATTTACCTGTCAGTCTACGTTCCCACCCTCATCTATGGTCACGAGGTTTGGGTAGTGACTGAAAGTACGAGATCACGGACACAAGGGGCTGAAATGAATTTCCTCCACAGGATGTCTGGGCTCTCCCCTACAGATATGGTGAGAAGCTCAGTCATCTGAGAGGGACTCAGAGTAGAGCTGCTGCTCCTCCATGTCGAGAGGATCCAGTTGAGGTGGCTCGGGCATCTGGTTAGGATGCCTCCTGGACGCCTCCCTGTTGAGGTGTTCCGGGCACGTCCCACTGGGAGGAGGCCCAGAGGAAGACCCAGGACACGCTGGAGGGACTATGTTTCTCAGCTGGCCTGGGAACGCCTTGGGATTCCCCCGGAGGAGCTGGTCCAAGTGGCTGGAGAGAGGGAAGTCTGGGTCTCTCTGCTTAGGCTGCTGCCCCTGAGACCCGATCCCGGATAAGTGGCAGAAAACGGACGGACGGACTTTTATGAACAGTTTATTATTTTATTTTATTTTTATTTTACTTATTTTTTTGGTGCTGTCATCCTAGTGGTCTCCAGCAGGAACTGAAGTGGTTTACAACAGGGTTAAACAGGCACTTTTTAAATCAGAATCTCTAAGTTTGAGGCCATGATCTTAAACCAAGTTAGAGCAGAAAGGAGAAGAAGATTAGATGGATCAGAGACGCATCTGTAGTGATACAGATGCTGTACCAATCTTTAAGTGTGACGAGGGCTGAACTCACTTTTAATTAACCAATTGATCTATTTTCCAATACTTACTTATGCCATGAGCTGTAGGTAATGACCAGAAAGGAAATGAGCTTCTGCCGCAAAGTAACTGAACTTCCCCTGAGAACCTGGACAAGGTATTTGAGATCCAGTCTCAAATAAGACAACACATCAAGATCAGTGAATGGATGAATATGACATGACAAATAAAATTCAAAATATGTTTGTTATCGGCCTTTTGCACTGTAAGGCCCAGTCTGGCTTTAAACCCGGGTTCTGGGTGTTTGTATTTGCTTTTATGCTTAGTTTCACCCAGATATCTGGATCCCTGAGACGTGGTCCTATTCGGGCCAGGCTGTTTGCTCTGATTTAACATCAGCTGCTGTTGCTTATTGATTGGTTCACTGACTGGGGTGGTCACATCACACAGATAAGAATAACTTTACATGAATCATTTGCAACAAATGTAAATTTCTT
>NW_013952450.1:23054-25568 GCF_001266775.1 Austrofundulus limnaeus
CAAGAACACTGTACCATAGAAAAAAGTAAAATGAAAGGAAAAAAACCCAAAACTGTACATACAGATAATGATAAGGGTAGTGTGGGAGAAACAGAAATATGGAGTACAGAACAGTCATAATAAAATACAATAATGCAGACAAATTGAACAATAGGGTTGTGGGGGAGAAACATAGAAGTGAGGACAACAAAGACAGACATACGTATATTGAAGATCGGAGTTAAGAGTTGTAGGCTAATTTGAAAACATGTGTCTTCAGGCCAGTCAAACAGTCTTAATTCAGAGTAGAGCCACGGCTCCTCCACGTCGAGAGGAGCCAGTTGAGGTGGCTCGGGCATCTGGTTAGGACGTCTCCTGTACACCTCCCATATATCATTTAACATATAACATGAATTGTTTGCACTGTAACATTTTGTCACACGAGTTCAACAACTGTAGCAACTTACCAAACAACCACAAGCTAATATTAGCTACCATTAGCTTACCGTCTTCTGTTGTCTCACCCCTTGTTTTCAGCGTCACACTGCTTGATGGTCCGGTACAGCCTTCGAAGCTCGATGTTGTCTACTGTTGTCTCGCAAGTAAAGCGAAAAAAAAAAAAGATTTGCATGTTGTTTAAGATGATCCCCAACCACATTGAGGCCCGGCTGGCAGGTTGGGCCTTTAGTCATGTTATCTCTGACCTAAGCAGGCTGAAGTCACCTCAAACACAGCTAAAAGTCACTGGAACCATAACGGAGGCTCAATAATTATTCTGTTCTTTACAGAGAAAGGAGTCTAATAATTATACCAAAGCCTCAGAATCCAATTTTCTCTCCATTAATCTTTGCCAAATCGACTGACTCTTACTCAGGTGGGCTGTTTCACTCCAGACATCACATCATTGGTTTATTTGACGTTTTTTTCCCCCCAGTGTTACAGCAGAGGGGAACCAATGAATAATAAACAGTTCATCAGTGAAATCACTGCTGTTTTTTTCCCCTAAACTCACAGGATATTATATGTTGTCAATTTGCAGGATGAATGAGCTGGTCTCCTCCTCCTTCACTGCTCACTGATACTGTACAGATATGGTCCAAACAGGACCTGCTTATGTGCTCCTCATCCTCCCCGAAGCACCCAGTGTAATGAGTCCTGTTCTGCTGGAGGTCCGGCAGCACAGGATCCACAGAGCTCAGCAGTCGGCTGCCTTTTAAGCTCCTTTTCTTCTGTGAGGAGCCAAAGTGGCAGAGCTGTCTGAGGAACAGGAAGCTTTTAATTGAAAGCCTCACGCTGTAAGTGCTTGTCCTAAATAAACTCTCATCTCAGTGGGATTTTCACTACTTAACCTGGCATTTAGAGCACAGTACAAGTGAAAGGTTTTTTTTTCTCTTACTGTTTCTCATTATCTGACAGATCAAAAAGGCTGACAGCTGGAATGATGAATAAACAATGAATACAGTTCGTTATTGTTCATTTAAATATTTTCTCTCCAGGGAAGAAAAATAAAAACTCCTGGTGCATTTGAGCAACCCTGAATAATGATGAGGCACTGAATTAATTGCTTTAGGGATGAAGACCACTGGATGGTTGTTATTACCCATCATCATCATCTCAATCCACCTAACTGTTTTTTTTATCAGACACTGCAGTAAACACAACATTTTCCTGATGAAGTTGTTGGTGGCTGCATTGGATTGATTTAAATATTTTGGCATCTGTCAAATATTTACTTAGCTTTTTTTCTGTTTTTTACAAACTCCTGAGAAAAATGTCTGAAGACTTTAGCTGCTCAGATCAGAACTTCTCTATTTGCTGTAGAGGTGAAGCAGAAGGTGAAGAAGGTGAGGGTGTTTCAAGCAAACTTAAAAAAATCTGATCTTAACTTTCATGAACAGAATGAACTGGATGAATGGAAGGTAATATTTATATTATATAGTTAGTTTGAGGATAATTATTCTAAATAAGCTGGAGAATTTTTTTTTCTGCACCACAACATGTATTAGCCTTAACTTTATGGCAAACTGCTTGCTATTTTATTGACCCCCCCTCTTTCTGTTCTGTTTTACTACATGTGTGTGTTTGTTAGGAGCGGGGAAGTTCGCTTGATTATAATCGTCTTTAAAGTGCTTGTGACACGCATCCATGAAATGCAAAAAGTCAAAGAAAACATCTTTATTTTTAAGAAACTTGGTATAATACACATAATTTTACCAATTATGTCCCATAATTGGCATATTTTCTTTTAAACTTTGCTCAATGTGAAACAGGAAGTGACATCAAAGGGGAACTCTTCAAGAAATTAAACTCTCTGGTTTTTGTTTAATAAAACAATATTTTTGAACTCTGACTCTTCCTCATGTCTCTATTATAGTAATTATTTTGCTGAACACTAGTGTGTAAAATTATTTATGTAAATGCATGTATGTGTGTGTGTATATATACACTCACCGGCCACTTTATTAGGTACACCTGTCCAACTGCTCGTTAACACTTAATTTCTAATCAGCCAATCACATGGCGGCAACTCAGTGC
>NW_013952450.1:27138-28725 GCF_001266775.1 Austrofundulus limnaeus
GTTGTCGGCCTTTGTAGTAATGCTCTGTTCACATGCAGACATTCCCCTTTGACATCACTTCCTGTGACTTCACATGTGAATATCTCAACAACTGTTCATCCCAGCTGCATGAAATCTCTCTTTACAACATCTTGTCAATGTTACCTTTCCAAAAATGCATTTGCATTTATTATAAAAATATGACGTCACAGGCACTTTAAGCGATACAGAAATGTAAAAGGCACTCTGCCCAGATATGCAAATAATGTGACTTGATATAATGAAAACTGCACACATATTCTCATCACCCATCGGTCTCCTACTGGAAGACTTTTTGGGCAGGAATTTTCAGTCCTGTAAAATCTCTCCATGTCATCACCACTTATATTGCCCGACTTCAGAAAGCTGGCATTTGCTGCTGGTTTCTGAAGGGCACATCTCCTCTGAAGGGGCTGAGCGCTCACAGTGGGGCAGGAGACAAGGCGCTGTGTAATAAGACAGCTCATCTCTGTGTGTATTTATATCTTTAAATGAAATATTAAGTTTGGTCTTGCCATCCTTTGCCTCGCTTGCATCAACATTTACTCCAACTCTGTTTGAGCTGAACCTTGGACTTCAGCCTTGTAATCTGATTGTGACACAAGTAAAAAAATGTTTTTATATGTTGGTGATACAAAAGAATCAACTGCTCCTTGATCTGCCTGTCGTCATTTTGATTATGTCAGACCTAAACATTAACCTTGACCTGTTTTGTTGTAATTCTAACAGTCTGGTTTGTATGGAGGAGTGTGCTGAGCTGAGGGCTGTGACAGACAGGAAAAGGACCCATGCTTTGTCTTCTTAAGGGCTCAGTGAATTTCTGCAGCTAATTGTCTCCACTGCTGCTGCTGTTAGTCAGTACTCTGTCGTTTTGTGACAGAGACAAATTCAAGCGCACCAGTAATATAGAAATAATGACTTCGACTTTAAATATTTCCCTCTAGGTTTCCGTAAAAATTATTTCCATCTCCATCTTCTATTGCTTATCTATAGTCGGGTCGCAGAGGCAACAGGTCCAGGAGAGAAACCCAGACATCCCTTTCCTCCAGTGACACTTTCCAGATCATCTTGGGACCCAAAGACAGAAGGGGGTCTCTGCTGTCACTAAGTGGGAGTTTCTTGGTGTGTGGGTAGAGTTTGTGAAAGATATGATTGGTCGGATTTACTATTTTGGGTGAGGTTTGAAGAAGCCATAATGATTCACTTAGAGAAGTCCAAAGCAGCTGGGATGGAGGGCTGAAATTGGCCAGAAAGCACCTATAAAATGGTAGCTAATTTTGAACATTAATATTAGTCATAACTCGAGACAGGGAGGTGCTAGCTGCACATAATTTTAACAATCATGGTTTTGCCAAACTCTGCCCACACACCCAAGAAACTCTCCCTATGTACTGCAGAGACCCCTACTTCTCCTGAGGACATCAGGCCAGAGAAGATGCACAATCCCTCCAGCGAGTCCTGGGTTTTCCCTGGGGTCTTATATTAGTAGGAGGTGCCCAGAACACCTATAAAGGGAGGCGTCCTAATCAAATGCCCAAATTACCTCAACATTGGCTCCACTCTAAACAC
>NW_013952450.1:30435-32877 GCF_001266775.1 Austrofundulus limnaeus
CGCAAAGGGACCTTTGAAAAACGTCAATATGTGACGACTCGGGAGTGAGAATGGGTTGCATTTTTACACACCACTGACAATTTTCTCACTCATTCTCCATTTAATGTATAATTTTCCTGCATCTAAAAATCCTTTCTGATCCCACAGAGAGGACAATCTGAGGAGAATCTCACACACTGGACACATTTACATCTATTTTACATATTTAAATGGAGGCGTGTCAGGGGAGGTGTCTCATGTGCGCTCAGTTCCATGTTCGTTGGGATGTATAAAGGAAAGTTGCACAGAAACGTGCGTGCGCACCATTTTATACATCTGAACTTTTTTGTGCGGTGCACTTTTCTAAATTTGTACCTACGCCAACTTTAACTTTATGCATGAGGCCCCCTATCTCTAAAGGCTCCCACATACTGTGTGCATACCATGAGCCGCACAGACTCCACGCATATTGTCCGTGGACGTTTGGGACTTCATACTCGAGCGTGCTGACCGCCTGACAAATTATTTAATTTTTCGCAATTTCAGTCATGCTGTCAAGGATGAGGAGGAAGAGACAGTTTGCATTTTAGCTGTAAAAACAACAAAAGAAAAATAGAAAAGAACTACCTTGCCCAGGATCTGAGCTATTTCTTCCCACAAATTTGTTGCTTTCTGAAAGTCCTTATATTTCTTCAATGACGCATCATAAAGTTTTCTAATCTCCTCCATGAGACGCTTTTCAAAATTTGACTCCATTTTGTCCACAAATGACACCGATTCTCAACTTCATCTGCTTGGTGTCGCATCCAAAACAGTACTCGCCAGGTAGTTTAATGTGCGACACCGCGGACGTAAAAAATTTATCTCTGCGTGAACGTCCGCTTCGAGTCTCCCTCGAGTCAGCAGAGCGAAGTATGCCCGAGTACATGGGGCCTTAATGCTGAGCTTGTTCATCCTACGAAGGTCATTTCAGCCACTGGTATCCAGGATCTCGTTCTTTTGGTCATGATCCACTCCTCATGTCTAGGGCTGTGTATTGGCAAGAACTTGGCGATACGATACATATCATAACAGTGGGGTCACGATACGATATATCCCGATATATTGCGATGCTGTAAGCAAGGCAATTTATTGCGATATATTGCTATTTTTTTGTCCAAAAATTTTATTAAATAAAAACCTCTTACTGGAAAAAAAAAAAGAAAAGCTAATGTTTACTTACAATTCTAATGCTACCCTTACTCTCTGGTTCTCAAGAGGTAGAGGAGCCAAATGGCTGGCTCACTGCTGCCAACTAGTGGTCAGAGGCTGAACTACAACATAAAAATGAACCGTTGGCAAGGTTGACATTTTAAACCTTAATTAAAAATTGATGCAGGGCTTTAGAGTATTGATACAGTATCGGGAAATGAAATGTCGCGATATTTCAGTGTATCAATATTTTCTTACACCCCTACTCATGACAGCAGGTGAGGGGTGGAATGTCGACAGATCAGTAAATCGACAGCTTTGCCTTTTGCCTCAGCTCTTCACCACGACTGACCGAAGCAACGCCCTCATTACTGAGGATGAGGCCCCAGTCCGTTGATCCATCTTCCTCTTCATCCTACCATCCCTCATGAACTAGACACCAAGATATTTAAACTTCTCCACTTGAAGCAGAGACCCCTCGCCCATGACCCGACCCGGAGGTGGTGTGGAGAACCATGACCTCAGACTTAGAAGAACTGACTCCCATCCCGGCTGCTTCACACTCGGCTGAGAACTGCTCCATTATTTCCAGACCACTAAATAATTCCTTTCTCACTTACTGAAACCTAAACTGTCTGAGCTCATTATTTTATTTTAAAGCTTTTGAGTTTAACACCAGAACTTTCTTATACGTGATAGTGTGTTCATCTGTATGTATTTGTGCATGAGTTTTTGTGTGTGTGTGTGTGTGTGTGTGTACTTGATTCTGTCACAAAGTGAGGACCGCCATGCTTTTAACCAACAAAGTGAAGATATTTTCCAGGTCCTCACTATTTTTGCGGTTCTACTGTGCTCTACTAGTTAGGTTTAGAGGTATGGTGTAAACTGAGTTTTGGTTAAGGTTAAGGTTAGGGATAGACTAGTAATGGTTAGTTTTAGGGAAAATGTCTGTGTTAGATATATACAGGTACAAAAATTAATGGAAGTCAATACAATGTCCTCAGTTTGATGCAAGTACAAGGATGTGTGTGTGGGGGAGCGATGTTTTTGCTACTTTGTGGGGATGATTTTTCTGGAAAATGCAGCCTAGGACCAAGGTGTGAATTGAGTTTAGGTTAGTTTTAGAGTCAGGTAGGTACCTGTGAGGTTAGCCTTAGGGTTTGTGGTCAGGGTTAGGATATAAAATTACCAAAAAATGAATGGAAGTCAATGGGAATTCCCCACAAGGATAGAGAAACATGGTGTGTGTGTGTGTGTGTGTGTGTGTGTGTG
>NW_013952450.1:34537-38109 GCF_001266775.1 Austrofundulus limnaeus
TGAAAACGGATTTCCGTGAACTGCACTTGCATTGCCCTGAATCAGCTGAACAATCCTGAATGTTTCTGAATGTGCTCATGTTTTTTTTTTTTTTTTGGCTGGTACATTTGCTGTATTGCAGTTGAGTTGCATTTTGATGATTCAGCACAATTTATCCTCGGCGTTCTTTGCACACCCCTTGATATTACCGTCATTTTGCAAACAGTGTGGAATCTATAGATATTTGATTTCCAGTTTTCAGCCCAGCATCAATCTACAGCAGAGGTGTCACACTACTTTTCACCGAGGGTGACATGAGCGTTAAGGTGGTCCTCAAAGGGTCAGTTGTAATTAACTTACGCGTTCTGTATTCAACTTCGAATAAACAGGAAACGTAACAGTCCTCATCTTATTGCTACATTTGAAAACTAACAAACAATAACTGAGCTCTACGTGGTATTTCTTGCATAGAAACAGTGTTTTAACATGCTGAAACTCCAATGTCCTCCAAAAATATTAGTTTAGTGTAGAACAATAACCCAGCAATTTTTTTTTGAATCTGGAGAACAACTCTTCTGTAAGTTTTGTCAGCACATCATCATCTGGACTAAGAATATATGTGATGACCACTTACTGTCAAAGGCTCACATCAGAAACTGGGAGAAGCAAGCTAGCCTGCAAACTATTCAGTATTCAGCTACATCAGCAGAAGCGTGGCATGAGTTTATCCAAGATTTTGTTGCCATGTGTGTGGAGTCAGATAATGAAAAAGCTTCAGCCATTTTTGATAAAGCACTGAAAACAAGGAGGGGCTCTGCCAAAATGGAAGTAAAAATGAGCTTAGATCCTATTCGTTATGCAAGTGTGCACAAATTCTTTGTAGATTTTGTTTCCTTATGAGACATATTTTTATGTTAAGTTCAACTCTAAAGCATTTTTATTTTACGAAAGGATAACTTCTTTTAAAGTGAGATATGTGAGATTCTATGTTTGCACATAAAGAATGGTTTTTCTTCTTAAAAACAGGTAAATACTTTTAAAAGCCTTGCAGAAGCATTTAATGTTCTGCTGAAGAGCTTTTTGTTATACTAGTGAAAGTGGAAAAAACAGCTATTATTTTTTTAATCTGTGGCTATTCATTTGTTAAGTTATTTGTCCATCACTTTATAATTACAGACTTTTTAGGTTCGTAAATATGGTAACAATGAAAATGTGGAATTCAGAAAAAGCAGAATTTAGAAAAAGAAAACAATAAAACGGAATTTGAGAAAAAATAAAACCAGTTTCATAGGGCCCTACTAGTTGTGGGATGCTGTCATTTTACAGGTAAAATAATCAACATGTGTTATGGGATGTGTAGTTTATGGTCAATGCTGGCTTTAAAGCAGATGCTTAAGACATTAATACTGTACATCTTTGAAGCTCTCATGGGCCACATAAAATGCTTTGGAGAACCATATTTGGCCATTGGCCTTGGATTTGATGTGGTCAACAGTGTAGCATCCTAAGTGTTTGTCTAAATGTCTATAAAAAGTACTTAAAGTATTTTTAAATGTTATTGTGCATAAATAATTAATACTATTGAAACCTGTGGAGAAAAACATTTTCTAGTTTTGAGCTTTGTTAAAGTTCTTCTAACTCCAGACATCTGAGTTTGACATGATGCTATCAGGCTTTTGTGAAACTTGAAAGAGTTGGTTTGCTGTGACTCTTGTCTTCAGAGCTTTTTGATTCTAAATGTTGAGATTTATTTTGACAGAGCTGGAAGATGAACTACGCCAAAGGAACACAAAAAGAGCCTTCTGAACTCAACTTGTGGTGCTGGTGCAGTTCTGGAAAATGATTTATTTGTGCACAGATCCAATGAGTGAATGGTATAACATAGCTTGCTAAGCCATAGACATATATATAGATTACACATAACTACAGTTTTCTGTTTAATTTAAAATGTACTTTGAGGAGCTGGATAAAAGGAGGCTTTTTTGTATTTATGTTGGGGTAATGTAATTTTGTAAGACAAGCATATAACTGATGTCTCAATGTCTCCAAAGTAAATCAAATGCGTTTCTGCAATGAGAAATGACAGATGCTGCTGTCCTACGAGGGGGAAAAAAACACCTCACTTGCCCTATTTTTCCTTTTGCATGGTTTCACTTCATTTAAAGCTCTGGCCCTCTTCCAGAGATCTGGAGCTTGAGCGTTCTCTTCAGTATCTTAGTTGTTTCTAGGACTGATTTACAGAGATTTGTGAAGTTGTGTCTATGATGTGTTGGAGCCACTCTTCCAGTTTTGGTGTCAGAGCACCACAGAGCTCCAGTCACTAGTACCACTGAGGCCTCGACTCTCCATAGCATCTCTGACTCCTTTTTCAGCGCTTGGTATTCTCCAGCTCCGGTGCTCCTTCTTTCAGATGTGATTTGGGATTACTACATCTATCGCCACTGTCTTCCAACCTGTTTGTTGGTCTGGATCTGGAAGGACGACACTGTCCTGTCCTGGCCCTTCCATTTTTCACCAGTCTTGATGGGGTTTCTTACATTGACTGTAGAGTCTCCAGTTAATACTCTGATACACAGATGCTCCTGTATATTATTCCAGCCACTTGGTTATCTGCCTGCGTCTTACATGCTGGCTTTATGTGTTGGACTGTCTCAGGGGCATCTTTGCACAGCCTGGATCTTGGTTCTTGTCCAGTGTGGTGGACCCCGGCCTCTATTGCCCTTGCATGATTAGTGCCTCTGTGCTGTCCTTCAGGCCAGCCTTCTCTAGCCACTAGTGGTATTTATATGATAATATCTATATTAAGCTTTGGTGTTTTAAGAACTCTGTGTGTGTGTGTGTGTGTGTACTTGTTTTTACTACAGAGTGAGGACCATTTGCACCATAGTTACTATCAAATGACCTCTTAAAAGTCCTCACTTTGTTTGCAGCTCTACTGCTTTGTTATATTGTGGGAACCATTTTCCAGAAAAAAATGCAGCCTTGTGGGGCCTGAATGCACATCATAAGGACCAATGCATGGTCCCCACCGGTACGGATGTTAATTTTGGGTGTGGGGTTAGGTTTAGGACCAAGGTGTGAATTGAGTTTAGGCTAGTTTAGGATCATGTGAGGTCAATTTTAGTTTAAATGGTCAGGGTTAGGCTATAAATTTACCAGAAAATGAATGGAAGCCAATCCACGGTCCCCACAGGGATATAAAAACAAACCTGTGTGGATGTGTGTGGATTCACGTGGTGTCCTCTAGTCCAGAGATTCTTAACTTATGGGCCAATTGGGCCGCGAGCGCCACCTTGAGGGCCTGAAAAGAACAACAGTTTTTAACTTTGGGCCGCAGAGGGCCGTGGGACCGCATTGATTTTGAATAAGGTGCAATACACTTTCTCACCACTAGTAGGGGTAGTGCGCCACTCATATGTTTAACAACGTTTTTATTATGAAGAGGAAACAGATACCTGCCGAAAATGGAAACTTATTTTAAAAGAAAAATAGAAGCAAAAATGAAGGTAACTCATCAAAAAATGCCAAAGTTTGTCACTAATATGAAGAGCAGCTTCTGGTTCTACCATGCAGTATTTTAAAAGTTCAAAACA
>NW_013952450.1:38133-44601 GCF_001266775.1 Austrofundulus limnaeus
CTCATATGTTTAACAACGTTTTTATTATGAAGAGGAAACAGATACCTGCCGAAAATGGAAACTTATTTTAAAAGAAAAATAGAAGCAAAAATGAAGGTAACTCATCAAAAAATGCCAAAGTTTGTCACTAATATGAAGAGCAGCTTCTGGTTCTACCATGCAAAAGTTTAAAAAGGCTTTATTTTCATTTGTACTTTATCAAATTTAGTTTTACAGTTTTTTTGTATTTGAAACATTTAAACATTTTTAATTTATTTATCTTATGCCCACAAATTTATTTATTGAATTTTCTATTTTTGCTATTTATGTTAATATATATATTTATGTGTTGATAAGCCTGAGTGGTCTGTTGAATGACTTTGTATTTGTTCAAATAATTGTTATGGGCAGGTTACAATATAAAAAAATGTTTGTCATAATCACATCTTGTAATTATTTGACAGGAGTTTTACTTTTAAAATGTAAGTGTATTTTAATTTAGTTATAATGTAAATACAATAAAAATTTAACCAAAATTTAGAATAATTATCATTTTGATCCATGCATTGGTAATGTCTGACTGGGCCTCGTGCCACTTTATGTTCAATAAATTGGGCCCCGAGGTCAAAAAACGTTAAGAACCCCTGCTCTAGTCAATACAGGTGGTGCACAGGGTTGTGTGTCTAGCTGAGCCACAGTTCTGTCGATTTAGCTGATGTTTTGCCCCCTGGTGTTAGGGTCAACTTCCTTCTTTGACTCATTCAGGTATTGACTCACACGCCTGTTCATCTATGATGCCTGACAGGAGCGTTCATGTGGTACAGAGGCAGTTGATTGGCTGGTAGTTTAATGGGATTGTCCCCTTTGGACTTTTTTCCTGAGTAAACCTCTAACAAGTTGAGAATCACACAATAAACAATGCTCATTCAAACCGCTTTAATGTTTGTGTTTCAAAACAAGCTGAAGGTCCTGTGTGGGCGGTAAACACTGCTCAGATGAGATTATATCGATGATGTGAATATGATCGGGGGCTGTGAGTCTGAATATTGAAACTGAAAAAAACAAAGAATGGAAGATTGTAAATAAACATTTTTATAAAAACATCGTTTCGGACTCTAAAATTAATATATGAAAGCAATTGTTTTGTGTAAACACATTATAACTAAGGGAAATAACCAACTCATTCAGAGCACAAATGTGCTGTCAGGTGTTGTGTGAAAAGATAATGAAAAAGATGCTTCATTACAAGATGAAGTGCTGGTCTGTCTTCCTCGGCATCACATCCCAAACCTTCGATGAAACGAGATCATTTTAATCCACGTGAACTTGTGCTTTTACCTGGATGTGTGAGGAGGGTTTTCAGGACAGCTGATCCTGACTTGAGCCCGTCTGATTGTCAGGATGCAAGCGCAGCAGAAGCAGGGTGCCTCCTTCTAACGTGGGCTATGATCACTGACACGTTGCCCCTGCTGACTGCTTGCTCAGGGTTGTGGTACTGGCTGCTAGCTCTTTCTATAGAACACAAAGGGCGTCAGTGCTCAAACATTGTGTTACACCCCTGCCCTCAAGTGTTTTCTACAGAACACAAACAGCGTCAGTGCTCAAACTTTGTGTTACACCGCTGCCCTCAAGTGTTTTCTACAGAGCAGCCAAGCTCTTTACAGGCAGAGTTATCAGTGATTTGTTTGTACAACCCCTGGCATGAAATCACAAGTCTTGGATGAGCACTCATTCAGACATTTCATTCTGCAAAACAAACTCAGATCAAAAACATGATACAATATTAAGGTACAAAGTACAACTTGTTGGCTTTCAAAAACACTCAAAGAAATGAAGAGAAAACATTGTGGAAGTCAGTGAATGTTACTTTTATTGACCAAGCACAGGGAAACAAATATGGAATCACTCAATTCTGAGGAAAAAAAGTATGGAATCATGAAAAACAGATAAACAAAAGACAATTCAAAATACATCACTAGTATTTAGTTGCACCACCTTCGGCTTTTATAACAGCTTGCAGTCTCTGAGGCATGGACTTGATGAGTGACAAACAGTATTCTTCATCAATCTGGTGCCAACTCTCTTTGATAGCAGTTGTTAGATCAGGTTTGCAGCCTTCTTGTGGACCATTTTTTTCAATTTCCACCACAGGTTTTCAATCGGGTTGAGATCTGGACTGTTTATAGTGAATTTGAGTGTTCCTGAAAGCCAACGAGTTGCACTTTGGAATGATCTTATTATTATATCATGTTTTTGATCTGAGTTTGTTTTACAGAATGAAATGTCTGAATGAGTGTGCTCATCTAAGATTGATGATTCCATACTTTTTGCCAGGGGTTGTATTATTAAATGTGTGTGTGGTATTCTTTTGGCTTGGTTTTTAGATAGAGGCATCTAATTTATAGTAATAAACTTTTTATTTGCTTATGTTTTAAAAGCATCCTGCTGGGCTGCTCCATGTCTGATTTGATTACAGTTATATTCTGTGTACACCTCTCAACCAAGTGTTTGCTCATCCAAATAATAACATCATGTGTCAGCAGCCCTGCTTATCCCTTAAACAAACTGAGTAATTATTGGTTAAATTAACCTCTGGGCATTTACCTTTAATTTCTGCCATATTGCATGAATGAAAGCCTCATTTGCTCTCCTTGCTGAGGGGCAAGAAAAAAATTGCTAAAACCCTTATTAATTATTTTTTTAAAACTGGTTTTCATATATTTCCTGACTGAAGTCTCTGAGTAAGCAGGACTCAGAGACACATCTTAAGATTCACTGACGTCACCTCAGACATGTTGCAGAACATTTTAGATCAGGTCTGCGTGTGAGGCCTGTGGTGACTCAGATGGTAGAGCTGTTGCCTCTCATCAAGAAGGTCACCGGATTAAATCCCAGCTAGGGTTGGGCAATATTGGCAAAAAAACATGATTAATTATGGCATTTAGCCAATAACAATTAATTTGACGAGTTCCTGGACACCCTTATGTCCTAGACACATGACCAATTTAGTGGGAAAGATTTGCTCTTCTTAAAAATCTGTCCCAAATTGTGTCAAAATTACAGACTTCAGGCTATACTTCAAATTTTAAATTATGTTGATAAATAAATTACAGAACTTTTTTTGTGTTAGTCATATTTGAAGCAGAGAGGAGCCCCGAGCGGACTCTGCCTGGTGGCATTAATCATATTAATCATCAAGTGCCAACAAATAATCGATTCATGTTTTTCTGATGATTAATTGCACACAGTATGATTTTGCCCAACCCTAATCCCAGCTGGGGACCTTTCTGGGTAGTTTGCATGTTCTCTCCATGCATATGTGGGTTTTCTCTTAGTTTCCTCCCAGATACCAAAAACATCACTGTCAGGTTAACTGATAACTTTAAATTGTACCTAGGTGTGGGTGAGAGAGTGAATGATAATGATGATGATGATGATGATGATGATGCCTTTATTGTCACACATGTCAACTTGTACAGATTGTCCGTAAGTTATAAGGATTTTACGTCATTTTGCAGGCATACAGACATTTAGAGCAATCTCACGGATTTTTTCAAGTCTTACGGATTTTTTCAAAACCTCATTTTCAAATTTATCTAACATGTCAGAGTCTGTAGGATGATTTAAAAAACAATAAATAACATCAAACAGCCATCTTCCAACCTGTTCTGCCGCTAGAAATAAGTTTTGAACTTTTAGGCGCTGTCATGTGCGCAGCCGACAGGACAGATTTATTTTTTCACTGATGCTGAAAACAGTTATTGGAACAATTAGCTTCAGCTAAACTAGGTTATTCAACTTTAAGTCTGCTAACAGCTAACTAACAAACTAACACCAGCAGGTTTGTGTCAGTCCCATCAGTCTTCAACTGGAGAGAGATGAAGATGTGAAGATGCAGACTGAGTGACATCGTCTTTGCGGTTAGTGTTAGCTTACACTATTTTTTTCATGTTTAGTGTTAATAAAATTGTATTATTAGTTAGTGGATTATAAAGTAGTGAAGCTAACTGTTTGGTTAGCTGTGCCCACTGCAACAATACATGCATCTGTATCAAACTGTGAGGTTGGCAGCAGAATGACCCAGGGTGCAGGCAAAATCCAAAATAACAAAAAAGGCTTTATTAAACAAAAACGCTGCCGAGGCAGCTCAAACACTCACAAGAACTTCACAGGAGGACTAGCCTGGTAAAAAAAATAACAGACCCTTGTCCTTCACTTTGTTTCGTACGAGGGTCTGGACTCTCGGCTATAGAGATGCGATTCTTGCTGGAGGCGTGGCCTCTGCTGAAGTTTAAAATGATTGGATCGAGGGTCTGGACTCTCGGCTATAGAGAAGCGATTCTTGCTGGAGGCGTGGCCTCTGCTGAAGTTTAAAATGATTGGATCGGTTGGCCTCAAGTTCCAGCTCCACTGTGACGGAGGCTAAGAAGCTAACCGGGAAATCGCGTGTGCTGTAAACAACCCTACTGAGAGGAGAAAAGTACCGAGCCGAACGAGACGGCTGTAAATGAGAGCTGCTGCTTTGTCAGACAAATTTATTTTAATTTGGAAGCCTTATCAACACAGACTGATTTCATTCACTTCCTCCACTGCCGTATGCTAAAATAACTAGCAGACACTGCGCAGAACATCAACGTTCTCTTCTCCGATTGGCCCGGACAAAATGCTCCCAAAGAAATCTTTGTCAATGGGAGAAATCCCAGACGGAGCAGAGAAGGGAAACTAGAACTGAGCGGAGCTGCGTAGGAAGGCAATGGCCAGGCTACAGGAGGACAGGAAATGGAGGAACAAGGAGGACAACCACACTGACTGGTGAAACAGTCCAATGATTGGACAAACACTGAAGACAGGACACAGAATATAAAGAGAGAACTTAACAAGACAACAAGAAACACCTGGAGGAGAAACAAGAGGAATCAGGTGATCAGGGGCGGGGCAGGAGAGATGACAGAGAACACACAGGGAAACACTGAAACACTAGAAAACTAAAGCAGAAAAGACACAGACTGTGACACAAACGTTCAATAAAGTGCTTCAGATTTAAAACATACTTGTATCGAACAATACAGATTTTTAACATTTATTTAAACAAGTGTTCATAATTTATTTTAAAATATTACAAGTTAATAAGGGCATAGAATTTTTTTGTATCTAAAAAATATTGAACAGTGACACTTAACTACAATAATGAACCGAATCATGAATTTTCTTTATCGTTGCACCCCTACTGCCCACCACTGGTTTTTAAAATGTGAGTCATCAAAAATACAGATCAGGGTGAGTTAATTCTGGTCCTCGAGGTCACAGCCCTGCATGTTTTACTTGTTTCTCTTCTCCGGCACACCTGATTTGAATGAATGGATGATTTTCAGGCTTCTGCAGAACTTCAAAGAGGTAATTCACTGACTGAATCAGGTGTGTTAGAGAAGAGAAAAAGGTATAACATGCAGGGCTGTGGACCTCGAGGACCGGAGTTGATTATCCCTGATATAGATATTCTAAGTAATGTTTTGCTGACTGGTCTAAAATTATTCATCAGCCTTTTTAACCTCACCTCACTTCTCAGCATAAATAGATGCTTTTTAAAGTGTGCTAAGTGGGTAAAACAATTATAATTTTAGCCTTACGTAGAAAATCAATCTGGTTGATTCAAATAATGCCTGTGCATTGTCTACGAGGGTGCTCTGCAGTTTAAACACGAGTACTACTGGAGCACTGGTATCAAATATAATGGCAACAAATACAAAAGCTACACTTTATTACATTTTTTCACTGTTTGTTGTAACTGAAATAAAAAAAACTATCTCTAAAGTAAAATATAGTTTACTGAAGGCATAAAGAATACTCTCAGAACTTTATTTCACACCTTTTATTGTTTTTTTAATAAGATTAAAGTTATATCTGGGCAGAAAATATAATATATTCTGATTACTTTTAAGTGTCACCTGGCTGTGCAGAATGAATCATAGATATAAAGTAAAGACTGTGCTGAATAATAAAGACCAAGTCTAATGCAATTTGCAGGAATGACAGAAATAAGGAAGTCTTATTTACAGGCAGAGTTATGAGTCATCTGGGAAATTACCATTGAAGAGAGATTTAGTTGTTCCTCCTGCTTTTATTTTCACCAAAACCTGCACTAGTCTGTAAGGCTTGTATTGTACTGTAAGTAATTTTTAATCAGCTTGTGTGAATAAATTAAGAAAAAATAGAACTTATGAAACAGGGTGGTGTCAAAGGTAAAAATATTTTCAAAACGATCAGGGTCTTTGTCTTCAGTTTATCAACATTTTGAAGGAAATGGTCTGCAATCCTTTTTTGTTGTATAAATTCCAAATAGGCTATTAAGTGGTTTATCAGCACCAGATTTGTGTAATTCCATTAAGCTTATTGGCTGAGAAAATAGGTATAGTTTATTTTATTTTATTTTAAGCTTACAGACCGGATGTGTAACAACTGTTTATGAGAAAATGTTTGTGTATATTATAT
>NW_013952450.1:45321-47447 GCF_001266775.1 Austrofundulus limnaeus
TGGATCTGAGCTCAAAAATGCAGCCTAGGTGGAGTAGTCGAACACAGATCCACTGATCCTTTAACACAGAGCATCTTCAGAAGACATGTTGATAAATAAATTATAAAGATCTGTATTGTTCGATACAGCACTGTTCGATACGGTTTGGTACGGTTCGATACGGGTACATGTATTGTTGCACCCCGAATGATACTGTGGTTTATTTACATTATTTTTTACTATAAATGTGCAATTTTAATAGAAAGAAACAGTTAACTAAAACAAAGATGCACTAACGTCTTTGACTTCATTTATTTGAAATGTATAAAGCACACATTACCACATCATAAGATTATAGTAAGCCTTTTATAAGCTTTGCTGCTCACAGCCTTGAGGCAGCATCTTTAAGAACGGTAGAAATCAGCATAAAGATCATGCTGTGAAGCACTGAGAAGTCTCCTGTTCTGAAGAAAGCTTCTTAAAGACCACCAAAAATCTTTTTTTCACTTAACTGCCTCCTGCTCTAAAACCTAAACTTGGTGTGCGACAAAACTAAACTTACGAAAAGAACAGAGTCATGGCTGAGCCGCGTTGTCAGAGGGGCTACAAGAAACAGTAATATCTCAGAACTATTCTCTCGGTTGTTGCGATTTCCATTCTCTAGCTTAAAATGACGCCATCATTTATTGATGCGGTGTTTCCCGAGCTGATACGGAAACCCTCTCAATAATTAATCTAACGCAAGGCCTGGCGAGGGGTGGAAGCGTGGCGTGCTGCTGCCGATGCTCCGCTAAGGACCACAGTGATCATTTGGCCTCCAGTCGGGGTTATTTCCATCTCACTGTTTATCACTTTTATTATAGCTGTGATGAAACAGTGCGCCTGCTTCCATAAAGCACTTACGGGCTTCTGCTTGTTTAATTCATCCCTCTCCCCTCTCTGACAGGCCTACACTAATATCATTAACGTGTGAGTCACTGTGGCTAATATCACCGCTGCCCCTACACACACCATTATTCCACTATAGTCTTTTTCTTCATCAAAACAATAAAGACGTGTGAAATAGATGAACATCATAGAAGCATTGGAGGATGATGGATGGATGGATGGATGGATGGATGGATGGATGGATGGATGGATGGATGGATGGATGGATGGATGGATGGATGGATGGATGGACCAAAGAGGTCATTGCTACTTGTCTTTTCTTTATCTGCTTCTACACAAAGTTAAAACTGTTTTGTTTAAGTTCATTTATTAGTCGGCTGTTCATGTTTCTGTGACCCTAAAAGCTGTAGTATTGCCTGCTAATGGTCTTTTTTTGCCACCCCAGAATAATCAGCTTTTAACTGTGCTCCTTATTTGACCCTTACCTATTAAATCATATGCATCTGATGGTATTATGTTGCCTCCCAAATTTAGTTATGTTGCAGCTTCTAGAAGAGCAACACAATGTGTCTGCCTCACAGCAAGAAGGTTCGGATCTCAGCTCGGGCCTAATCTGTTTAGAGTTTGTGTTTGCACCTACGTGTTTTGTTTTCTTCAGGTGTTCCAATCTCCCCTTACAGTCCAATAATATTCATGTCAGGATAATTGGTGAATCTAACCTGACTGTAGGTGTGAGTGCTATGATGCTTGGCTGTTTGTCTCGATGTTTCTGCTCTGATTAGCTGGGCCACCTGTTCAGGTGTACCTGGCCTGTTCGATGGAACGACCGTTAACACTTTCAGATTTAAAGAGTGTAAAACATGCGGATAAAAAGTCAAGTCAAGACGATCGTCACAGCTGATCAACCTTAGCAAATATAAAATACGTTACAACTCAGCCAGTTTTACAGTACTTCTAGGATTAATAAATCATATGAGATGTTTGTTTAAAACTTTGGCAATACGTGTTGTTTGTTTGTTGTTGTTTGTTAGCAAAATATGTCAAGATACGACTGGACTTTAACCTCACCCAGATTCAAAGTTGCTACTGCAGCTAATGTGTGCCAGGTAACTTCAAAAAAGCAGTCATTGGGCCTCATGCAAAAACCGTTCGTACGCACAGATTTGTTCTTAAGTTGTGCGTACGAGTGATTTAGGAGAATTTGTGGCATTCACCAATGTTTTAGTATTCTAAGATTTTTTTCAGATACGAACAAAATT
>NW_013952450.1:48157-49871 GCF_001266775.1 Austrofundulus limnaeus
AAACATAGCCTTATATGGTGTTTTTGGGGTGGTAATTATGCTAATCTCCTCTCGAGTGCACGAGCAGCTGGAAACGAACAGGTGGAATTTACGTAGCTCATTTACACACTTTTCCTGAAGATAGAACAGTTTGTTGAATCTGACGTGGCATGTCATACGAACAAAAGTAAGAGAAATTTAGGATAAGAATACAAACATGTTCTTGCATGAGGCCCATTGAACCCAAATTAAAAAGCAGTCCCTCCACCCCTCAGATCTCAACAACTACCGGCCCATCTCTAAATTATCTTTCCTGTCTAAGGTCTTGGAGAAAACTGTATCATTGCAACTTACTGCTTACCTGGATGAAAATAACATTCACGACCTTTATCAATCGGGCTTCCGCAAATTTCACTCCACTGAAACTGCTCTTCTACATGTATCAAATGACATACTAATGTCTGCTGATAGTGGCTTCTACATCGTTCTGCTCCTATTAGACCTTTCCTCTGCCTTTAACACTGTTGATCATACCATTCTACGACGCAACCTGAGAAACAGTGGGATATCGGGTGCTGTATTAAACTCTTTAATTCATACCTGTCCAACTCCTCTTTCTCAGTACTTCAAAATCAAACTTATTCTGAACCAGCCCAACTCACTTGTGGCGTACCACAGGGTCCAATCCCGGGGCCACTCCTGTTCCTCCTCTACATCCGCCCCCTAAGCCAGATTATTAACAGTTTTCATGATGTCTCCCATCACTTCTACGCTGATGACCTGCAGTTATACTGCTCTTTTAATGAGTCAAGTTCCCACAAGCTGATCTCTTTTTTTAGACTGTATCACAGAAGTCATCAAATGGCTCTCTGACAACCTGCTACTCCTTAATCGAGACAAGACAGAAACTCTGATCCTCGCACCTGAAAATAAGATCCCTCAAATAAAACAACAACTGGGCTCTCTGGGGCCGACTGTTAAAAAGAGCATACAAAATCTGGGAGTCAATTTTGATTCAGACCTGTCACTAGACAAACATGTCAAAAATCTAGTTACCTCATTTCAACTCCGTAACTTTTCTAAACTTCGCCCCCTCCTGCCTGCCTCTGACCTGGAAATGGTAACCCATGCCTTTATCTCAACCCGTCTTGACTACGGTAACAGCCCGTTCACCTGCTTAGATCAGAAACAATTAAATCGGCTCCAACTGGTTCAAAACTCTGCTGCTAGACTCCTAACTAGAACATCTAAATTCTCTCACATCACCCCCTATATTATCAGACCTCCACTGGCTACCTGTAAATTCAGACTCAAGTTCAAAATCTTGGTTCTCACTTTTAGAGCTCTACACGGCTCCAGCGCCGAACTACATCTCTGGTCTTCTCTTGCCTTATAACCCCAAACGCAACTTGCACTCACAAGACCAGAATCTTCTCTTGGTCCCCCGTACTCGCTTCAAGACCCGTGGTGACTGTGCCTTTTCCTCAATGGCTCCCAGACTGTGGAACGCCCTTCCGCCCTATGTAAGATCTGTTGAAAATACTGACTCCTTTAAAAAAAAAACACACCTTTTCACTCAAGCACTGAACTGAATATATTCAACACCTCACAACTTGAGTTTATAAGCGTTGTGTTTATCCAGTTTAGTATCCATCCCCTCCACCTATAAGGGTGAGAGATAAATTGATCTCCTTTTTGTTTTTGTTTCAAATATTGAATGTTTTGAGTGTATAAT
>NW_013952450.1:52729-54337 GCF_001266775.1 Austrofundulus limnaeus
ATATTGCGAGGTAACGCAAAAGTATTGCGAGGAAACGCAAAAGGAAAAAAAATCCCCCCGTGTCCCCTCGCGGGCTCCATAGGAAGTAACTCTTATTAGTTCAACTTGAAGAAATTATAAACTATCACTCAATTTACCAACTTCTAACTCATATTGAGATGATGGTGCAAAGAAGGATTTTACATAAAATCAAGAACATTGTGGACAACCCTGACCATCCTCTTCATCAGACTGTCATAGAAAGACAAAGTGTCTTCAGTCAGAGGCTTCTTCAACTTCGCTGTAATACAGACACTACAGAAGATCTTTCCTGCCCACAGCCATCAGCATCTACAATAATTCTTTAGTTAAATGAGTTCGAAAGTACGAAAATATAGCTTCACAAACATTTCCACCCCCTTTAGACAATAACAACTGTCTCTCTTAACAAAGTTTCCCTGAATGTTGGAAGGTAATATGTTTCTGTGAGCCTTGTACATAAACAGTAAAATATTGTGGTCAATCAAATCATAGAATTTCAAAATTTTCAGTTTACAAAATAATGTATTTGATGGATGGTTGTAATCTTTTCTCGTGATAATTCTTACGGCTCTTTCYTGTAAAACAAAAATTGGATTTGTAATTGTTTTGCATGCTTTACCCTAGTTTTCAATACAGTAAATTAAATGTGGAACAACCATTGAATTGTACAACACAAGCAGAGCTTTGTCATTGAATAACTCCCTGACTTTTTACAGTACTCCTATAGATTTAGATATTTTGTTTCTCAAATGTTTGGTTTGCTGTTTTCGCCACTAGATATTGAGCTTGAATTTGGTGAGTCAATAGCTGAGAGTCATCCTTAATGTTGTGAACACGAACAGATCTTTGTTTAAAATACTAATAAGCAAAGTGATGGAAAATGACCATTCTTCTTTATTCATAAAAAGTGTTTAAATACAAATCACATTATATCTAAGGTGATGGCATATATGGACGAGTTGGCGCAAATATAAGTGCATCGCCAGTGAACACGTAATGACTTCAGAAAAAAACAAGAAGTACAGAGTTTTAGATAGAGCAGTCAGACAGCAGGAGACCCTGTTACACGTCATGTATATCCTGAAAGGATGATGTAAGATGGATGGATGGATGCACATAATGCTATTTCACACAAACAGCTGAATAAGCTTGTAAAAACTTGACAGTCGTTTAATGTCCTCCACTGATACAGAGATTCTACGGTACATGGATGCTGATCTGAGACGCATTAGAGCCATTGCAGCAGACTGCTTAGTGTTCTTGCAGGAAATAATTAGGGGTCCAAGTCCGAGGGAGCAGGGTAACGCAGCTGCAAAGCAGCAGCGTTTCCATGTCTCCAGCGGAGCATGGAACCCTATTGTGTCATGAATCTATCTCTGTCTGCCTGCCATTGACCCAGTTTCCTGCTCCCTGCTCATTGCCTCAGCCCGTCCCGTCACAGAAATCCCAATCACACTCATTTCACTCACCTGTGTCCCTCAGTATTTAAGCTCCACTCCTCCACAGCATCAGCGCCTGATTATTGAACGGTTCGCCAAGTAAATGTCTAGCATTCCAAAGCCACGTCTCGTCTTCCTGGTCACGGTC
>NW_013952450.1:56026-57933 GCF_001266775.1 Austrofundulus limnaeus
GTTGTACACATGGTATCAACGTTTATAAGAGGATGTGTTGAAATGCTGTTTCTATGCAGGAAATACCACGTAGAGCTCAGTTATTGTTTGTTAGTGGTGCTCAGCCATAGTAATAAGATGAGGAACATGATGTTTCGTTTTTGATCAAAGTTAAACACAAATTTAATTACAACTGGCCCTTTGAGGGCAACCATAATGCTAACGTGGCTCTTGGGGAAAATAGGTTTGAGACTCCTACTCTAGAGGCTGGCTTAAGTAAAAGTTTTAAGCCTAAGTAAACACAAACAACAACAAACACATCCAATTATTTTTCCCACGAGTTGACCTCTGTTTATTCGTACAGCTCCGACCMTGCTGTTGTCTGTTCAAATATTCACTTTGCTGCATTATTTAGTAGAAATTAGTTATTTGATGTTTAAACAGTACCATGATTGTATGTGGGTGAATAAAGGCAAACTTTCCTCCCCATACAACTCAGACTGAGACTCTAAATATACACTATGAACCAGATATTATGGTTTTACTTAAACGTATATAACATACGTTGACAGTCTAACTCTGTAGTGTTGTTATTGCTACCTAAAAGGGTTGAAAGATTGGCTATCATGTTTTCTGTAGCAGCATGACTAAAAACAGTGAGTGATTTATGACACGGGTCATATCCTAAGCTATGACAAAAGCAACAAAAAATGTAACAGTGTGGGTGTTAGACTGTAAATCCAGACCTAATATGCAAATTTATTTTTAAATGTGCATTGATGATGTTTTCCTTTTTGTATCATGTTGTACCTGATTTTACACACCTTGTTTGGAATGTATTAACAGTTGAGTCAAAATAAAATAACAAACTTTTAGTTGACTTTTTAAAAAGCATGTAGATTTTAGGTAAAGTTTCTAAAAGTCACAAACTTATCTAAGTAAATTTCTGTCTTTTATGCCTTACTTATAATTTTTATGTACAAATTTATGAACCAATAAACCCACATAACAAAATTTGTCTGTCCCTGTTCTGGCCCACACAACGCACTAACTCCTGGCTTAGATACAACAAGGAATGATGGTCCTTTGCAAGCCCAGATTTGGTTTAGTTAGAGGTGGTCCACAAAGCTAAAATAAAATGATAAATTAAAGAATGAAAAAATCTATTTAACACTGTAAGTAAATCTAAAACAGGTGTCAGAACACACCGACCCCGCTCACTTCTATAAGATACGGTCTATCTATTATCTTGCTTCTTCCTTTCTGGATCACAGGGGTCACTGTGCAAGGGGCAGGGTACACCCTGGACAGGTTGCAAGTCCATYACAGAGCCACAGACAAGCACTTAGACCAAGGGTTACCAATTAGTGTAACATTCGTGTTTTTTGTTCGGTGGGAAGAAACCGGAGTGCTTGGAGAAAACCCACCAATGCACGGACATGCAAACTCTACCCAGAAAGGTCTCCGGCTGGGATTTAATCTGGCAACCTTCTTGCTGAGAGGCAGCAGCTCTACCAACTGAGCCACCAAGCCACCCATGCTTACCATGAGCATGAAAATCAGTCAGGACGCAAAACCGCAATGAATGAAGAGAGCAGATGGGCATGTTTTAGCTGCCACACCTCCATCCACAGACTGAGGGAGAAAAACGGATGGACGGATGGTGATAAACCTTTGGGTCCTGAACAGGGACTGGATGTCATGAAGCTGTGCTGGGAGGTTATTTTGCAGGGGGTGTGGAGGGGTGTTACCTGTCAGAACATGAGCACAACGGTTAACCCCCACGCCCCCTCCCCATCCCCAAGGCCCTGTTCTCCTTTTCTCGAACTCACCTACGCAGGTCAGCCCCCGCCACCTGTCACTTCGTTTGGGGAAGCAGCAGGGTGCCTCCCTCCACCCGTCCCACCTCCTCCCCAGCTCTGCTACCC
>NW_013952450.1:58023-62747 GCF_001266775.1 Austrofundulus limnaeus
CTTCTATCCTAGCTTCAGGCTACAGTGTGATCTTTCCACACTGGGTTTCTATGTGGCTTTTAGAGTCCATTCAGGACTCAAATCAACCCGTTTTCTTTACCCATCATACCCTTAGGGGACGTTTTCCAAGCAAAACGAGGTGTTATTGCCTCGGCTGCACCTTTTTCCACATTGAAACAACTTCAAAAACAAGGTTGGCTGTTTGGTAACTGGGTCAGTTCAAGTCAGGCTCATCTCAGCCTAAATAAGGGTTTACACCTCCGGACTTAATGAACTGAGATTGTATTTTGAATAAGCACTGCCTCAAATATATTTTTGTATGTAAAACTAAACCACTTTGATACGCTACTTTGATGAACTTTGACGAGCTTATATCATTCAATAGTACACCACTTTACTTATAAAAGGCTTAAAAACATCCATCCATCCATTATCTATATCCACTTATTCCTTTCAGGGTCGCAGGGGTCACTGGTGCCCATATCCAGCAGTCACAGCGCGAGGGGCAGGGTACACCCTGGACAGGTCGCAAGTCTGAAGGAAATTTTGTAACTGATCAATTGAATATTAGATGCAATATTGTATTTTATACTTTCTGATCATTTCAGCTTGTAAAGTTAAAGCAGACAAATAGCTGGTGTGTCTCATCGTGTGTTCTTTCTTTAGTCAAAACAAAATGAGTTGCGCTCTGATGTCTGACGCAAAAGGTGACACCTCCAGGGATGTAACCAGGAAGAGATGTACATTGTAAGGTCAATTCATTATTAAAGTACTTAGAAGTTGTGAGTGTGTTGCAGAGTCTGCTCAGAGCAAAGCTCATRTGTTTTGCTTTGGTTCAGTCAAAGGTCTTCCTGAGGCCCGTGTGCTTTACTGTGAACCTGATTGAGTCAGGCGATTGAAAATAAAGTTTTAAGAAGAAATCTAGCTGATTCCTGTTTATTCAGACATACCATTTTGAACAATGCATTTTTCCTACAAGTCCATTACAGGGATACAGAGACAAATAACCATTCACTCTCTCACTCTCAACACCCGCTTCAGAGGTTATCACCCATTAAATGGATGTTATTAGCCATTATCAGTCCCATAGAATGGCTTCATATAGTCAGCTGGTTAGTATGAGGCATAAAGCCACTAAGGTTTTTTATGCAATCTGGTTAATATGAGGTATAAAACCAATAAGGTTAGAGAAAATGACATGGGCTACGATAAAGTAGACCGGACTTCAGCGGTAGCAGATTGTGCATTCCACCATATATGGCACAGGTAACCCACTAGGGGGCACTGTCGGGACAGTCTGAAACCATTCTATGGGACTAATAACCGCTAATAATGTCCATTTAATGGACTGATAACATCCAAACGGTCAATTTAAAAACAGCAACAGGATTAACCAAAGTGATGTTAAATAAAACAAACAAGCACTAAGATTAAATACTGTGGTATTCCGAGTTTAATTTGTTCTGCAATGGAGGTTGTAACTAAAATTACTCGTATGTCAAATCGTTTTTCCCCACGCAAATGAATTGGAATACCATTAATCCACCCCCCACCCCCMAAAAAAACACCACATTTTTTGTTACGTTTTTAAATAAGAAAAATAAACTGCAAATAACAAATATAGTATAAAAATAAGACAACAGAATGCAATGCAATAAAATTGTTTAATTAAGCAAGTACATGGTATAATGTAGTTTTCACCTCGGAGATCAGACAACTTAAATGTCCTTCGCACTCATTTTCTTCTGACCCAAGGTTGGCGAAACAAAATTTTGAGAAGACGTTTCCACTGCAAGCTGACTACTTAAAATGAATGAATGAGACACAGGATGCTGTGATGTTCACTGTGGCGTCTGATGCTCCAACTAGAGATGGTGTGTCTGAATCTGGCTCGTAACCCGAATTTTTGCTCTCAACTCAAAGCAAACAAATCGTCCGAGAGACGGCTCGTCTCTCAATAAACTCATTAGTTGGAATACTCGTAAGTCAAGACACCTCTCTACATGAATCTGCAGAAGTAAAAAAAACACCATAAAAGCCTCAAACATTTTAGAGGCAACAAAAGCGTTAAGAAACTTCCTAACATATAAAAATGTTTGAAAAATAGTTTGTGACTAGATTGGAAGCCAGTGAAAGGAAGCCAAAACTGGAGTATAATGATCTTTTCGGCTTGTTCCAACTAAAAAACTGAGCAGCAACACTTTGAACCAGTTGCAAACAAGAAATAAAAGCCTGACTAAATCCAAAAAGAACCATTGTATTAAGCTGAGCATGCATTTTTGAATTTATCTCTCCACCCAGCAAAAAATTACACACACCAGTCCGATGAAAACCCTTTATTTGCTACGGCTTTGATTAGTGCGTTCTCCTTTTCCAACAATTACGCAAGTGATTTGTTTTGGTGTGAAGAGCATTTCTGTTTGGAGGATGGGAGCAGAATCATCTGACACTTTTGAACAAATAAAGTAAACAAAAATCCCAAAAAGAACACCACAGTTCCAGCCACACTCTTTATCTCTAGAGACATGCAACACGAGACAGTCACAGACCCAAAAAACAAGATTTAAATAAAGGAAAATAAAACATTTTGTACAGACACTTAAGTGATTAAAACCTGAAACACAAAATGAGAGCAGTTTGCGTGAGTGAAGGTGTAGAAAGTTCTGATTGTATACAAAAAGAAAAGGAAAAAAGAATTGGGGAACCTATCACTTCTGCAATGAAAATAAAAWGGGTGATCTGATGCAGTGCAGGGTGTCACACAAGAGTAAATGGTGAGAATGAATTTCAGCTACCGCCACATCAAACTGCAGCCATCTTGAATCTGTTTGACTCCAAAAGTTAATCAGCTGTAGAAGTTCATCCAATARTTACTTTCTGCAAGTCTTAATAAYGTTTGTCTAGTGATTCATRAAATATTTTGCTAACAGACAAACACATGAACACCTGCACACAAACACAAAACGTTATCACCCAYCTTTTGCTGCATGATAAAGACAAGGGAGAACATCTGACCCAACAATTAAACCACCAGAACAGTCAAGATTTGCTTGTTGTCATTATTGAATCCTCATTTCAGTCACATCTGTTTCAGTCCAGGAATTATCAGATTATGTTTTGTTTTATTTATCCTTCAAAAGTAACTGGATTTATTGAAAACAGTGAAAACTTAGATACACTGTATGTTGTGCCTGCAGTTGCAGTTTTTATTTTATTTTCCATCTCTGTGTCCATTATATGGAAATAAACCCAAAATAATTTCTAACAAAGTTTAAATAAATATCAAGTGGAGCATCATGGTGAAAGTAAAGCTGTTGGGCCTAATCTTGGCACTTAGACAGTAATTCTGAATTTCACACGGAAACAGGACAGGGCACGTTAAAATAAAACAAACAAAAAAAAAAAAACAGTGAAAACACAAAAAAAGTTATTATTGTGCCATTTCTTACATATTTTGTTATTTTTACTCTCATACAATATAATAAATGTTGTTTTACTTTGAAAGAATCTTTGTTACACTGTGTTTTGAGTGACAGATGAATATTTTCAGTGTTGTGCAGGGCAACCTTACATTGATATGTTTAGGTGGTTTAAGGGCATCAATATCAACTGATTTTTGTTGCCACTGAATAAATGAACAAGAGCTGCACGCTAACAGACCAAGCTTGCATTTRTTGAAACTGTGATTTGGGGAAATTGCGTCAAATGCGGAACTGTGATCATTTGAGTAGGAGCTTTGATCTAATAACTGGAACTGATACCCACTTCACGTTGTTGTCACATCATTCACTTTTATCCATTCAAGCGAACTTCATTAAACTCGCGCCTCTCGTATGAGGAGAGCCTTCTCGTGTGCCCTCCAGCTGCTTTTGGAGCTGCGTGTTTACAGAGAAACCTCTTGGTGTGAAAATAGTTTGTTATGCCCATGCAGAAACTGTGAAACAGTAAGTTTTATAAAATAAATACTGGTTGGAACAATAAATTGTGTTTTCGGTGACAAGATGTGCACACCTCAGTTGTGTCCAGCTAAAACCAGTTAAATCACTGAGTAATTTATATCTTCTCTATTTTAACTTGAAAATCCAAAGATCAAAACTCAGAAGGCTGTGAATTTGGTGCAGATTGTGCTCCTTTGACACGGTAGCTCAAAGGCTTTGTGGATTGACTTCAGCATTCACGCGTGTTAGCGTTCCATGTGTGCGCAGCTACCAGGGGAGGGGGCCGTGCTGTTTTACATGATCTCTTTAAAGGTTTCTGTGGGATTAAATGAGGTTAGGCACATACAACACACTGCTATTTCCTTTAGGCAGAAGAGGAACCATCCCACTCGCTGYTCACTCTCCCCACTAGTCACGCAAGCCCTGTCAGATTGGTGCACACACATGCGAGCGCGTGCACACACACACACACATAAAGCAAAACAGGAAAACACACAGACAAAAAAAGCTCACGCTTAAACAAAATGTGTCAGTCAGAGTTTTTGCACTTCCAAGCTTCTCTGTTGTTTTAATCTCGGCGAATCCGTGAGAGCTTTTGTTTGATTTCCAACGTACGAAGTATGCGAGCGACAGAAAGTGTGAGTCTATTCATGCAGAGTGCATGCTTCAGAACATGCTGCAGGGCACTGCTGAATGACTGATGGAAAAGACCTTTAAAAGACAATCGCACACTTAAACGTGCTGCGGTGCCTCACCCAGCCATCCACACAAACAGAACCCCCCCCC
>NW_013952450.1:64002-66929 GCF_001266775.1 Austrofundulus limnaeus
CAACAAGAAAGAGCAGCAAAAAAACTAAAACTAGTTTAAACAGATAATTATTTTAATCAATGTACATTTTTTATTGCAAATGCACTCAAGGATTTCATCAATTGGAGCTTATTCACAAATTAAATAAAGTAAGGAATACAATTTTTATAATCTGAAAAAAAAAATACATTTAGCAGCCAGAGACAACCATCTGTAACACAGACCTTTCCTGCTTGGGCTTCTTTTAACTCTTTTATTCAAAGYCATCTTCTCTCTTTAATGTAGAAGATATTTACTTGATCAAAATAAACTTTCTAAAAAAACAGGAGAACTTGTATTTAATGTTGTGGGAAGTTTGGGTGCTGAGGGTGCTCCAGCTCCCCAATTGCATTTCCGAAAAAATGGTTGAAGAATTAATGAAGAAGTGAATCAAAATAGATCTCATCAGTGATATGTTCAGCTTCCTATTTAACAGTAATATTACTTAGGTTAGCCTGTTCTTGTAATATTTGCATGTAAAACTGAACCTAAACCCACTAAAGTTGGACATTTTAGTAATATTTATTTTATACGTTACATTTTATTTTGTATTATTCCTTAGTATCTGTTCAAAATATACAAAATATATTTACATATTATATACACATTGTCCAGAAACTCTTCAGAGAAAAGGAACAGACTTGATGTTGTAGGACGGGACTGATAAACAGTACRTGTCACTTCTGCATCGTCAAAACTGTAAAACGAAGCTAGAAATTAGTGAGCAGAGACGTCCTCAMARCGGAGACATAGAAATACTGGTMGGGTGTTGGATTTTGTTGCAGCAGTCATAAAATGTAACATATCCATGCATCATGCATWGTCATAGACTGTGAACTCCTTTAAAAATGTGACACAAATTAAAAACAATCCAGAGGTCTCAGGGTGGGATTCTGTACACTGCAAAAAAATGTCCACCTAACCAAGGTTTAAAATCTTATATCCAGCCAAAAAGTCTTTTTGATCTTGTTTTGAGACAGATTTACTAAACAAGAACTGATTGTTTAAGAACAATCATCTTGTTTTCAGAATGTGTAAGATTATTTGTCTTGTTAGTCTGAAAATTTGACTCAAATTAAGTCAAAACTTTCTGCCAATGGAGTAAGAAATTTTTTATTTGGTAAGATCCTTGAAATACTTGATTTGACTTTTTTTTCTGATTTCAAGAATCTTACCAAGAAAAATTTTCTTACTCCACTGGCAGAAACTTTTGACTTAATTAGAGTCAAATTTTCAGACAAACAAGACAAATAATCTTATTCAGAAAACAAGATTATTATTCTTACACAATCAGTTCTTGTTTAGTAAATCAGTCGCAAAACAAGATCAAAAAGACTTTTTGGCTGAATATAAGGTTTTAAAACTTGGTAAGATGGACAGTTTTGCAGTGTATCTATATACAGTATGTGTTTAGTAGGGGTGCAACAATACAGGAAATTCACGATTCGGTTCGGTTCGATATTTTAGTCTCACGGTTCGACATTTTTTCGATACAAAAAAGAGAAATTTCCATGCCCCTTTTTACTTGTAATTCATTTATATTAAATATGAACATTTGTTTAACCTCAAAAGTACAGTTTTTAAATTAAATGTTGCTGAAACAGCAAGTTTAGTGGACCTGCGCTCAAAAATGCAGCCTAGGTGGAGTAGTCGAACACAGATCCACTGATCCTTCAACACAGAGCATCTTCAGAAGACAAGTTGATAAAGTAAATTTTTTTAATCTGTATTGTTCGATACAGCACTGTTAGATACGGTTTGGTATGGTTCGATACAGGTACAGTACATGTATTGTTGCACCCCTAGTGTTTAGTTATAAAAGTGTGTGCTTTTAAACTGGATTTACACTTTAAAAACATCCTTATTCAAAGTTAAGGTAAGGTTGTGGTTTTAAACAGAAGTAAAATAAAAAGACAGAGAAAAGTAAGTTTTTAATGCAAACTGTAAGTTTTTTTTAAGAAAAAAAACCATGCTTCATCTTGTGTTCTGTTGTGGCATTTTCTGGAACTTGAAGAAAAACAGGACAAACAGTCTGTAGAAGAGAGTCTTTTGTTAAGTGATCAGTAGCTTTTCGTTGTTGGAAACATTTGCGTTGCCACAAACTGCCACCACCACTCAAACCACACAGTACAGCAGATGCACATTAGGGCCTCATGACTCCTGAGTGTGTTAGCTTTACTGTAACTCTCCGCTTGACTTTTCCTGGAAGTCCAACACCAGGATTYACCTCCTCCAAAATGCCAAGAAAATATCCGGCTGCTGTACGACTTTGCTACATTTCTGTCCTGTTGATATAGAAGCATCATCGACCCAGAGGGGAACTCTTCCTATTTCTCTCCTCACGTCAGTKTTGGACTGATTCTGTGCCGTTCAGTTCATACGCGGGGAGCAGGAAGTGATTAACAGTAAAAGATCAAAGGCGGCGGTCAGGATAAACATTCTTCCCCAGGACCTTACTCCTCCAGGGTATACAGCGCTACTTCCTCTTTTTACAGACCAACTGCGCCCTSCACCACCGCAGCACAGCGCACACATTGTCGCCACATGAGGAGCTGACCCACACAACACACAATCTGTGTCTGTGTGTGTGTGTGCGCGCGCTGGAAAGGAAGAAAGTGGGGTGGTGTGTTTATGTGTTGTGTGGGTACATGCATGACCCCAGAGAGCTGAGGCAACACAGAGGCTGAATTGAAGGGCTTGAAAATTATTATGTTGTTATGTTGTGCAGGCGCGCAGAGCAATTGAGAGGCTTAGCTTATGCTAATTTCCCACATGCCCCTCAGTGATCCACAGCTGTTTTGCTAAAGGACTGCTGTTGGGGAGTTGATTATTGTGGGTTTGTGACCCCACCAGCTGCAGGTGTACTAGCAAAGGCAGAAAGAGCAGGAAACTCTGTCTGATGTCAGCGG
>NW_013952450.1:66946-68382 GCF_001266775.1 Austrofundulus limnaeus
AGAGAACATTTTGACCTCCAGCTTTTGTGCTTTTCAAGCATTGACCAGAAAAGACGCATTTTGACAAAACAAATACATCCCGTAGGTAAAATGCTTGCCTGAAACTTGTAGCTCTGCACATAAACGTTTTCAGTATCGCTTTCAGTGTAAATGTTCACAATCAAATAACCATCGCTCCACTTATGAATCCAGTGTGAACTGCTTGATCAGCTGTCAATGCGTTCCTTGTTCAACCCTCCTCCCCAACTCCAGGTGAAATATAACCTCCTCTGAGCTCAGCGGATGGCAGATCACAGACCCTCCAGATCTTAAAGAGACAATTATCCTCAATTGAAGGCTGTCAGGAAGAAGGAGAGGAAAAAAGGACTTCACAAGTGATGCAGGGGTCTTTCTTTTCACAAGAGGTGGGAGACTAATCTGTTGGGTATGGGGGGTTTAGAAGTGACCACAGAATCCTTTAGCCAGACGCTGTTTGTGTAAATAGCAGGGCAATTCTTTGGTTATCAGAGAAATATGCATGTTAAAAAAAACATCCACTTAGATGTTATACCCATACATTCACTCTCCAGTGAAGCTCTGAAATGTAAAAAAATAAATAAACAAAAAATAAATAAAACAATGAAAGTGTTTGACCTTCTCACTCCTTTGAAGTTCCAGCCTCACGGACAAAGATTTTGTTGGGTTCAATAATAACTTCCACAGTCTTTGCTGTGGTAGCCACTGAGCTCTGTGTCTACATTTGGCAGTAAAAATAGAGAGGCCTCTGGATGTGTGGCTTGCTTTCACTGTTTTCACTATTTCTCTTGGCAGGCTGAGGTCCGAGCACATTACCCACAATCCGCATTATATGCAGAGCCACCCGTTTTGATTTTGTGCCGACGATGCAGCAATATTTACAAATGGAAATTGAGTGATTTTTTTTTTTTTGCATGTTGTTTCTTTAAACCTCTGCCAGAGGTTGGCCTTACTTTCACATTGGCTACAAATGAGTCTCGTTTCAAATGATAACCAAAAAAAATGCACACATGGCCTCAAGTAAAAGACCCACATTTGGCTTCTCTGTCTCCCATTAAAAAACATTTAATCTGATAGAATCATTTGTCTTTGTGTCTGGAGCWCAGCAAGTCCAAGGGCAGCTTCCARCGTCTAATTGGCTGAGAGGATCGTTGACATCACAGGAGGTCAAAGGTCAGTCTGAGACAACCTTGGAAGTTCTTTGGTGCCAAGTTTTTTTTTTGAGAGTTGCCAGGTGTGAACCACTTTTCTTGTTGTTCTTGGGCCRATGTGAACATCTGCTCACAACAACAAAGCTAACGCAGAAAACACAGACATGTTGAAGAAAGTTCGCAGCTTTCCCATCACACACAGTAATCCTGAGAAAACACATACAGGCTGTGTCCAAAACGACAGGCCGGGTCCTCCGAAGGACCCAGACT
>NW_013952450.1:68854-70403 GCF_001266775.1 Austrofundulus limnaeus
GTTTTGGACGGCCTTCGTCGCGGCGCTGTGACGTATGCAGCCGACAAATTCGACCTTCGGAGGACCGAGCCTGCCGTTTTGGACACAGCCACAGTGTGAATCGAAACAAGAATAGTGTTGTGTTTTAGCAAAGTAGAGTTTGACAAGTCAGACATAATGAAGTCTTTATGTAAACCAAGGTATATGGAGTTGTTGATGTTATCAATGTTAGTGTCTCCTCCGTAGAGCACCTACAAAACCAGTATGACAACTTTTAGTTTGTTTTTTGAGGCCTCTGTAAGCCTACATTCACACTGCAGGCAAATATGTCCCAAATCTCATTTGTTTCTATCCAAGCAACCCATACTGGAATTTTTCTGAATGTGACAAATCTGATTTTTTTTAAATGTGACCTAAGTCTTTTTGGTATGTGGTACTAAATCTGATGCTTCTCAAAGCGACTGAAGTCTGAACAGTCATGTCACATTTCATCTGACTTTTACGACAATGAGGTGGGGTATAAGAKCAGTCCAAGTAATAAAGATACCAAACTTGTGCAGTTTCAATCTTGTAACTCCAAGTTTGTAGCCACAGAACAGAAGTCCTGTTATATCATGAGAATCCACAGAAACGTAACTTTGATCTCGGACCGTATCAATACTAAAGTTACTGGATCAATATTTTTCTTTCATCAAGTTGCTCTGTTCCATAAATTCACGCTGCACCAGAGCAGCCGACCAGAGGACAGCTCACCTACAAACAGTGACCTAAACAAGCCTCGCTTCTGATTGYGCAACTTTAGAATCAGTACACATGTGTTAATATGTAGCATCCTTAGGCCTACTTGTGTAAACAGCATGCTGAATATGATGTCACGTCATTTTCTGCACAGGCAGGTCGCATCGATGGCATAAAGCATTCACACTAGAGTTAAACAAAGGTCACATTTAAAATATAATGTTAATGTTCATGCAACGATCGGATCTGAGCCAAAATCTGGAACTGAGCAATAAGACCTTCAGTGTGAAGGCTAGGTGTGTGGAAATTGCCAGCTTGTATTTGTTATTTTTCAGAAAATTAATTTGCTAGAAATGACATCATTAATGAGAAAGTAGCTTGTTAGCATAAATAGTTCAATCTAAAGTTTGTTAATGGTCACAGAAAGTAGCTAACATTTAAAAGTTGAGGTAGAGTTTAGAAAGGCTATAGTGTAAGGGGTAAAAAAATAAAACTGTTTTGTAAATGACAATGTGAATTTCTTTCATTTTCWCTTTATGTAAATGTATTCCATAAGGAAGATAGGAACCCAGTTGTACTCACATTGGTACTGGCCCATTAAAGGGGCAATATTATGTGTTCCATAGGCATACATTTAAATACTATACCAAAATAAAGAATCTATGTCACCTTTAGTTGTTATTCAAATGCTGTTTTTATGTTTAAATAGAAAATAAACATATTTTCACATCACTTCCTCTTCTAAACCCCTTGAAATTGGCCTTTGTCTCTTTAAGAACCTCCTTCCGCTTCTGTCTCACCCATTTCAGTGCAGGTGTGTGTGGGGGGGGGG
>NW_013952450.1:70479-87479 GCF_001266775.1 Austrofundulus limnaeus
GTGTTGAGAGCAGCAGACAGTTAAGTTTCACTTTCACTTTGCTCTGTTACTACCGAGAGCCTGCAGGAGTCATGGGCGAGGTGTGTGGGGTGGGGAGGTGTGCTCTGTGATGAGGAAGTTCGACTTAAAGACACGTCCCAGGGGCGTTTCTGGTCCCAAAAGGCGTTTCTGGTCCCCACCTGTCGTTTTGCTCCTCAGCATGGCTTTCTAAAAACGCTGCAGGATTTCTCAAACATGCATGAATGAGTCAAAGCAAGGCTTTGGGCATGTTTTTATGAGAGTATAACATTATAAGATGAAAAAACTCAAAAAAGTTGATTTTACATGATATTGCCCCTTTAAATCAACTGCTAATGTTAATTATACCATAATTATTATTATGAGTATTATAATAATAAGTATTATTTTAGATTCACATCATGGTTTTGATCTAAATGTATCTTGTAATATTTCCAAATTATATTATTTTGAAACAGATGTGCACAGATAGATGTCAGGTGWTGAGTACGTTCCCTTTTCCCTCTGAACCATGTCGAACTGTTTTATACAGTGTACCATCATGGTGAATCATGGTTTCACTTATTGAAAAGCAAACAATATACCAGTGCCCTAAAAGCAATGTTGCCTTCACACCCTCCCTTCACCACACCCACACACACCCTCACACATGCATGCAGTACTCCTGTGCAGTGCCGCTATAACGAGCTTCCTCTCCTCTCCAACTCAGCAGAGAACCGGGTGATGTCTAATCCACAGGTATTTTACCTCCTCAACCTCAGATGTTTTAAATTTCACTTGCATCAACTTGATGTAAATTTGTCAATCTGTGTTTGATCACTCTGTGGCCTTCGCAATGAACCTGGATGTGTGACACAAAAAAAAAAAAAAGGAATTTTGGAATTGAAACTGAATTAGAAGTGAAAGTGAAAGTAGTCAAACTAAAATTTTAATACAATAAAACACAATTTCAAAGCAAAGTAATTCAGATTCAAACCATAAATTCCCTTTCACTTTAGTGAAATTCAAACCAGTGCATTTAATTTCAAAGTGTGCAAATACCGATTCAGTCTGACCGATTCAAATTTAGTTTCTAATTGCACGAGTTTCTTCCCACATCACTAAGGTAATACTCTAAATGTGAAATAGTTTCATAGTTTCTCTTTTTTGTCACTGGATTTAGTGCATTCATTCCACTATTAGTCAAGAAAACTAGTAATCTTTGATTTTAGTGCGGAAAGAGTAGAAAATCAACTTTAATTATCCTTTTTTATTCTCTTCTTATTTTTAAGTAAAATAATGTTGTTTAATTAAGGCCTTTTTTTTAACCTGATTTGCTGAATTGCAATAAATTGTACCTATGAGAAATAATAAATGAAAAAGTTAATACTGAAGACAATAAGGCAAAAGAGATGAAAGCTAAGTTATGTAGGTTCTAAATGCTACATAAAGTTTTCTTTGGAAAAAGGTCTTTTGCATTTAGAGTTTTAAAAGAATAACATTTTTTCAATAAATATTGACAGAAATCGGCCCTTGGCTCGAACTAAGTTCTGAATTCCTTCCCTGTTGTGTTTGACCCCCTTTGTGTTGTTACATTTTGACCATGACAGTCAGTTGAGTCTTTGTTGTAATTCATTGCACAGACCCCTGTCACCAAGCAATTTYAYCYAAATAAACATCATATTTCATATTGTTGRTTTCAAAATAAGTGGTCTTCACCTTAATGGCAATAATATTTTTAAGAATATTCTGGTCATATTCACATTTAAAAACTGAAAAATAATTTCCGTGTCTTGCATTTTAGATATCTTGCACTTCTTACTTTGACATGTAGAACTGGGACAGTGTGAACATATKAGGTTTTAAGACCTATAGTTTATGCAACACAACCATTGGTTCTTTGTAAACACTTATGTGACAATCAAGTGTGAACTGCTAAAAGGTTTTCATTAAAGTCAAATCTCACAGGATCAAATGAGATTTTGGGCACTATGCAAGAAATATGCTAATTTATAGAATTCCACATTAGCTCAAACTCTTGGCAAAACMTGGGCCAAAGTTTGCCTTTATATAAGCAAAAACACTTCTAGTTCTTTAGAATTGTGGAAACTAATCTGAGACTAATTGGAGATGGGTTCTAGACGATTGCAGCAACTCTGTGACTATTCTGAGTGAAATCTCGGCGTGCACATTTTTCAAACCTGTTCAAACTTCTTGCAGCATGAGGCCCTGCAAATTGAGCCAGAGGTAATTGAGAACTTTTGCAAACTTTTCAAAACATTTCGGAAGCTTCCTCCTTGTGAATTCCATTCGCAATTTGTCTCCATCAGCTAGTGAGATCCGAGCTGAACTGCAGATATTTTGACAAAAATAGACACTGTTTACTCATAAGCCTTGTTTACCTTCTACTCCTGACCCTTAAAATAAACCCAACATGGCTCCTTTCCCCAGCAACCCAGAGGGCTGCAGGTGGTCTGTGTGGACACCTCAGTATGCGTTGTGACCTGGGTTCATAGGTCAGACCCTCAAATGACGATCTTCCTCGCTGCCTCTAATTGCCCTGTTTATTTTTAGTCCACAGTGGGCTGTGTCAAGCTATTAAAAGAAACATGAACATGAGGCTGTCTGCTAATTACTGTTGGGCCAGGAGACCCTCACTTTCTCTGATTGCTACCACATGCTAACCCAAGGAGGAGTCTCATCTGTCATCCTCAGTGTCTCTGTGTGGTTTTTCTGTTTGCAAAGCAATGTTGGATACAACATTGAAGCACGAGGGTGTTGAAATATCTCTGGTAATGCCCTGAATATGGAAATGTTGGATTGCATCTCGTAATTGCACTTCTTTCTTCCGGTTCAAAATGTGCTACAGCAACAAATTTAGACTCATAGCAAACATAGTCACAAGGAGTTAGCGTTACATGGAAAGATAGAAGACAACAGTTGGAGCAGATAGTGCTGGGGAATATCAGAGATTTGGGTTCAAACATTTAAGGAAGCACTAAGTAATTGGYTCGATTTGGACCTATTTGTGGTCAGAAGGAAGGTTGAAATAAAGCAGCAGACTAGGTCGACTTGCTGAAGTTGTGAAGTTTACAAAGGTTTGATTGCAGTAGGAAACTGAGTGTGGGGATTAGCCCATTAGCCTGGGCAAACACTGCATGTCAAGGTTTAGTTTCAGCAAACATTATAAAAGGTAGAAATTTGTTAACAAATGAACATAAGTGGAACTGAAGGTCTAGAATTCTATGAAGAATCACATAACCTGCTTGAATGACTTGAACAACTTTCTGCTATCAAGTAATGCTGGTTTTGGAAGCCATTTTTGAATCAGGTTGACTCTAAACATAAATTTGTTGTGAATGCACATCAAATGATTACTTTCTGTAAATATAATTTAAAAAACTGTGATAATGTGTATTGTTATAAAAAGTTGGCTATGTTGGTTTACTTGAATTGGTTTCACTTCAAAAGTTAATCAGCTGCTGTTCGACCAAAGATAGTCTGTGAGTTTTGTTCACAAAATGTTATTGATTGCCCTACTTTTTGGTGATGGGTAATCATAACATAAACAYTTGATTCAAAATAAATGAGTACAAAACAATGGTTAATTTCCTTTTTTTATTTTACATTTAAAACTGGGATGACTTTTTAATTTTCAGTTCAGTTTCAAACGGGAAAGAACTTTTGCAACTTTTGCAACTTTTGATGTTTCTCGTCTTGCCTTAGTTTCAGAGTGTTTTTGAGGGGACCGCTTCATGTCGGTTGTAAATCTGAAGCTGTCAGGAAGGTGTCTGGATATTGTCAGACACCACAGGCCCACCCGACTCGCCTCGCCCTGATGGATTGAGTTTCCTCGGCACCTCGATGCACACAAACCTGCAGCTTCCTGCAGAAACAAATCACCAAATGGGCACAAATAGATATTCACTTGAGAGCAATGCATTATATTATTGAAGCCTTTAGGTGGCAATTATGTGTTGTCCTGTTTCCTGAGCACTTTGGTTAYATCAAAGGCTGAGCCTCATGGGCTGACCTGTTCACTTTCTGCAAAAGAAAAGCCCTCAAGCAGAAGATGGCATAGATTTGGCAGTTTTTGAGTATATTTGGCATGACTTTAGCTTAATTTGCATGATAAAAATGTAGATTGTGAAGCAGGAAATTTGTTTGGATAGTAAATACATCTTTAAGTTGTAGTTGGAAACATTACAAACTTTATCTCAGTCCAGTTCAGGCTGATGTTTTGACAGTAAAATCAGGTCTGAAAAAAATAATGGGTTTAAAACGTTTCCTCTCACAARGTTGGACACTTAGTGTTGAAAATGTCTTCTTTGTTGTTTATCAGATGATAAACTGTTGTCTTGGTACAGTGAAGTGCTCTATGAGAGTTTTTTTAAAATTTATTTCTTTCATACATGTAGTGAARATATTACAGTTTACAACACACTGATGAACATTGGATTTATTMAAATCAAACTGACACCAGCTGAACAATGACAAAACAAAATTGTCATAGAAGAGAGACTAAAGAGTGAAATTATTATAACCTGCAGAGAGATGGATGTATTTCAGCAGCATCTGGCAATAATTTTTAATAATGGCTGCTAAMCCTGGTTATCTGGACCGAGAAATGTGGATTACTCTTTTTTTATCTCAGCGCTGGAATTTCAAACTCTGCGCTTTGTGAAAGCTTTCATTTTGGAAAAAGTTTCAGCTTTTTCTTTGTTTTTTGAGTTTTACTGAGCTAACACCCAGCTGTTGTCAAGATCGGAAAATCTGGACTCTGTCACGAGCGTTTCTAACCACTGTTGCTGTTGTTTGTCTTTTCACCGGAGTGTAACATGGTGTGACTGTTTATGGTTGAGGTAATGTTTAAATGTGCCGTGCACATGAACAGTAAAATTCATTGCAGCTTATTTTCTTTCTCACAAAGCACATTTTGGTGCAAATCACAACTTTGCACCTATTTTATGTATAAAAAGGTTTGAACAATGTTTTTCTTAATAACTACATAAGAATTTGGTATTTTTAGTTAAAAAAGGGACAAGTCCTTATTTATGTAACAGCTGACACCCCTAATGARCTATCTATTTCTTTATCAGAGCTAGTTAGCAGCTAGCAATRGGGACCTCCACTCAAGCTATTTTTAGAATCCTTCACCTTGTGCATACTAACTATGGTAGCACCTCTATTGGTTATAACCACAGTGCACCGCTTTAGCTGTGCTTAAACTTAAAGAAATTCGGGAAAACAATGAAACTCCAAAGGTAGGACCACAAAACATTGTGCCGCAGTACTTGTAACATTGACTCAGGACACAGTCATCATCCCCACATGGAAGGAGTATTTTTATCACTTTTCCCAAGTGAAGATACACCAAACAACTAAATGTTTAAATTTTATAATGACACAGCTATTCTCTGCCTCATTTCAGACACATCACACAACCAGCTACAAACAGTAGGTCCAAATATTTGCTCAGTGGTGTGATGAATACTTTCTGATTCTTAATGTCCAAAAAACACATGAACTGATCTTTGACCTGAAGGCAGTTGGAGACCACTCACCGGTGGTCATCCACAATCAAGTAAYTGCCCAGGTAGACTCCTACAAATACCTTGGAATACAAATTGACAATAAACTTTTGTGGACTGGTCAGGTTGAAAATATCTGCAACATGGCAGCAGCAACTAAAGTTTTTAAGGTTCAGGGCCTTTGGTGTCAGTCAATGCTGTAATAGAGAGCATCATTAGGTATGGCCTCTCTGCCAGGTTTGGTAAACAAATTCAGGCCAAACTCAGTTGTCTTACACAAAAAACTATGAAGATGATGGGAGTCAAGCAGAATCCCTCACTTCAGACTGTTTTCAATGAAACAATCAACAAACAGGCCCAGAAAAATCATCTCAGACCCCACTCTTATTCYTCATTCAGAGTATCAGTTTCTTCCTTCAAGTCGGCGTCTCAGAGTTCGCTCATGTAGACTGAACCGCTACAAGAACTTATTTGTTCCACTTTCTATTAAAGCCATAAACAGTAACAAACAATAAATTGTAAGTTGTGACTTTAGGTAATGGTGTTTGAGATTTTCATCTACCGGCTCGCACAGGCATCCTAGCAGCTGGCCTTCATCCACCAGCTCTCACCATTAATTTTAACAGATAGTCTTCATTCACTAGCTGGCAGTCCCTCTACACCTCTCATCTTGACATTCATTCTGCACTCAGCTGATAACGTGTAGCTTTGACTTAAATCTCAGCCTCTCTTTTGGGGGGACATAGAAAAGCCCTCACCTATTTATGTACTCCTAGTTTGTCGGCCATCCCTATTAYGTGTCGTCGTTCTCATCATCCCCTAAATTGCCATTCAGGTCAAGCTAGTTTAATGTGGCCTCATCCTCCTCTCRGCTTCGGCCTCTWTTTGGTGGATTAAATCTCCTACCCCTAACTTAAAGCATCTCATTTGAGATTAAAGCTTCACTCAGCGCTCTCGTCCTCTGCCGGGGTCCGAGCGCCAAACTCTAATGCCATTTATGTCGTAACGTTGTTGGTCCGGTCATGTCAATAAACCTCCTAAAGTTCATTCTGTCTCATGTGAGTCTTTCCAGGTTGAAATGTATTTATTTCTCTTGAAATGTATTTATTGTAAAGGGCTTTGTGTGTGTGTGTGTGTGTGTGTGTGTGTGTGACTGTTGTGGTTTTGGATTGTGTAGCAGTCAGGGTCTGTACTCAAGACAAATTACCTTTGGCACAATAAAGTTAATCTTATCTTATTGACCTTTAGTGTTACTTTATGCACTGAGTAATAATATTTGCTTTCATATATAGGCTACAATCTACATACCTGAGCTTGTTTGACAGTTGTGGTAATATTGACTCTTCAGGGTGTGGATTGGGTGTCATCCGCTCGCTGGAAGCTGTGGGGCTCATGTGATGTCAGGCCGTTGGTGTAACTCTGTTACCACCCAGACAGCTGCTGCTGGAGCCCCAGGCCACCTATGGAACCCCTCTGCACAACAAATCCACCTGGAGGTGTGCCTCATGGTACTCAGCTCCTGAGAGCCTTGCAGGCAGCTGGAATGCTGGTTTCGAGATCTGCTCCAACACCAACACGGAAATCTAGGGAAACCAACATTTGAAAGCAAAGCTCATTAAATCAGTCACACTTTTTATGTTTGCCTTCAATGTGCTGCCACTGAGGAGGCCCTCTGCTAATAAGGCTGCATTAAGTTATCCATACACTAGAAAATAGAAAACTGCTGTGTTGCAGTTGCATTGGTTTCACATTGTTGAATAATAGCCAAACCACTAGAGCATAAAAAAAAGCTTACAAGGCTGCTGGATTATAGCATGAAACTCAAGACTTGAGTGCTCCAGACCTGGTCTTTTTCCAAAATGTTCAAGTAGAATCAGCAGTTTGCTTCTCCAGGACACTCCCTCTACCATGTCCTAATCTCCCTGAGAAACCAAGGTGCGACTCCTGGGTGAAAGGGTCGCTGCCCCCTCAGCATTCCTGACTTGGCAGGGGGGCAAGGGTTGGGTTGAAATAGAGAAGCAGAGTGAAGCATTGAGGTAAGCAWGGGCATTGTTTGTCAAGGGGAGGTGACTAGCTGGGTATGGTCATTTGGCTTTTGTAAGTTTTCTGTGTCATTGTTGGTCAGACTTCACTGAGCATTCCTCCTGGCTCTGCGCTGAGTGTGCAGTGAAGAAACGTACCAGAAAGAGGGGGAAAAGTGACAAAACAAATGGGTTTCTAAATCTTAGGGGAAACAATGGAAGGTGTCCCCCTTGAGCCAATTTGGGCTTTTGTGGCCTTTAGGGCTTTGAGTAGAAAACCACTTGACGCAAAGACATGTGAGCGACATAAGAAAAGTCAACCCTCAAAAGCAGTCATTTAAAACTATATTTACCTCTCAAATTCACCTTTAAATGGAATTTCCAAACAAACTTAAACAGGAAATATGTTTTCTGTGAAAATGCAGCATGAGTCATTAGSACTGAATGACTTATTTAAAGGTTTTGAAGAAATTGAAATGAGCTTTTAAAGTCAGGACAAGCAAAACACGAGCTAAAATGAGCAGAACAATGAAAAGATACAAGAGCAGAGTAGACACTAAAAGCTAAAACACACAAAACAGTGGATAAAAGCTAAAATTAACTGAACATTGGCAGAAAGCTGATAAAACAATAGCAAAAAGCTATATGTGGCAAAACAGTAGTTAAAAACTACAATTAGGAAACTGTGGTCACCATCTAAAATGACCAGAAAAGTTTCTAAAAGCTAAAATGAGGAAAATCAAAGTTAAATGAGGAAATATTGTTGCAGAAAGCTAAAGTTTTCCCAGTTGAAGCTAAACGGAAAATATTAGCTAAAAATAGGTAAAAGCTAAATGGAGCCTATAAAGACAAAAACAGAGCCAGTAAGCTGAAGTATTGTATATTTGGGGGAAAAAAACAATGTTTAGAAAAAAATTGAAGAAATTATTTTTATGGGGAAAATGTTTATAAAAAATTGAAATCTGAAAAGTATAAAGTTACAAATACCAAAAGTGTGGTAGTACTGATTGATTTGATATTTAAATAATTACAGTACAACTGCACAAAATATGTGGATGTAGTTAGAAAGTGAAAACACAAAAAAAACCTATAAAAAATGCTGACTCAACATTCACACATTTTTTTAATTCTACCATATTTATTGTAAACATTACTTATTAAGACAACCTAATTTTATATGTAAAACATAAATTAAATATTTAACCAACAATTTTCTTTACCTACTTTTCATTTTCTGGTCAAAGGGTGCTGGTGTCTGTCTCCAACAGTCACTGTGTGAGAGGTGGGGGATACCCTGGGCATGCATCCAGTCCATCACAGGGACACATGGAGACGACAACAACAACCCTTCACACTCTCACTCAAACCTAGGGACAATTAGAGTTACCACCGAAMTTAACACACATGTTTTTGGTCTGTGGGAGGAGACTGGAGCTCCTGGAGAAAACCTACATGTGCACAAGGAGAACGTAAAAACTCTACACAAAAGAGGCCGCAAGTCCAAGACAATCCTGTGACCTTCATGGGCAACAATTTTAACCACTGCCATTCCATACAAACCTGCTTCATTATACTGGAAAAAGGGGATTTCTACAAAGCTAATCCAACAAACTGAACAGCAGTTACAAACTAAAATCCATGAAACTGAAGATTTTGTGTCTCTTTACTTAAAAGGTTTTCAGCTCGTCTCAAAGGTGTGATTAATCCAACAACTCCAAAGCTTTTACTTTAAGCAGCTTGGAAACAAAAAGTCATTAGCGTGCCTAAAGCGAATTAGCTAATCAAGCTTCAGACAAAATCATCTCTGTATTTTTCTGTTTTTCAGCTCATATTCCAGAGCAGATCTTCTACAACGTTTCCAGCATGACATGCTCAGCTCATCCCTCTCAGGGTGTTTCTTTTTTTTTTCTTCAAAAGATTACAGGTAAACGGGTTGTTTTTGCCTAAAGCCTAATGTCACTGAACTATGGATGCGTTTGAAGTACTAGCCCTTCCACAGCCCTGCGAAGCAGTTACATATTTGAGTATGAGGCAGGATCAGTCATTTTGCCGCTGTTATCACTACCAGTTTGTCATGTCTGTTGAAGCTCAGGTAAAAAGGTCCGCCGAAGGTTACTTTCCTCGGGTGAACGCTCCTCCCTCAGGTTCTGTCATTGCCATTTGGAAAAAAAAAAAACTAAACGAGTAACTACTACAAAGTAAATGATTTTAAGTACTTTGCTTCATAAAAGAGACATAACTACTCAGTTGCCTGTGCATTCAATAATACTGTGCACTTATCTACTGTTTGCATGCAGATATTGTCTTTTTTTTAAAGTTGCATGCTGAGAGTTTCCTTTGTAGAAAAACTGCCGAAGCTCCATCCATCAGATAAAAAATCTATTTTTTTCGGGGGGTGAGGGGAGTYGTGCACAAATATAGTTAGAAAATTTCGCTCGAGGCAAATGTCTATGCAGTTGCCAGGCGGAGATTTTTCAAGTCAGACCCTGGAGAACAGATTATGACTAATGAGGTCCAACTTAATGTGACTGGAGGAGGCAGCTGGCGAGAGGAACAGGCCTCGGTTTGAGCCTTTATCATGGGATCTCTTCACGAGCCAGACTGAGGGACAAACCCACAGGAAATACATCACAGCTGACGCCAGGCAGGCACGTCTGCTTTCAAAGTCAGCTACACGGACTTATAAGGAAATCTGGTAAAAGAAAAAGACATTTGGGGGAAATGTTAGCTGGTTACTTACAGTTAAATATTTTAGGATGCTTATCCTCTTCAGTTCACATGTAATCAAGTATGAATRTAAAAGCTTAACCAGCATTCACGCAATATTTTTACTTTGACTATTTATTCACTTGTAATTTCATGTATTTGTGTAAAATAATRTTTAGAAGGCATAGCTATTAAACGGAAATGCCTTTTTTTACATTCATTATCAGAGATGTWTAAAACTTGTGTAATCTTTAAACGCTCATGTTTCAGATGACTTCGARCTAATGATGCACCAAGTTTTAGTTTAATATGAATAAAACTGACTGAGCTGTATTATGTGTTTGATTATCTGTGGCAGCCACCGGGTCGACTCCAAAAGGTAATCACTTATAGATGTAGTACATCATCTAATTACTGAAAATTTCATTAAAATCCATCTGATGCATTGTGAAATRTTTTGCTAAMAGACAGACACACGAAGAGACAAGTATTACACGATCACTTGCCTTTCGTGGTATTTGGTATAAAATCAGTTAAATGTATTCGTGCTGAGAGGTTCGGTCCCCTGCGTGCAGTTTTGTTGTCCCCTCCTGCTGTTTTATTGAAACCATCTGATGTTGTGGGTGACAAATAGAAATAAGTTATCAGTAATTGCTGTGCGGCTCTGATTCTGTGGCCCAGAATCAATTATTATGACTCCCCAGCGTTAAATCCCTGGGTTAGTTTAAACACAAGCTCCCTATAGGTAAATCATCAAGACTAATTGAGACCTGGGGAGCTTGGCTGAAGGTGTTATTTGGGTGTACCACAACCTCTGTTGGATGTTTTGCCAGCACAGATGATGATATTTACTGAGATTTTCTTRACGCTGTGAAGAAACTGTGCCGGGCATCGTCATCGCTGTGACAGTCTGGACATTACATTTTTCATGAAAGTCCCCCAAATCCTGTGTTAGAGTGATGATGAAAGAGCGGCAGGTGTGGGAAGAATCCAGGACCCACCCAGTTTGGCCTCCCCAACCCCCCTCAGCCAGCTAAGCTGTTACCCATTGTGTCCTGGTGCTGAAAAGGAGCAGAGGAACAGGACAATTATGACATTATAGCTGGGTGGTTGAGCAGCAGTCCCAGCTGGTGGAAGCAGAAGGGAGGTATGGGCGAACGCAGAGCGGCTGCTCCCACAGGAAAGCAATCCACCACATGAGAGTCTACGTTCTGTCGTCATCAGACTCTGTTTAGGTCGTTAGATCAGTTCATCAGAGACAATCAGATCCAGTCTTTGATTTCAACTGTTAAACTAAGTTTAATCCTATTTTTATTATTGCAAAAGGCAAAGTAAAAGTGGACTGATCTTCTGGAAACTCAACAAAGTTGTTATTAGATGTACAGATTACCTTTTGGAATCACTTCACTTGAAGACGCTCACCACAACATATTGACTTTAGGCAGCAMAAAAATGGATCTAACTCAAATTTACAGATTTTGAGTTTAATTTGTTAACACTTTTTTAAAGATCTTTTAATCGTTGTAATATAATTCACAAGTTTTAGCTAAAGCAGCTTCAATTTTTGTCTTTTATCGACATAAAATGATCTGAATTTAATACTCGGGCATGAAAGACAGCAATGCAGTAGAGAGATGTAAATAACACCTAATTCATCACCAGGTTGAACTTTTGTGGAGCTTTAAATAGAGATGTCTCATGAATATTTCAAGCAATTTTCTTTATTTTGTTCATTTTGACTGCTGATACTGTTTCCTAAACATAACAAATTTAGCTAAATATTCAGCAATTAAAAAAACACAATGGACTGYACCAAATCTGTGACACTTATAGTAAAAAAGTTGACAGAACTTGACAAATTACAATTGGTGGGCTAACATCAGATGAAAATATRTTCCCTGATTTGAGATTGATGAGCACTTCAACATTTACTCTAAAACCTRCAAAACTTACATTGTTAAAACAGGGGAAATTTTTTTGTGTTTTATTGTGTCATTTTCAAATATTAATGTACTTACAGTAAAAGATTTCTTCAACCAAAGGGTTCGATCAGCTTTAATTACAAAAATATGTTATCAAACCAAACTGCAAAATTCTTATTGCACACAAAGTGTATTTTAAGAGCAGCATTTAAAATTACATTATCTGATAATTCAAATACTTGAAGCCTACTAATGTTTTACTGAATATGTTGCTTGTTCTGTTTTAATTTCAGCTGCTATTTTACTGTTTTTCTCATGCACCTAATAGCATGAACAAAAGCTTYATATAAACATTGGGTGCAAGACTTAAACATGGCGTATAAAGCAGGAAGTACCTGATAGGTGGGTATGGTTGCTGCAGTCTGGATTTGGCAGGAATGAATGAAATAACACCATTTTTTATGTAGACATGTACATACCATGTTAGAACAGAGCATCTGCTAAAGCAGTTACTGCTGGGAGCAGCATGTGTACATTCAGTGTGCTGAGGGCTACATGTGTACATGAGYTATGCTCAGGGGTTATTACTTTTTCCAAACACTTCTAAGCTGTTAAGTTGGAAGAGGTGACTTAGTTGTGTGGTTTTTGTGTTCAAAGCAACTGTAAAAGTGCTTATAAAAACAATACCACATCTCCTGGGAGCTACATCCAGGTGTTTGTGTCTCTTGCAGTGTCATCCTGTCCTCTAAACTCGACCAATTGGAAATCAAAGCGTAGGTGTGTTGTCCCCCCTCTCCACGCTTCACAGGAATGTCACGGGAGAACGACCCCGCGGGAAGGCAGTCCACACAGCCCCGGGACAAAGCCGAGCCACCTGAGAGGAGTCGTTTGACTGTTAGGGTTGAAGAGCTCGATCCTTGGACCAGAGGTTATCACATGTCCGAGACAGAACCTGTAACACTGTTGAATCTGAGCTCAGCTGTGTGCCCTGGTTAGCTTTCAACACCAAGAAGGTCACAAGATTAAAATACTTTGTTCATTCACTTTGAATGTATATTAACATACACACAATATATATACTGTATATTATGAATACTTTAAAAAGTTGTAGTACACCACCCCTTGTCTATAACTCTGTCTGCATTTCAAATTATTATGCAAATGAAATTTTCTCTGATTTGTTGGTGTAAATGACAGTCAGTGTAATTTTCAAGTCACCAGCTGAGCATAATTCAAAAGTTATTGAAAAAATCTCCCAGTGATCACAGCATTAAAAAGAATTAAATTACAAATTATTACACACAACAGAGTTTCTAAACATTTTATAGGGTCATCTGTTGAATTTTCAGCAGTAAGGAGGTCATATTTACTGAAACCAAAGGCTACTTGAATCAAAAACATCTTAACAGGTTGGTCCATTGAACTGCTGAGTTCTTGGAGAGTTCCTGCATGAATTTCTTYGCAGGACATCAGTTCAGATCTGAACTCAGAGAGGTGAGGTTTGGCTCGAGGCTCCAAAGATTCTCAATAAGGGTTGAGGTGGAGGACGGGGAGCCACACCATGAGCTTCTCTCGTTTTATGCCTGTAGCAGCCCATGATGCACAGGGTGTGATCTGAATCAGCCACAAATCTCTTAATAGTACAATGACCTTGCTTAGTTTAAAAAAAAATCTAAGAATGTCATGCCTTGTCCAAGACAAGACATGAGTTTCTAGTGATGTGTGACTCGATACTGAAATGTCAATACCGCCAATGCCAGAACTTCGTGCTCAAAATCTAAATATCGATACTTTGGATACTTCAGTCATTTCAGGTAATGCACATCATTAACAGGAACACAGTGAGACCTGTGGAGCCTGACTGAAGGTGTTATGGTGTTTGCCTGTGCAGGTGATATTTACTGCAGTTTTCTTAACACAAAGAACATGCCAGGCATCATTTTACATTGCAAGTGGTGTGAAAACAGTCTGTAGTACATGAAATTTACAGTCTTTACTACTGAAATCTTGTCTGAATATGCGGTTGGTCAGTCTGTCTGTAGCTGCTACATGTTCAGTATTTAAATGTTAATATGTTCATGTAACGTGGTTTAAGATGCAAGTTTTAATTTTTCAAGTATTTCTTGATAATTATACAATTAATTTACTTTAATGGCTTTAGTATTTTACTACAATTATTATTGAAACACCATTTTCATATATTTTTACATGATTGTGTCCGTGAATTAGCTTGKCTACATTATAAATTAATCTGCAATCTCTAATTCTGAGTTTAAAATTATTTATTGTGATGTGTTGTATTCTTTATAAAGCAGTGATTTGAATGCACTATTTAGATTTCTGAGATACATTAGTTGTTTTAGCACAGTGTCAGTATTGGATCTGCCGGTACCAGCCTGAGTTTTACTCTGTATCAGAACCAGAAAGGAAATTGGTGGTATCATCAATCCTCATAACAGCTTGAAATTGGTGGTCTGAACTAATAATGTGGACCRTCCTTTTTATTTCAGCRATCCAAAGAGCCCTGAGACACAATAACAATCACATGTTTAACTGAAAAACAAAAAAATGGCAATCTTAATGACACTTAAATACAATTTGCATAATAATTTGGAATACAATAGCCTGTTACAGTTACTGGACTAATGTTGGTTTTGGTAGTAGCTAAGAGTCATTTGCAACACAGACTAATGACTCATAGATCACACATATTGGCCTGCAAAGCCTGCAAAACCCTTGACAAAGCTGCACCAGTATTTGTCTAGTTTATTTACTGAACTGTGTCCTTAACTCAGTTGGGTAACATACTCTGTTACTGTTGTGGGCTAGGGGGGACTTGGGGGGAATCAAAGAAATTAAGTTTTTTTTTTTTGACAAAACTAATAAGCTCCCACGATCATCGCAATAACAAACTTTCATCCTAAACATTYATTGTCAAGTTGTTGCACAGAGTTGATTTTTCGGGGTCAGTGTGTCTCCCCTCTGCCCTGTCCAGTTAATTGATGCAGTAAGTAATAAAGCACCTCCTCCTTTGATCTGATGTCCCACCCAGAGGCCCCACCTCCCCCTCACCCCCAAGCCCGCAACGAGACAATCCTCTAATTCATTAGTGGACCTGCTCTTCAAAGCTGTGGCCACTCTGCACAGGGAAACACTAAACTTAGACCTCAGACAAAAAAAAAAAAAAAACTACTCACCTCCTCCTCTGGGCACAGAGGTGGTGGCTGGATGAGTCCACATAAGTCACGGTAGCCTGAACACATCCCCTCCTCAACCCTGAAGCACCACACCTATCCCCCTCAGGTGACAGGAGGATTATTGTGTGCTGGTATTTCTGCATTATCCTGCCCAGGTAGAAGCACGCCCACTGAGTGTGGGAAAATGTTGCTTCAGATATGCTGGAATTTTTTTWAAATTGTTGTTGCCGTGTAATCGCTTGTTGTGGCTTCAAATATGTGAAGGGCTGTGCCCTCTAAGACCCACTGACCCACTTGAGTTAAACACAAGTGATTTCGGTATTTTATTCCCTGTTTTGTTAACCAAAACTGGACTGGTTGTTGTTATCGTGATCATTGTGAAAACCTAGTGATGGTATTTGTGTGACAGGATTAGAGTTTCACTTCCGTATCGCCCGCCACCCAAGGCAAAAGAACCATAAAGTTGAGCCTGTGTTTGTGTTCATTTGCCTGTTACGCTAGGAAAATATCTCACGAACCAATGAACTGATTTAAATCAAACTATCAGGAAGTAAGCGTTTTGTGTACATTTACAGTTTGAATACCTTTAGGAGTGAACACAATTCAAGCTGCAGCCACAGCAAAGCAACCTTAGCAATCACACCAATGGATAAAATTCAGCCTGTTTTACATATTTTGAATTAAAATTTGATGTGTTTGTAGCTAAGACTCATCCTGAACATATACTCTGAGTACCAACAAGTCTCATGAGTTTGCAGTATTGCATGAGGTGCAAATATGAATCTAAAATAGAGTTACGGCCATGAATAGGTACTGGTTCATGGATTGTACCGTTTAATGTGGCACATAAAAAATGATGTTGAAATTGTTTAAAGTCTTAATATTGATCTACAGTGTATTTCATTTGAAAAATGACCACTTGGTGGTTCCCAACCTATTTTCCTCAAAGCCCCCTTTTCTTACTTCCTAGCCAAATCTTTTCTCTTTATCAGCATAATAAAAAAATAAAGGAATAGTTACARACCTTTATTTGGAAAAGAAAACCTGAAAAACTGCGTTATACAGCATGTTAATTATTCAAACGGACTTGCTTTGTTGATTTTTATACAATAATACAATAAATTTATAACAACCCCCCATCCCCAGGTTGGGAGGCACTTAGCCCACATGTATCAAACTCAAGACAAACTCATCATAGCATTTGATGTGATCTTTTATAGATGTATTAATGTTTTAAAATAAGCGTATGTTGCTTTAATGCCAGCATTGTCCTTAAACTCCATCTCCCATAATGCATGATTATTAACCAGCAAAATGATGGCATCCCTCCACTAGGTGGAGGTGCACAGGGTTCAAATGTAGCTTGTAGCCGAGTTCATGTAAAATTTGCTGTGTAAAATTTCCATTTCAGTGTATTTTTGCCAACTACTTTTGACGTGGCCCAGTTGTGTTGGTTATAAACAGTGCTGGCTCTAGCCATTTTGGTGCCCTAGGCAAGTTGAAGCGCAACCCCCCAACACCACCACCAGTTGTTTAGATTTATTTGCTTTAAACACAAACATACATCACACAACAAACTCAATGAATAAATAAAGTAAATATAATTAAATAAAATGAAAAGGGTAA
>NW_013952450.1:87739-89687 GCF_001266775.1 Austrofundulus limnaeus
CCCCCCGGTGCGAATTGTATGGATTTTTTGCAAAATTTACGGATTTTTGAGGCTTTTTATGCAGGTAAACATCCAAAGAGGTTGACATGTATGGGACAACAAAAWACAGACTTGTTGTTCTTGACTTTGTCAACATGAACCGCTACCTGAGAGGCACTACTAGCCCCTCCCCCATCAGAGTGTCGGAGCAGGACGAGTCAGTGCAACGTCAATTAAATGAGAGAGAGGGTGTGGGGGGGGTATTTTATGGGTAGAGTAGTTTATTTTCCCTGTGATACTTTATTATAGTTTTTTAAAACAAAGCTAATTGAAAGGGGCGCTGAGCAGAGTTACAACCAGGGATTACAAATAATTACTTTTTTCCCTTCTGCAGTTCGGCGCCCCCTCCAGCAGATGGCGCTCTAGGCGGCCGCCTAGTTCGCCTATGCCAAGAGCCAGCTCTGGTTATAAATTTAAACTGGAACTCCCCTCCAGAGGGAATTTCCTGTTGGAATATGGGAAAGTTCAGAAATCAAGACAGCAGCTAACTTACCGCAGCTCAACTGTGGTTAAAAATCTCTTACTTTTAATTTTAATTTTATTTATTTCACATTTAGTCAGATAATGTTTATAAGACGATTTAAAACACGGTTTCTGTGCAGGAAATACCACATAGAGCTCAGTTATATTTTGTAAGGAGTGTGATGTTTTGTGTTTAGTCAAAGTTAAACACAAAACTTTGAAGTTAATTAGAACTGGATCTTTGAGGGCCACCATGATGCTCATGTCGCTCTTGATGAAAAGGAGTTTGACACCCCTGATTTTTCATCTGCCCAGCACTGGATTGAGTCGCAGTTATGACATTTGAATACTATATAAGTAATGTTTACATTTTATATTATGTACAAAACTGTGACAAAACTTTATGTTTTTGTTTGTATTTAGTCTATTCATGATGCAAAATAGGTTGTGGAATTTGCAAGATTTGATCAATTCTCATCTTAACGTGATCTTGTTTAAAAATTCTGGCATGAATGGGTTAAATGCAGTCCCTCAAGTAATGTATATCACTCTRAGCCTTCAATGTACAGTAGCGCTGAAGATTACCGCTCCGTTTATATCATCACTTGATACGCTTTAAAACGATGGTTGCGCCTTGGGTGGTATAAAGTTGAAAGTGTGGGGAAACGCCTGCACATCTCAACATCCCTTTCTTCTTTTTTTCCTTTCCCCCTCTGCGTCCTGCCCTCTCTGACCCTGTTTACCCGAACCATGCCAAGTCTGATGTCAGCGCGCCGCACACAGGGTCCCTGGGAGAGTGTACAGTTTCTGTTTTGACACCTGCTTGCTAATTACGTATGTAAATGATTGATCACCTGAGCCTGAACAGGGCCCAGCGGAGATGGAAGTCACTGTCACACAGGAACGGCTCTGCCAGGATGTCAAAAGTCCAGGTCCAGTTGCTGGTGCTGGTGCTGAGAACAGTGGAAATAGATACCTGCAATGGTCTAAGCTCAGAGATTAACTTCTGCAGTCCTGGACCGAAGCTTCTCTCTATTAACGGTCCTTGAGGAGCGAGTTTCACAGGTGTGGTGACATGTCTGTGGCTCTTTGTTTGTTCTAATCCCACCTGACTTAAACCAAGCCTCGCCGCCTGCAACTTTAAGCTGATTTTGTGTCACCTGAGGGCCTGCAGCCTCTGAAAACAGAACCCAACTACTTTTGTGAAATGTGATTTGGCTAATTGATTTTGGAGTGGCCAGTTTAAAATGCTCGAGGGGAGAGCAAAGAGTGCCACGAACCTGTGTGTTTTTGTGCAGGTGGTGAAAAGAACCTGTTGCTGCTTTCCCTCTCTGCTCTCCGGTGCAGATTTTTAACTGCAAAGACGTTTAACCTAGAATCGTTAAGAAAATAATGAGCCAGAGACAGAAACTAGGTTCAACAGAAGGGGTGTGTGTGTGTGTGTGTG
>NW_013952450.1:89850-91654 GCF_001266775.1 Austrofundulus limnaeus
GGGGGGTCTCCTTTCTTGCACACGTGCTCCATGCAGCTGCACTTCCCATTGATCTGCTGGGTTAGCTGGAGATAGATTGGAAGGGAAATGGTGTAATTGTCCGCTCTTACTGCTAGAATGCACCTCCTCCATGAGGAGAATCTTACCCAGGGATACAAAGCTCCCACTTATTAACGTAAAAATACATCATTGCTTCCTCAGAATGCTGACTCAGCGTTCATTGTATTGATTTCTTGCTTGTAATTTTTTTGATGCATTTTCTGCAATCTAACTACGTCTGCATATACTGTGTGCTGTTTTAGCCATTAATATTTCAAACCGTTCAGCTCATTCGGGAGTTGGGAGCTATGACTTTTAGTTTTTTGTGACTTTGATCCTTTTTTAAAAGATTTAACTTCACATATTTTCACATAGACGTATTAAAATTTCTTCATTTCCTTAAAAACCATAGTTTTCTTTAAACATTTACAAGACTTTGTCACTTTTAGCTAACCRTTTACCACTTTTTGTTTTTAGCTACTGTTATTTTAGCTACATTGTTTCTAACTTTAACCTTTTGCTACTTTTGTCTTTAACTAGTATTTTGCTTCTTTTAGCTTTTTATTTAGTGCTCATGGTATTAGCTTCAAGCTAATACTTGGTTTATTTTAGCTTTAAGAACTTCGTTTTCACTTCAAGTTATTCAGCACTCATTGCCTTCACAAAAACGCAATTTGTCTAGTTTTTACTTTATTCACTGTTTTGTCTGTTTTCTATGGAGCCTGTCAGGTGATACTGGATAAAAGGAAATTAGTATGTGGTTACGTGTAATTTTTTTCCCGTCCAATGTCACTGGATGGGCTCCAAAGTTTTCTCACAGCTTTGAAAGAAAAATTGTAAACATGAACAAAATCACAACAATTCTGAGAAATTTCCCCACTGATTTTGATTAAACCAGTTGAAGCTCTATAGCTCCAACTGGTTTAAACTTATCATTCAAAGTTTAAACAGGGCACAGTCAGTTGGAGTTTATGTACACTCATATTTCGGTATCCTAAATGGTATTTTGCACATTGACAGTTTATGTTTTATGATCTTCAAAGATTTTTTTTCAGCAGAACGTTCAGTTCACACTGATACAAATTAACTTTTGTGTGCTGTAAATTTACCAATCTTCTGCAAACTCTGTTTACATACATGTACACCAAATAAAGCAAAAAGTAGGCATTTTGGTCTCTTTTCCACCCCGTATGTCTTTCACTATAATAGGATTTGTGGTTTTCACCACCACCTCATCGCATAGTGCAGCGAGTGTACCCAAGCTTCTAAAGACTTCAAAATTAACTCTATCAAACTAGATGTGACACGTCTTTTAATTTGTTACATATCCTTCATAAAACACTGTAGAAAAATAAAAATTCACACAAATGACCAGCCAAGTCTTCTGCTGCTCACGGTTTAAGAATTTTTAGGATACAACTTTGTTTTAGCATAGTGATTGTATTTAAGACATTTATGTTACTGCCTGCCTCTCCGTATGTGTCATCAGGGAGTGAGAGACACATGTGTGTTGTCACCATGGTGACCCTAATAAGCCACTGGAAGCAGCGCCACCATTTCTTTTGATCTTGGTTCTTTTTACACTTCTTGTACAGTTTATGCCCCTTTTAATTCCTTAGCTTGTGTTAATACAAAGCCAATGTTTCCAGTATCCTCTTTGACACCCTTCAAGAATTCCTCAAAATTTTTAATTTAGACTCTCTCTCTCTCTCTCTCTCTCTCTCTCTCTCTCTCTCTCTCTCTCTCTCTCTCTCTCTCTCTCTCT
>NW_013952450.1:92247-95519 GCF_001266775.1 Austrofundulus limnaeus
CTTTCTTTCTTTCTTTCTTTCTTTCTTTCTTTCTTTCTTTCTTTCTTTCTTTCTTTCTTTCTTTCTTTCTTTCTTTCTGGTCCATCCTGGCCTCAGTCGTCTCACCCTCCAGTGACAAATGCTTTAATACGATGAGGTTAAACACCCAAAGCACTGCAGCAAAAAAGTCACTGCAAAGTCGGGGCCTGTACAGCAGGCTGAATTTGTTGTGGAGCTTCATTTGACAGTTAGTCAAGTTCTTTGCGATCGATACATTTCCATGATTGCTGACTCAGATGCAGCTCCTGMATGGAAGGAGCTGTTTGAGCTGACTAACCTGCAAAGAATCATCACCATCTGAGATCTTCTCAGTTATTCGGAGCCTCCTTAAACTTGTTCTTTCGCTTTTCTGGTTCTCAGTGTCCTTGGTTCACACCCAGGCTAATTACAGATACCGAAAGCAGATTTTCTTCAGCTAAATAGTTTGATTAAATGTGCTCTAGCCCATGCTATAACACCTAATGTCAAACAAGGAAATGATTAAAAAATAAAAAGGAGCCGCTCATAACGTGTTCCGTAAACTTGTTTATCCTSGAAGGTTGGTGAAGAAAACAAAAGCAAAAATAAATAGATCCAAATGCTCTGCATGGGTCATGTCTTATGTGGTTCCTAAAGTGACATGATACTACAAGAAGATTCTTTGTAAAAGCTTGAAGATTTTTCTCAAACAAGAAGCACAAAAGAGCATCTTAAAAAGGTTCTCAAGCCACCTTTCACTGTCCTTGAAGTCTAAGCTCCACATTTAATTTTCCACATAATTAAACTTTTTGACAGCTTAACAAAAAAGTAGACTGAACATTTGCAGCTTTCAACTTTTTAGTTTCCTACCGTCTTAATACCTTCTTTCATAAAATACCCCTGGAGGTAATTTTGGTGTACAGATCAAAGTGCCGATGTTGCACGTAGAAAGCAACACTTATCTTTATTCACAAAGTCCCTTGAGTGCAAAACAAAGTAGAATTAAAGATTAAAGAATTCCTGCGTATCAACTGCTGCCTTTCATGCCTGAGATTTAAAATAAAATCATCTCATGACGAGAAGAGACTCAGTCATTTTAGTCAAAACCTTGCAAATGGAGTCTAGATGAAAATTTAACTCTGGAACACTACCTCACCTGCTCCATCCAGTCACTGCGTCACAAGCACAGCTACATCCAATCAGCATCTGACAGTCGGTGGATAAAAGCGTCCTCTCCAAACGCTCCGTCTGCTCGCTAGCCGAATGACAAGCTCCCACCTCCCCTCCTCCACCCTTCATCTTCTGGCTTCCAAGGACTTCCTTCTCCTTCGTCCTCCACCACCAGTGTTGGGCCCCGGGGGGAAAAGAAAAACTTCTGCCCCTCATCTTAAGCAGCTCATCTCACAGCGCTCACATCCTCTGCCGAGGTCTGAGCGCCAAACTCCAACGTCATTCATGTCAATAAACTTCCTAATTTAAGTCTGTCTTCATGTGAGTCTCTCCAGGTTGAAAAGGCATGATGCATTGTCATCTTGTGGAATACGATAAAACTCACAATGTGTGATGAGGATGACTCTCACTTATTGCCACACCAAATTTTAGCTCAGGATCTGTATACTGGACACAGTTATTGCCATTTTAGTTTTGGTTGATGTTAGTTGAGTCTATCTTGAACTGTAACTCCAAAAAGTAATCAGTTGTAGTCGTACATCTAAAGATTGAGTTCTAAAACTTTCTTTAAACTCTATAGTGGCTCATGAAATATTTTACTTAGTGACAAATAAGGCTATCACCAATTGTTCCAAGCAAACATTTTGTTCAATAAGTTGTGTTCAGAGTGCGTGTTAGGGACGATGTTCAGCCACTACCAGCTGCTACCCTACACCATATAATACAACATATTAAATGTAAATCTACAGCATGACGGCTCAGCGGTTAGCACCAACACCTCACAGCAAGAAGGACCTGGGTTCGATCCCCGGTTTGGATCAAGGGTCTTTCTGTGCAGAGTTAGCATGTTCTCCTTGTGCTTACATGGGTTTTCTCCGGGTGCTCCGTTTCCCCCACCCCTAAAAACAGGTTCAACAGGTTGCCTTCAGGCGTCCCTTGAAAAAGAGATCCATGATCTCAACGGGACTTGCCTGGTTAAATAACGGTTAATAAAAATCTGACTAGGTTATTTCCATTTTTGTGCTTTCTATGTCGAGTTTAGCAAACAATTTTGAGCTGAGATGACTTCAGAAGCTAATTAGTTATAGAAATCTATCCAATAATTACGTTCTAAGATTTTCATTCAAATCTATCCAGTGGTTCATGAGCTATTGTGCTAACACYACAAACACAGGTACGCACACAAGCACATGCACATCTTTCTATCCAYAAGGAGACATTCCATTGACTTCCATTCATTTTTCATTCATTTTTATAGCCCAGGGCTGTTCAACTACAACTGCTTCAGGGGCCACAGTTAATGCAGACCAACAGCACAGGGGCCARACATCCAGCAATTAAAGTCATTTTGTMAATAAACCAGGTATTACAAAGATCTGTTACCTTTGAAATAGTTTATTTTGCTGCATTTAATCAAGAATACAACATACAGAGCCCTATGCAATAAAAGTAGTGATAACTGTAGTGGTCACCTTGAGGTGGAATAAACAGTTCCACCTGTCTTTGACCTTGGTCTCAGAAGGCCTTCTTCAGAGAGAGACTGAACTCAGTTCCATTTAAAGTCATAAAATGTTTTCTTAAACAGTAAAGAGACATTTATTCTTCTTAATCAGATAATAAACAGAATAATCGTATTTTATTCATAATTTTATCAATGTATAAAAAAGAAAACACAAAAAGGGGTGTTATTACAATGTTTTATTGTGCTTTAATGCAAATCATTGATAGAAATCAAACTGTGAAACCACAGTGATTGTCTGTTGATTATTAAGTTGAAAAATTTTACTTAACTAAACTTAGCGTTATGGTTAAGCTTTATTTATTCATTTAAAACAATAGCAAAAACAATTTCYTTTGACATGGGCCAAACTTAAGTCACTCGCAGGCCAGATGTGGCCTGTGGGTCATCAGTTGAATAGCCYTGCTATAGCCTAACCCTGACTCTTTAWACCCCCAATGACATTTGAACTTATGGAGCCCAAACTTCGGACCCCAAGAAGCAGTGGGTCCTCAAAAGGTAATACATATTGGGAAAATGGCCCAGGTAGAAAATGCTAGAATACACACACACACACACACACACACACACACACACACACACACAC
>NW_013952450.1:95781-97377 GCF_001266775.1 Austrofundulus limnaeus
CCTAAATTCTATTCACACCTTGGTCCTAAACCCAACCCCCCACCCAAAATCAGCCTCCGAAGTTGTCGGGACCAGGCTTTGGGCTCCATAAGGAGTACCCGGTCCCCACAATGCTGCATTTTCCTTAAACATGGGCCCCACAATGTAGGAAAAACAAGGCCACACACACACACACACACACACACACACACACACACACACACACAAATAAAAACATAATTAGCTTATTGACTTTGGCAACAGCTGAAAACATAAAATCTGAAGACTAATTAATTACTTTTAAAAGTTTATTTGTTTTGTATTTTCTGCTTCCATAAAACCTAAAAATAGAGTGAGGAGATTGTCGTTTGCCAAGTTTTTTTCTTTTCTTTTCCTTCTCTCTCTTTTTATTTTTTTTTCTGGAGTGACACCTGATAGGCAGCACAGTAGAAGCTGAGTCCTGTGGGGCCATTGTGTCCCGCTGTAGGTCACAATGGAACTTAACACTTGACAGAGCCATGCAGGCCTTGTTGTCAGGAGCTGAACTTGATCCCGTCAAGTTGTTCTCATTGAAGAACCATAAAGGAAGGGCTTTGACCTCACGGCTTTGAAAGCTTTACGCACAGTCAAATATTTATTCTCTGCCAAAAACCATATCCGGGTGTCGTATAGGAGGATCTGTAGCAGCCGAGAAACCTGCTGRTGCTTGAGTTTCATGCTACAGGAATTCTCTCGGTCGTCTTTTATTCTGACGGGGGGATGTGGGTGTTGTTTTTGTTGTGCAGCTGTGTCACTTAACCTGGGAACAATTCCTAKCTGACCCGTCCTGCTGCTGACACACCGTCCTCCAACCCGTGCCATCCCAAACTCACCACTGTACCCGCAAAACCACAAGAGGGCTGGGGTTCCCATTACCAGAGGGGCAGGTAACTTCAGATGGATAATCCTTGGACCTGGTAAACCGGTCTTTTAAACCTGGCAACCCGGAGCCATGTGTCACTGGGTGTGCGCTCTGTGTGACTCCCCTGGGCAAATCATTTGTGTAGCACCTTCATCTGTCAGCTCATCTGCTCACAGGAMAGAAAAAACGATGATTGGGAGTTCTCCCCCCCAGATATGTCTGAAGTTAGTTAAATCTCTTGGGTTTTTAAAGTGACTTCATAAGCATTTTGAATCATTTTTATTGCGTGTATAGAGGGGATTTACAACTTGAAGACAATGTCTGTGTAGTTTTACTGTCATCATACAAGACCTCTGTCTGTTTTTTTTAAATTATTGCTGGAAAGCAGCTATAAATCCCATCTGAAGATGCTGATCAGCTGTTTCTGACTCCRGTGCCATCCTAGCCACCCACTGGGAAACAATTCTCCTAAAGAAACATTTCGCATGTTGGCCGGTGCCACCCTGACACCCCCAGCCCACAGTCTGATCCATGCCCACCCACCCCCCACCCACCCCTTTTTTTAACCTCTCAGTAAATCTTTCCTCCTCTTCCCACACCAGCCTTGCCTGGCACCGGAGGGAAAGATTTACAGTGGAAAACTCTTTGCATGTTTTCTTCCCCCCATGTTGAGCTGGTGAGTCAGGAATGTGTGTTTAAGGCAGATTTTTTTTCCC
>NW_013952450.1:102068-104013 GCF_001266775.1 Austrofundulus limnaeus
GGCAATTATCACGTAGGCAGATTGAAGAGAAAGTGAAAAGGCTCCATGTGTATCAGACAAGCTGAATCTGTGGAGGGGGGGCGGTGGCAGGCTGGGAGATGGGTTGAAGGGTAATGATAAAGGCAGGTCTGACTGTATCAACCACGTGAATTGTCCCGGGTTATCAGATATGAGGTGTCTGATGGGTTTTAATTGCAGGATAGCAATAAGAGGGAAAATAGCTTGTTATTAAATCCCAGTGGCTCTGAATGGGTGAAAGGCAGCACAGGTCTCCGGGGTGATTATTGTTATTAACTTGAGGGAGCTGACATCTCGGATAATTGTGAGCAGCTCCTCTGGTAAAGAGACTGAATGCTGCGGTTTTAGGAAAACTAGGGCTGGACTATTCTTTGGGGCTCGAAGCGAGCGGGGAGGATAAAATGAGATGCAGTCTGGATTCAGATAAACGCTGGAACAAGGACGGCACATCAGAGAGACACAAACGTGGGGCGAGCTGCTAAATCTAAGGGATGAAGTATCAGCCTGGACTTGCCCTGTCCTGGCCTGTACGAGGTCAGCCAGGGTTCATGACTCCACAGCTGTCAAAGATGCCTTCCTTCGCTCCATTCGTTTCATCTGAGTTTACCACAAAACCAGGGAGCCTGAGTGATTCTAATGTGGCCCGGCCCGGCCCGTCCCRGTCCTATAGGCCTAACTGTTGGGACAGCTGTTGGAAGTCTTTCCATGGCTGCATTACCTCTGCCTCAGCTGGTATGGTGGCACTCAAGAGACAAGTGCTGACACCTCACTGTCGACTGCTGCGGGGGGCATGGGGATGATAAGCGGTGAGGGGTCACAGGGGCCTGGGCACAGAGTCTCTTCAGGCTGCTGTGAGGCCGTGTCGCACAGGATCACATTCAAGTTCAAAGGGTCACMCCCCCCCCCACTCCCCCCAGCCTCCTCAGCAGCTCCACTTGTGAGTGTTTCGAGATGACACATGAGGACGCGTCAACACACAAATGCAGCTGAATGTTTGTCTTCGGCACAAATGGTTCCCGGTCAAAGGGGCCACACACACCGAAGAGGGGSCCCCCGCAGGGAGGTCACATGTACCCGTGATGAGATTTTATTGGTATTAAAAGGCAATAGTGATCATGCTGCTTTTGTCAAATCAGCACAGGGGGATTTGCCGGACGACTGATCCTGCGCAGACAACTGGGGTGGGTTTCAGGGACATTAAACAAACTCGGACATCAGGGAAATGGGATTAGCAGCCATGACACATTACACTGCTTGTAGCTAACTCTGAGAAAATGTGCTYGAAGCGTTGGTGCAGAGAAAATGACACTATAGAGACGGAAGACAGCGAGCACTATGTGACAAAACTAGAAAATCTTGGTTTTGCTCAACGTTTAAAATATTTTCTTAAAGCTAGTTTCTCACACAGGCAGTGTCAAATTATTATTGTCTATTATTAGTATTATTGTTGTTGTTGTTGTTGTTGTCCTAAAACAAAACTGGGAATTGGAAGAAAAATAACATCACCCCCCAAAAATATAAAGGTTATTTATTTTGCCTCACCTTATAATCTGAGAATGATTTATATAAACTTTACAACCATTTTGTCACATTTGAATCTGTTTAAGCCAGCTGTGAAGGCCTTTTAAAACTGCAGTTGTAGTTTTTATTATTGTTGGATCCTGTTTGTTTCCGGCTGACATTAGCTTACTTTCGACCTACTGAAACTGTCAGGTGTTTGRTTACACTCTGAAGTTTTTCATTTCAGTATTCATTAATGGATGTCATGTCAGTTTTGGCAGTGGTGATAACAAGAGCAGAAAAGGTCTGGCGCATCAGTGCGCCTGAAATCATTAAAACACTGAAAATAATAAGTAAATAAGGGCAGCAGAGTGTCACACACACACACACACACACACACACACACACACACACACACACACACACA
>NW_013952450.1:104908-106170 GCF_001266775.1 Austrofundulus limnaeus
CAGTAGTAGTAGATAACTGATACCTTTCACTGTAAAAAATACTTTAGAGTTTTAGTCATGTTTATTGCTTTTCGTCTCGATGCWGCTTTAAAAGACTCATATATTCATTGTCAAATTGTGAAAATACATTTTCTAAACTTTCAAAACTCATTTACAAACGCTTCCTCATCTCAGCTCTAAAAGTGGATCAGTTGAACAAATAGAGGATTTAAACTTGACCTAAATCCAAACGTATTGTTCAAACTTAGACGCGGCACACGGCAGAAAAATAAGAACTAATGACATGTCAGTTTAGGTCAGATATGCTAAGAATTTCATTTGAAGCCAATCGTTTGCATGTGCACAATTAGATACAAACAATAGAGCCAAGCAGTTGTAAAACTGCACAAATGTGATTAAATATTTAGGAATAATATTTATTTTCTTGATGTCCTGATGCATCTCARTAATCCAGGTAAAAAAATCAAAAAGAAAAAAAATTGTATAGGTTTTCTGGACGGGTTCTTCTCTAATGAAACTATTTTCTTGATCTTTACTTTTGTTAATTGGAAAAGGTTTTTTGGATACAATTAATAAATTTAAATCAATACAACACAATAATTTAATGTTGCCATAACTTCACTCAGCTGATGCAACAAGTCAGAAAMAAATATTTTTACAGTGATGTCAAATATATAACTTCTGCTCTGCMGCAAAACACAAAAATGTGATATTCTGTACAGTTTTCTGCATTTAATGTCTATTATAAACATGAAAAAAGCTGCTTTTGGAAAAAAAAATTTTGAAGCTGAAATACTTTACAAATGGGCCAGACACAGTAGTATATAATAATTACCACCTTTATTCATTTAACAATAAAAGGCAACAAGTTGACTAAATTACATGAATATAAAAATGGTCTCGATGGCACCACTGTGCAGTCTTACCGGTTCCAACAAATATGATCATAGTGGTTCTGAGTATAAACACGTATTTACAACCTTCAACATCTTTGTACAAATCCTTATAAATATGTCCTGAGTTTTTATCTTCTCTACAAACCCACATGCATGATTTGACTGCAGCATGGATCAACAGCACAGTTTTTAATCCTTTTTTTAATGTTTAGGCTACTTGTTTTAGAAAACTGCATATTCATTTACATAAAAAGTTACATACAACAGAAGTGATAAATAATTTAAAAAACACGCCACAAGTCTGTTAAAATGCTCCAAAAAGTGACTGGAAATCCCTTTATGTGCTTTCTTTTTTTTTTTTTTTTA
>NW_013952450.1:107089-124912 GCF_001266775.1 Austrofundulus limnaeus
TGTTTGAGAAATCCTGCAGCGTTTTTAGGAAGCCGTGCTGAGGAGCAAAACGACAGGTGGGGACTAGAAACACCTAGAAACGTCTAGATACTTTATTATGGTGTAGTATTTAAATGTATGCCTGAGAAACACATAATATTGCCCCTTTAAGTATTAAAAGTAAAAGTACTGAGTAAAACTGAGCGGTTAGATTGTCCAAAAGGACATTTATTGGGAGGTGACCTCGCCAGAAAACATTTTTATAAAATCCATAATGACTTTAATGTTATAATAAAAAATAAATGCCAAAAGCATACATATCTCTGCCACAGTCATCCTCTTACGAGGCTACATGTCTCATGTGTTCTGCTTGAGTGGGACATCATTTGCATCATACAGGTGCAATAGATCCTGTACAAACCAATATGGTGTTACAATAGTACTGTCACAGCCCRACTCAAGACTGTGACAAAAACGGGAGACAGATGAGCAGATCTGATGCAAAAAAAATAATTTATTCTAACCAAAAAAACAAAAAAACAAACTCCAACCTGGAGGTAAAACCAAGCAGCCGTAACTGGCTGGGAACTGACCTTTTAACCCCCAGCCTKAGTGTACATCCACCCTGAAAGAAAAGAAAAACAGAGTGGATTGGAGGGGGTCATCACAGTATATATTTATATTTCTCATCCAAACCACAGTTAAATTCACTCACTCCAGGAGATCCAATTTATCCGGACAGTTTTTTTTTTAGGTTTTCTTGGTAGATGGTGGTCAAAGACTCATTTTGGTGAGCTTTTCTTCATCACTAATAATACACCACCCCTGTGGATGCATACAAGTTCAACAAGGACTCGGTCTTCTTGAGCCTTTTTCAAAAGCAGGGCCATAAACAAACAACCCCACAGACGGAGACAACAGGCCTCTGACCTGGAAAAGATTCCACGTCCATCAGGATTTGAAACAGTGACTGAGCTAATGGAGCGATGAGGGCCGACTCAGCTGTGAGCCCAGCTGCTTAAAGAGAGTYGGACAATAGAAAGGCCAACAACCCGTTGCTTCTTTGTGAGTCCAAAAAAGCTGTGCTAGTGTGAAATGTAAATTTAAAAACAAACAAAATTGAAACATTTTATATATACTGTATATTTGACTAAAGTTTTAGGAAGTTAGGAGAATATGGAAAAGCTAATGAGAACAACTTTTGTTGTTTAAAAAGTAATTTGTTGGCCCATTCTTCTCCGAAATGTTTTTTAAAGGTATTATATTTCCATTTAAATTCTTTATTTTTTACTTGAAAAAAATACTTGTRTAAAATATGTAGAATGGGGATTGTTAGTGCATTCCTATAATAAACAAGGCTATCCCTGCAAAGAAACATGAAGCAGATTTCCCGACTCATCACTTCTGTGTCTGTTTGTAAGTCATAAAAAGAACAAATGTGTGAGGTCCTGAAACTGCAYTGACCTGCGCACACAGACATGGCAGCTCATTTTCTTGAAGGAAGAGGGCAAACTGGTGCAGAGTCACAACAAACATACAGAGCYGTTGACAATCAGGGAGTGACAGCACCGAGCAGGGCTGCTGGTCCAAAGGGAAATTTGGTCTTGAGCAGTAATTTGTAATTTGGGCAGCACGGCGGATCAGTGGTTAGCACTGACGCCTCGTAGCAAGAAGGTCCTGGGTTTGATCCCGTTCGGACCTGGGGTCTTTCTGTGTGGAGTTTGCATGTTCTCCTCATGCTTGCATGTGTTTTCTCCGGGTACTCCAGTTTCCCCCACCCCCCAAAACATGTACAATAGGTTGCCTTCAGGCCCAGGCATCTCTTGAAAAAGACATCTGAGATCTCAATGGGACTTGTCTGGTTAAATAACAGTAAATAAATAAAATTCACTTATTTATACTCATTGTTCACTCACCACCACAACACTTCAAATTATTTAGATTGTTCACGCATGTGTGAGTGAATGTGTGTGTGTGTGTGTGTGTGTGTGTGTGCTTGTTTCTGTTACAGAGTGAGGACCGTCATACATTTTTACCAACAAAGTGAAGACATTTGGGGAAGTGAGGACATTCCCAGTCCTTTTTTGTMGTTCTACTGTGCTCTCTCTTTCAGGTGGGGRGTTAGGTTTAGGACCAAGGTGTGAGTTGAGTTCAGGTTAGTTTTAGGGTCAGGTAAATTAACCTGTGAGGTTAATTTTAGGGTAAACGKTCAGGGTTRGGATATAAAATTGCCAATAAATGAATAGAAGTCAATCCCCAGTCCCCACAGGGATATAAAAACAAACCAGCATGTGTGTCTGTGTGATTTTGTACGAAGCTAAAATTCAGTTTGGCAAAAACTAAGACTCATCCTCAACACTCTTTTTTTGGCATTAAATACATGTTGGTTWAATGTTAGTAAAATATTTCACGGACCACTAAACAGATTTTATTGAATCTTTCACAATTTCCTCATATCTATAACTAATGCTTGGAGACAACCTGGTCAAAGATGGTTAATGACATTTAACAAATATGAAAATAGCTAAAACTCAGTTGGTTTTATAGATATTGCGCTAAACTTTCATGTGTTAGTAGGCTAGGTGAGAGTAAATCACTTCACAACATATATTCTGAGCGCTACAGACTGTGCAAAACGTTTGCTTAAAACATTRGTTTTAATAATTTGCATCAATCCTGATTATCAGTTGGAAAAATGAGCATTAAATGTAATTCAATAATCAGACATTAATAAATTACCGCTCATTTACCACACTGTTGTAAATTTGATTACTATAATGTAGACTAAATGTGTTGGTTTTTTTTTTTAACTGTTCAAGAAGTCATGGGGGGCCCCAGGTCAGCAGGGGGCCCTGATCAGCTGCATGATTTGAATATGCCTTGGGTCAGACGTCCACTTTTTGGATATCTGGAAACAAGTTTTTTATTTATTTATTTATTTTGTTTCCTGTATGAATCGAAATAAGAAACCTGCCATGCCTCAGTGCATCCTTGCCCACTGGTATTTCCTCTGAGACAAGGAATAAATCACGACAATAACATCCAAGGAATAAAATAGGTGACCACTGTACAAACAATAAAGWAACAATAAAAAGAAGGAAGAAAGTAAAGAAAAAAATCATAAAACAATGCATCAATTTAAACAAATACTTTAAATTAAAGTTGCTAAGTTACACCAAAACAGACTTTTAAAGTGGCAGTAGATGTTGCTTCTAACTCAGAGGTTTGTGCAGCACCATTTGTGTTCACCTGTGTGTATTTGTTAGCAAAATACACACAGTGTATCTAGTGAATTACTGTACACAAAACTCTCAGAAAGTAGGCACTGAATGTATTCACAAATTTACTGTTGGAGTTAATCCAATTCAAGATGGGCAGAAGTCAGAATAGAAATAGTCATAATTGAGTTAACCAAACAGATACTGTATTGAGCTAAAACTGGGTCTGGTAGTAGCTGAGCATCAGTCCCAACACATAATCAAAGCACTAAACGTGTGCCTTTTAGGCCTGCTTGTATTAGTTCTGTTTCTTCATGCTTTAGCTGAATTTTTTTTTATCTGTAATATTAGCCTTTTTATCTGCTTTTCGTAGCTAGCACCAAAACCCAAGACAGCACAGAGGCATCCTGGCACACGCGCGCGCGCGCACACACACATAAACACACACACACACTCACAAAAATGCATCCATTATGTGACTCCACTTCTGCCAAGCGTGCATGAGTAAGCGCGGCCTGCAGAAACAGCTGTTCAGGGAGTGATCAAAAGAAGGCAAGGGACTTCTTTGATTACGGCCTCTTTGTTCACCTTCCACTCAAACCTTTCTATTCACYGAAACTTTCTAAGTGGGGCAGCAAGTCAAAGGAATTCACAGGACAATGCTTGCATAYGTTAGCCTCTTAAAATCTATTCGCAGCATCAAAGTTCTATGAATTATTTGACTTCCCACTGCGATTTATTCCAGCTTTAATCCAAACATCACATATCCCACAGTTCAACTTGACCCCTCACCACCTTTGTCTCATTTTGTAGTCTTTTCTTTTTTTTTTTTGTGCTTATCTCTCCAGAGTGAACATGAAGCCTTGACGACTGCCATCTCTTTGAGTCTTTGGGCTGAATGGAGCTCTCCCAGGCTTCAGGCAGGAAGCTCCACCCTGATATTTGTTTATGGCTCAGACTCAAACACACGGTCGACTAGATGAAACTGCTCCCTTCAATCTGCTCATTACCTCTCGACTAAATCTGCTGGCAGGATGATACCACCAGATTTTATCAACAAGCAGTGCTAGTAAATTTGACCTTCCTTGTACAGCAGGACACAGTAACTGTGTACACTTTCTTAGAATAACGTGTATCCTTTTCAATCACTCAGTAATTTCACGTTGAAGTAAAAACCTGACAACCTGTGACGTAATTCAAATTGCCTCCCGCCCTTAATGCCAGAGTGTCTTGCAAATGTTTTGGTCAAACCTTTTAAATAACTTTATGGGTTCTCGGTATTGTGGGACCTCATGAGATGCTTTACTGAGACCATGCCATGGAAATAAACATAAGCTACTACTACACAAAATTTAAGCTCTGTATCAGTAAAGGTTAGAGCTTTTCTTGAGYTGGCTTATGTTGATTAGCTGTGGTCATCTTAAATGAGTTGTTGGAATCAGCTGCAAAAATGTAACACTATATTTTGTTTAGTAAAATGGGCAGATCTCTGAATATGTGTTGTAAGTGACTCTTGGCTACTACCTTACTAAATTTTAAAATACGGCTATTTTTGGTGCGTGTTGCCCAACTGTGGCAGTCATCTTAGGGGTTGATAATAAAACATAAACTTAGCACAAAAAGTAAGGAAATTTGTGTTTGGTAGATTATATATTTGTTGTAACAATGCTTCTTGACAGTAAATCTTATATCATTGGAAAGTCTGTTAATTTACATTTGAAATGGTGCTGGATTTGTAAGGAACATGCATTTGTGGGATGAGCAGTAGAGCTGAGTATCTGGGTTGCACATAGAAAATTAGCTAAATCTTCTCGCCAAACAGCTTATTTTAGTGTTGCTGATTCTTGATTTGATCTTCTGGTGCCCCGAGGTGCTGCCAATCAACCCGGTAAAGGATTTATTGCCAAGAAGCATTGTTACAACAAAGAAATAGCATACCATATACAAATTTCCTTATTTTGTATGCTAGTCAATTGTGGATGTACAACCATTGTTTTTGGTTAGTTTTATTAAAATCCATCCAGTGGATCAGACAAATCACACAAACATGCACAGCTCAAAAGTAATTATGACTTTTAATGTTAATCATTAACAATATAACCAGAATTTCAACAAATTTAGGCTAACTTTAATATTTTAAATGTATTATTTGTTCAATCGTTGTGTCATTTGATGTGGAACAAAACGTCCAAACTCATCTCAACTGCTACAACATCCAAGGACAGAAGTTTGTCTTTGCCATTTACTGAAAATGTTTTTGTCTTGAAGAAAATCACAGAAAAGTCTTGTGTAAGACCTTCACCTACTTATTTTGGTGGGCTTGTTAACACAGCTCAGAGCAATCCGTCTTCCAGGCATGTCTTAGCACGGTGGATGATGGGCGTTCTCATCCTTTCTCTGTTTGTTCCTCAGCAGCCGACACGCAAAGCTCACKGTGTTTTCTCATCTATAACCCCATATTAGACTTTTACTCTCATATAAGCTCAAGTAAAAAAAAAAAAACTGATATTGTATGAGTTTTGTTGATGAGTGTCCTAACACTGTTTCCACCTCTAGAGTCAGGTGATTATTTCAGATGACACTCAAGTGTTGTTACCACCCACCGTGTTTGCAGGCCACATTGTGAAAGGCAGAGACCCCCCTCCTCCTKTCCACCCTCAGACAGGCCCCCTATATTTGTCTTGCTGCTGAGACCCTTGCAGTGTCCCTAGCTAATGAATGGACATTTAATGATCTGAGAGGGACCATTCAATTGAGTGGAAAATGTGCAGGACTGCAGAGTCCAGCCCCACTTGTTGCAGCAAACAAAAGGTTTGAGCACAGCAGAGAGGGACGCCGCCGATTCACATGCTGGCGCTGAATATTTAACAAGGAACTGGGCCGATATGCACAGTTTCCAATCACAGAATGTCTTTCTAACGCCATAATGATCCAATTTACCCCACCCTCCCAAACATACATCAAAAACACCTCTTGCTCTTCCACTCACAACACAAAATGGGGACTAAATGTTTCATTTAGAATCAGCAGGTACAGTTTGTAGGCAGTGATAAGTCCACACTTTTAAGTTTCAACGTGTCTGAACAGGTCATAAAAGTCAGAAAACCAAATGGCACTGCAAAGAATCCTTGGCAAACAGGCGATCATAAGACAGGACTAAAGAATATTCAGGGATCATAAGACATATTAAGGATAACCAAGAAAACCAGGCAGCCTGGATGTTGCCCAGACAGGAAGGAGGCTTTATGAGGAGCTCCRTAAATCACAGCGTTTCACTTGAGCCCAGCAGGGAGAGAGCGAGCGACGTGGTGCTGAGGTAGCATTGTTTCTGCGGATCAGATAGCGCGTAGCCTCCAGATTGTGTCATTACTCAGCGGCCTGGTCCCGGAATTGCATTAGGCCCTGGTACCAGCACCATGCATTACATTTACTGCCTCGTATATTTACCTATTACCCAGGGTGACGAGTGGCGAGGCTGTTAACAATTTGATTACATGACTGTAAATAAAATAAGGTTTGTCCACCTTTCAGGGACAATGGTTAAACATCATTTCAGAACATTTATAATCTCCAGAGATGAGACAGTTATTTTGTATTAAGGATGTTTTCTGTGGGTTTTCTGAAAGTAGCAAAAAATTCAGAAGAATGAGTCAGAAAGGTGGATACAGATGGCTACTCCCTTAGTAAACATTGCACACAAGCGACTGTGTGGTATTCACAAGGTTGAATCAAGTTTATGTGTCCCACAGGAGGAAGGGAAAGGTCTAGTCTTGACCAYGTTGTAAAGTTCTCCTTAAGGCTAGAGTGAGAGATGTTAAACTTTAAACTAGCCTCCTTTTCAGCACACACTCGCACKACAGATCTGCAGCTGACCTTTAACTATTAATAAATTTTGCTTCCCTTTTATTGAAAAATAAATAAATCCTATCAGACTGATGYTCAAGGCTATCAGCCACCTGGGCACAGAGCCCGACCCCCTCCAGCCTCCCCTTAAAACGTTGCTTTCTGTACTAATAACTCCTCCACACAGAATTGTTCACTCAGACAAAAGTGTCTGCTGGCAGAGAAAGGAATGCAGTATGCAACAACTCCTGTTTAATGATTGAACATTTCAGAGAGGAAATGGAAGAAAGAAAGAACAATTTTTTTAAAATTAATACATATTTAGGTCATAAAATAATAGGCAATAATAGGTTACCTCACAAATTTTTTTCAGGGCCATATTGTTAGTGAACTGACAGGTTTTGTGAAAAGATTTAGGCTTTTTTGACAAGTTTTATTTTATTTTTTTAGATTGTAACGGGTTAATTTCATTTCCCGCTTTCTGTAAATCATTTACTCTACCATGCATTCGCATTATTCTCACTCTTTACAATGCTCTGTAAAAGGCTTCCCTGATAAAATTCTTGTTTCAGTGATTTATTGTTATATTAAGAGCGCTTTAAAATGGGGTTGAGGAAGAATAAATAACAGCTCTACATAAGAAAGTTATTATTTCCATTAAATTAAATGTCTGGTGTCCTTAACCTTCTCCAGTCTGATCTAAAACATTTAGTTCTGTTAAACATTACATTTAGGTGTGACAGTACTAGGCTCCAACCGGACTTAATAAAGCACCTCTTTAGAAAAATCAAACTGGCCCTTGACATCCTCTTCCAAACATAAAACAACTTGAGATAAATTATGAAAACAGGATTATGTGTAATACAGTAACTCTTCTTCAGGAATGTGAATGTCTTTTTTTTACTAGTTTAGAAAATAGTGATTTTTTACTAAAATGAACATTATTTTGCCAAGTTTTTGAGGTCACAGGTTGGGCTGAAAAATGCACAAAGGGTTAAAGCTTAACTCATACTTTGCACGTCGTTGAGAACTCAGTCAGTTATGTGACAAGAAGGACATCATTTTAATCATGCAGGCTTTGCAAGAACTCATCCTGTAGCAGAACTTTGATTTTGCATACWTACACCAAATACAGTATTCTGTGATTGATCAGAACCTTGCGGACTTGTTCATGCTGAAAAGTGGGTGAACTACACTGCTTTCCTTTAGCTTTAACTGCTCCACTGAGGTTAGAAAATATGGCCATCTTATACTGTTCAAGCAAAACTTAAAAAAGGTAAATGGCCTAAACTCATATAGCACTTTATCACRTCCAAAGACTTCAAATTGCTTTACACTCATATTCCAGAGGTGTGTAAAGTACTTAAACTAAATTACTGAGTAAAAGTAAAAATACCTTAACAGAAAAGGACTTTGGTAAAAAATTGTTTCACTGATAAGAAAAGTACTTATGTAAATGTCAGAAAACTGCTCACAATAATCAGGAAAGTAAAAGTAGTTTTACACACACTCTAAGAAATTAAGTGTTGAATTTAATAAAAACAAACTGGTTCCACTAAACTGAGTTGAGTAAATTGAACAATTTATTCCTTTAAAAGAAAATATGTAAACTGCTTTACATTTACTCAGTTTGTTTTAGTGGAATAAGATGACAGAATTTGGTTAAATAAATTCAATTCTTCATTTTTTAGAGTGCATAAACAACTTTTCATGATGAGTTTGGTCATATTTAAATTGGTAATATGGTGTTACAGTTTAAAGTAAAGGAGTAAAAGTTTCATTTTCTTGTTGTAAACCTAAAAAAATAAAATTGAAATATACTATTAAAAAAACTTGTAAAATACTGTAAAATTACAAATCCTCAAATAAGCTGTGCTGCAGACAGAGACTGCCATACACTGGTGCCACCGGACCCTCTGACCACCAGGAGCAGGCAAGGTGGGTGAAGWGTCTTGCCCAAGGACACAATGACTGAGACGGGGTTCGAACTGGCAACCCACTGGCTACAGGACGAACACATTGCTGATGTGTTTGTGTCTCATAAGTTTAGTCACAGCCTCTTTTGAGGCTTTTTTACCTCAGAAACATTGAGCTTATTTGTGTCCATGGTRGGAAAAAGATAAACTGTACAACGTATTCTCTGTTCCAGTTAATTAACTTTCAGACAGAAGTCACTTAATGATAAGATTTTAGCACAAGGAACAAATCAGAAAACTTCTACCCTGCAAGTAAACAAACGTGTACTTCTAAAATAATGAAGCGAGATTCTCTTCAATTGTTTTTGAGTCTGTAGTTTGACCGGTTCCAAATCATGCTCAAGTAAAACAACATGTATTTTGTTTTGGCTCAGTTTGAATCAGTGTGATGTCAATAGCAAATTGAAAAAAGGAGTCTACAAATCTCTGAGTTCTTATGTCCAACTAAGGAGACGGCCTTGTTCCGCAAACAGATACAAAATTATTCAAGTATACAAAATATCAAACAGTTCATATAGTAGAAATAAAGGACTGTGCTCAGCCCTTGTCTTTTTAAACCAGCATGAGCTTGTGTAACAGCTGTTCTCTTTCCCGACACGTCCTGCTGTCTGACATCATTTCATCTGAAAACGCAAGCTGAAAAACAGGTGCTTCAGGAGTGAGGGAGGGGGTCCACAGCCTCACCTTCCTCCTCAGGCTATACATATCCACGTCTCAGCACAAACTGAAGACCTAGAAACCATCRAAGCCTCGTGTGTTTCTAACTTCCCTGCTGTACTTTTTGTCATCCAAACACGTGGTGGAAATCGCACACCCATGTTGAGGCTGACATAAAGCCCACACAGTCACATTAACACATCTGAACATGTTCCATACATTTGTAAGAAAACTCCCACTCCCACCCTTAAAGACATAAATTGAACAGCAGACACAGTCTCTCACTTGCTCCAGATTATTTGCTGTGTTTAGTACAGACAGATCCAGCTTGTGGACCCGAGTGGCTGGAATAGAAAACTTTAAAAACTTGTTTTACATTTAGCACAAACATTGGTGTAAAGTGAATTTTCAGGAGTAAATGATGTTTTCTCAACATATATTTTACATATCTTCTAGTCTCTTTTTCAGTCTTTCTCATTGCATTTCACTTTTTTCTTTTTTCTTCTTTTTCTCCTATTATTAAAAAAAACATAATAATGGTGTGGAGAGGATGGCTATAGGGGCAGAAGGGAGGCCATCAATAAAAAAAGGAGTAAATGATGTGTAGCTGTTACAGTTTTCCTTTTTTCAAATCATGTTTTCCAAAAAAAATTGTGGCTAACTCAGCTCATAGCTTTCTTCTGTGAACATTTGTTAAGAGCTCCATGGATGACACTTTCTCTGCAAACTAGAGGCTGATGACTTCATCATACACAAACTCAGGGATTTAGCTCCTCGTATCTTGTATTTTTATTCAGCTTACGGTATGGGTGTTAAGTTTATTGTCTTTTCTCTCATTTTATGGTGCGCCAAAGCTCATTTGACATTCTGCAAATGAACCAAAAGCCAGCAGGAAAATGAAATTTGTTGCCTCAACAGCAACTCCACTGTTATTATAATCCACTGTGCTCTGTTTGTGTGAATGTTTTTCTGTAATAATTTCTCGCTTTGTGTTTTGCTCTGAGGATGCAAAAAGTCATTTTATTCCAGTGTGAATCCTGGCTGGTGTTTAAACAAAGCCCATTACCACCCCTCGGTACATACTGGCCTCATAGCAACTCCTAGAGCCATGGCAACGGGCAGCTCGGCCGACAGCGTGCAGCGAGACCTCAGACTGAGAGTGTGCTGTGTTTCATATCCAGCCAATGTCCATGTCTGTATGTTAAGTTCACCCAGTATCACTAATGTGGATTAATATTCATGGAAATTGGACACAAGGCTGCTGTGGTTATTTTCAGGCAGAGTGTTTCTTTGTCAGTCTGTTAGTTTCTCACTCACAAGGCTGTTCATTGCAGATTTCACATGAATACATCAGTCTGAACTGAGTTATGACTGTATACACACCAGTGGAAACAAAATACAGCAGAAAAAAGTTCCCATTTGATCGTGTTGCAAACACAAATCTYTAAATATTTTATGTACATTTAATGTGATAGACCAACATAAGTAGGAGAAAAATAATGCATGGTTTTCAATATTTTTTTGTAAATAAAAATTGAAGAATTGTGGCATTTGTTTACTTTGATAGCCCCAACAGTTACCTGCTAATTAGTAAATAGTTGTTGTTGGTACAGAACATTAATGGGCAAACAGCATCATGAAGACTAAGGAACACACCAGGCAGGTCAGGGATAAAGTTATTGAGAAGTTTAAAACAGGGTTAGATTATAAAACAAGCTTTGAATAGGTCACAATATGAAAAAGTACAGCACAACTGCAAAATTTACCAAGACATGGCCGTCTATTTAAACTGATAGATCAGGCAAGTTACTGTAATCATCTTGATGCTTTTGGGTTGTCAAGAAACCTGGCTGTGCCAACCATTACAAGGATTGGAAACAGGCCAACGGAGCCCRGCCTTGACCCCCAACAGAGAGGAGGACGTGACAGAAAGAGAGGCCATAAGAGAGACAGAGATGCCGGAAAAATGGGCCAGAGAGAAGAAAAAAGCAGGAAGAAGAAAGAGAAGGGGTAATAAGGAGTAATAAGTATTAATTTTGATTGATTTTAATGCTGGCAAATAAATAACAAGTGTAATGATTATATGCTTATTGCAAAGTGTGATTTAACTAATGTACTGAGCTAATTAATGTGTTTTAATGTAAGATGGTGATTTAAGAGAAGTGCTATTGTATGTCTTAAAATGAAGAAAGGGTGTGTGTGCTACATTTGGACGGTAGAAAGGACAAACTACTTCTGCAAAACAGAGGAACAATAATAGAAAAAATGAGAAGTGGGGTTTTTGTCTGGAAAGTCCCAGAGGCCCTGTGGTAGAGACGAGTCAGTTTAACTCACCAAGGAAAGTCCCTGAGAGTCCTATTACAAGAATCAGCAAAATTGCCTCACTCTGGAAAGTACACAAAAACAAACCCCAGCCTATCACAGGATGGTAGGAAGGGGGGTAAGACGGCCCAAAAACAGTATAAAAAGGGAGCAGTTTCAGCAGTAAGTGGTCTTGCTGATTGAGTTCATGGTGATAGGCATTGAATGGGTCAGACAAGCACCATTCTCCCACTTTGCCCCGGAGTACATCATTCTGGCTGTCTGGGAAGGTATGCTGGCCATGAGTGTCATCTTCGTCATCGGTCAAGAAACCTGCCGCATAACATGTGGGAAGATGGCCTGGTTCCTCCGGTTCCTCCGCCTTGCTCTGTGGGTCATAGCCTGGGGCGTGTATTCAACCCTATATTGGATGGGGCTGATCAGCGAGTTGTTGATCCTTGCCTGGTTCATGACTTATGCTGCCATCCTCCCTGTGGCTGTCTCAGCTGAACAAACCTCACTCGAACCACCTCCTGTTCTTCCAAGAAATGCGCYGATCACCACCCAGCCYAGTAGAGCTCAGTCCCTCCAGCGCTGGGTTAATCCTCCCAATTTGCCTCCCTTCAACGTCTCGCTCTACCAAAATTGCCCCCAGTCTCAAGACGCTTAACGTTTTTGCTTTTTGCTGCACTCAAGCCACATTTTTGTGATTTTTTGATTTTATGTTTTAATACAACTTATTGTTGCATCTGGCACTCTGAGTTGTAAAATGCATCATGTTCACTCCTAAACTCCTTCACCCCTGTGTTCTGACAGGTACAACATTGTCACGACTGCGGGAAGAGCTTAAGGGAGTTCCCACACCTTTGGGAATACCTCGGGGTTGCGTGGTGCACTCCATGCTACACATCATACTTTGGAATCCCGGTGGCTATGGCCATCATACTGAGAGATGGGATCCAAAGCTGCCCCCGAGCTGACTTCTCCCAGAGCCTCATGCTACAGAAGGATGGACAATTGGTCCATTGTGCTCTGCAAAACCCGAGCCTTCCTGAACCCTTTGTATCTGTTAATGTTCACCAGGCGTGTACCATCCCCCTCATCCAGAGGACCTGGAAATCTCATTCCACTAACCGCAAGTATGTCAGCCTTCATACTCCTGATYATGCCTTAGTGGATCTGCACATCAGCCAACCTGCTGAAGAAGTGAGTACCGTGCAACAGGCCATGGCCGCTCCGCCACACCTGCATATCCCGCCAGGCCCCTCCCCCGATTCCATGACTGATCCTGCTCCTCAGGACATGTCATCAATGCAAGACACCCTCTCCTGACTCCGACCTTTTTGCCTGGCTAAACGACGAACCTAAGGATGTGCTGCGCCAAGGCCCTGTACCAGTTCTGGAGACTATCATTCTGGATCCACCCTCTCCAAGGTACAGTCCAACCATGCCGGCTCTCTCCCCTGCAAGGTCTCTCCGATGCCCGCCCTCCCACCCCTCCTGTTGTTCCGGTGCTGGCTCCGGTGGTTTCTGGACCTTCGATGCCCGAACTGGTTGTTGCGGTAACTGAGTCTTCTGAGTCGGTGGTTCTGGCAGTTCCAGAGATGGTGGTCCCAGTGTCTCCTGGGTTGGCGAGTCCCGAGTCGGCAGTCCCTGAGGTTCGTGGGTCGGCTGCCGTCGTCTCTTCGTCCCCTCTGTCACCTGTGTTCGCCATCGCCAAGGCTCTGGCTCCATCAACCTCCGCCGGCTCCTCATCGCCTCCCGCCTCCTCCCTTGGCTCCACGTCCGCTCCCGCCTCCTCCCTTAGCTCCTCATCGCCTCCCAGCTCTTCCCTTGGCTCCACGTCTGCTCCCGCCTCCTCCCTTGGCTCCACGTCTGCTCCCGCCTCCTCCCTTGGCTCCACGTCTGCTCCCGCCTACTCCAATGGCTTCTCTGTTCCTGTTAGACCTCTATTTCCTGTTGGACCTCCAGCTCCTGTTGGGTCCCATGTTGGATGGTTTCCTGGCTTTCCTCCTGATTTTGTTTCGTCGTGTTTTTGAGTCTGTTTTGTCCCGTGTCTCCCCTTGTCCCGTGCCTCTCCTTGTTGATTGTCGGGAGACAATCGTTAAGAGGGAGGTACTGTCCTGATCTGTGTTTTTGGTTCCTTGGTTTTTCCTAGTTTATCAGTGTTTCCCTGTGTTTCTCTGCCCTGCAGCCCCGCCCTCGCTCACCTGTTTCCTCTTGTGTCTGCCYCAGGTGTTTCTAATTGTCCTCATTATTTTCTCTTTACATTCAGTGTCTTGTGATTTTGTCTTTGTCCGATAATTGTGCTGTCTACCTTGACTGAGTAATGTTTTCATGTTTCCTGAACCTGTGTACCAAGCCTTGTGGATTTTTTGTGCTGCACTGCCWGCCTTTTACTTTATATTAAAGATCTTATTTTTAATTTTTTTAACCTGCCTGCAACCTGGGTTTTTTGCCTGTAAATCGTGACAAAGAAATCCCATTTACAGTTAACCACAAACCATAGGGGCATAATCATATGGAAGAAGGTCCTATGCTCAGATGAGACCAAAGTTGAACTTTTTGGCCTAAATGTCAAACATGGTGGTGGCAGAATCAGAATCAGGTTTATTGTCACATCACATTAGTACAGGCATACAGGTGAGTGAAAAACTTGGGTGCAAATTCCCACTTGTATGCAAAGTACAGTATATACAAACATAATATCAAAATAAGAAGAAACAATTCCAATAGACTTACACTCTAAATTCCAATAAAGTTCTGACAATATTTAATGAAAAAAAAAGTTATTTAACAAATTATTCTAATAGAAATACAAATGACATTTTCCAAATTTAGAACACACATAACCTGACAGGTAAAGAAAAAAGATTAAATCCAGAAAGACACATCTTTAGCATTAATTTTTTATGCCTAAATGTCCCCACATACTCGGGGGTACTGTGTGCAGTACGTGAGCCGCGCGGACGCCGCACATTTTGTTGTGTGGATGTTTGAGACTTCATACTTGAGCGTACTGACCGCCTGACAAATTCCTTAATTTTTCACAATTTCACTCATGATGTCAAGTATGAAGAGGAAGAGATAATCCAAAAAAAAGAGGAAGAGATAGCTTGAGTTTAAGCTTAAAAGCAACAAATGAAAATAACTTACTTTATCCAGGGCCTGAGCTATTTCCTCCCATGAATTTGTTGCTCTCTGAAAGTCCTTGTATTCCTTCATTAATGTATCATATAGTATCTATGTTTTCTAATCTCCCCCGTGAGACTTTCTTTCTCCATTTCATCCAAAAATGATGCAGATTCTCAACTTTATCTGTTTGGTGTTGCATCCAAAACAGTTCGATGTGAACTCGCTGGGCAGTTTATTGAATGGACTGCGGACGTAAAAAACTGATCTCTCATATCAGGTAAAAATAAAAAAACTCACTGAAAATCCAATTATTTGACTTTAAAATAATAAAAGAATAAAGAAAAAGATGGTAGAAGTTCATTCTCTGTTGCTTTTTTCTCACCAAAATCAAAGATTGCTGAAAATTTCAACTTTGATTTTCTTGGCTTGAAAGCTGGCCAGCTGTCATGAGATGAATGCACTAAATACAGAGACAAAACAAGAAACCATCAGACTATTTCACATTTAAAAATATTACATTTGGGGCTGAACAAAATGGTAACAAGGGCCAGATTTAGCCCACGGGCCTTGAGTTTGACAAGTATGGTTTAGATCYGAGCATCTTCATAGAAGATTAGACAAATAAGTTCAGTAAAGCATCTGTGTCAAGACTTGAACAGAATGGGCAAAAAATCCAATCAAAGCTGACATGCATCAGCTGAAACTGTAAAAAAGTGGGTTTACAAGGTTTTGAAAAACAGTTTTCTTTTACTTTACAATTATACATTTTTTGTGCTAGTCTAACACATAAAATCCTAGTAAAATACTTTAAAATTTGTGGTTAGAGCATGAGAAAATGTGGAAAGGTTTGAGGGATGTGATTTTTTTTCCAAGGAGCGTAGTGATGCGCTCAGACTTTGAGTTTAATCTGCTCTCTCAGCAGAGTTCTACAATAGCCAGCGCAGTTTCATTATCGCACATTCACATCAGGAACTCCACAAAGCAGCCTCTCAACCCTCAGTGTTTCAAAGGATGCCCTCAAAGGACTCTGTGGAGCCATTCGAGATATACGACAAACCACAAAGCTGCAGGAAAGCACGCAGACTTTTAGTGCGTCGCCACAATCTGTTCAATTAAATGGCTTTTATGAGACAGAAAGACAAACTTGGGTGTTGGGAGAAGTGTGAAGAAAAAGATGTAAAGTTAAAAAAATTCTATACAATTTGGGGGTATTTGTATTTATTTTTTGTTTGTTTGAATGTGGTCAAATTAAGACCGTGCAGAACGGGATGGTCACGTTGGTGTGGAAAAAACAGGAAACTGCCAGCTAAATTGTAAATTACATTCCATGTGTGCTGCGTGGGTGAAGGGTTTAGATCAGGGAGAGGGTGGGAGGGGGGATCTTTGTCCCTGTGAGCGTTGGTTTACAGTCAGGGCTGGAGAATATGTATTTAAGGACCTGAACTTTTTTTTAGCTCTATTGTAACTTTCAGGGCAGGGACTGAAAGTGAAATCACTTCCTTTCACTAAAAACTACAGGACACACTTAATATTTTCTATTTTGCTTCTTTTGGTGACACATACATGAGTGATTTACAGCTTAGTAAAGCCATTTATTGTTACAGAATACCAGTCTTATGTTATCAGATAATAAAAGGGATAAATGGGTAATAATCAGGTGTCTTGCAGACTTTCCAAAAATGAATCACCAAAACAAAAGGAAGTGGGAGTGAAGTACAGATTCCGTTTGTCTGTTGTTTCTTTTGTGACTTTTGAATGCCTCCTCTCTCAGGAAATTGGTTTTCTGGTGAGTCAAGCCAGTCGAGCTTTGCTGAAAAACGACACAAATTTGTTTAAGTTTCAGATATATCCGAACCACCTTTAGAGTACAGGATAATATGAACATGTGAACATATATACTAATCTCTAATAAACTGTAAAATGTGTAGTATTCTAGAATCGGACTGGGGCTACACAGATACTATGACTTTACTGGTTAAGTGGTATAAAGTGTCAAACATATGGTTTCCACCAACAACACAAAGCTCCTCTGTTATTGAAATACACTTTTTTATTATTGTCCAGCCAGAAAAAGTAAAGAGTGTCAGATAATGTTTTTGACTGTGTCTGTTTGTGTTTATTTTTATGAAACTTTTATAAAGAAATGATGGGAGATATTACTGTTTCATATGTTTAATCAACCCTATTCAAGATGGCTGCCACAGCTGTCTGACTTAAAAACAAACAAAAAATGGCTACAACGCAGTCATTATTACGAATACTGAGCTAGAATTTGGTGTGGTAGTAGCTGAGACTCGTAACGCAACATCTCGAGGTTGTGCATAATGTTCTTTTCGAGGTTTGACCAAAACGGCTACACGTCTGTCATTTTTCAGCAAAAGTGCAGAAACAGTGTTATTTACAGAAGACTGTACCTGAGGTACTGATTTAGAAAAAATAATGCTTCTGCTCTTGGCCTGTGGAATGTGTAACAACCCCTCGAGGAACTTTTTGAGATAAAAGGCTGATTACTTTAGGGTGAAGAGAAACCCCTGAAGCTTTAGGAGATGTGGAGCAGGAGCTCATCTCTTCGATCAGAATAGGTCATTGGTTKCTCTTTTTAGCCTGGTCTGGGTCAATAACAAACGTGGTGAACAATTAAACATTGTGAATGTGCAACACATTCTCACTCCCGAGTCGTCACATATTGACGTTTTTCAAAGGTCCCTTTGCGT
>NW_013952450.1:126001-139213 GCF_001266775.1 Austrofundulus limnaeus
TTTATTTATTTATTTATTTATTTATTTATTTATTTTTGGTAATGGGCATAAACTTATGTCAAGGACGAAATATTTTCTTCAACTCATGTAAGACACTAATGAGTAATTTCTTAGAATTTTTTTTATTATTAAATTTCTTCCAGAGCAGATGATATACAGTACAAGAAAAAAAAATCTGCCCCTTGTGGTGGTGCCATGATCATTTAAACCAGATGTGGGCATCAAGAGTCCATGCAGAGTGAATAGGGAGCCTGTACAGGTAAATGAAATAAGATGTATCATATGAAGTAAATAAAATAAGAAACAAAATCTACACATTTTCCCCCTCACATTGAGGGTTAATGTGCTCTAAAATTAAAAATCTGTTGGTACAGAAACAGCCAAAGAGTAAAAATATATAACAATGGTGCTGCCAGGAGGTGTTACAAATAAAAAAGTTTGATAATTTTGATGTAGTGGTCCAAATTTTCACTCAGATTGGTTGAGTAAAATATGCAGGTTTGCAAAACAATTTATATTGACATACCTGAAAATGGGAGTTATTTCTATGCCCAAATGTGAATCAATGACTTGTTGTACTGGAGTGACAATTTTTCAGCTCCTTTTCACTTCTTTTTTTTTTTTTAATAGACTTGTTACTGCTTCATTCCAGCTTGTTTTCTTATTATATTGACATCATTAAAAAAACCTATCAAGATATGGTACCTTCCGGATAGAATAAATTTAATTGTGGTTGGATGAGAAGTATTGTCCACATGACCAAACAGGATGTTTTTTCAATGTTAACATTTCAATATAACATCACATTCATTATGGTCTTTATAAACATTTCTTTTTAGGGGGAGGTCACCTCCCGATAAATGTCGTTTTGGWTATTTTAACTGCTCACTTTTACTCAGTGCTTTTATTTTTAACATTTAAGTTCCTTTTTTATGAGACATTTGAGATTTACCGTAAATGTCAAACCCATTAAGACTTTTACTCATGTAATCTTAGAGGAAACTCTAACTTTACCAAAGTAATTTTATGACAGCAAGATTGTCCTTTCACTATTACTTTACTTTATACAAGACTGCACGACTCAAGCTTCCATCTGTGTTTGGGCAAATTCAGCTGAGTGCTTTGTTTACACTGAGTGCGTGCCCGCATTCTGAACTCGTTCAAACCTCTCCATTTATTACAGTTCAGGATAACTTTTATGTTTGATTAATTCGTATGAGTATTTTCAATAAGGCGTTGCTGTTTTACTGAGACAAACTTTTAATGTTTTTTTTTTTTGTTTTGTTTTCTGTAAAACTTATTTTGTTAGAGATTTCGTTTTGCACAAAGTCGCAATCTGGGGTGCGCGTAAAGGCCACACAGGAACAGGAAACGGGTTTTCACTAACCAGTGCACTTGTTTGACGGGGGTGTGGAGGGGCTGAGGGGAGGGGAGCAGAGCAGGAGAGGGCGGCAGAGAGAGGCTGACACCGACACTGCTTCGCACCGAGGGAGAGGTCCGACCTGGCCGCTCTGTATGGAGGAAGTGTGAGCGTGAAAGCGGCGCTGCTAACCTGTTGGAGCGGACGGACTGATCGGGGAAGCAGAGGAAAGCGAAGAAATCCTCCCAACATGTTGTTTCCACGGCTCTCCGCGCTCCTGTGCGCGGTGCTGGCCGCGCGCCACGGGACTCAGACCTGCAGCGGATTTAACATAGATGAACGGTTTCCTGTGATCAAAGAGGGGAAAACCAAAGGCAGCTTCTTCGGCTTCTCGGTGGCTCTGCACGAACAGACGATGGGCTCCAAAAAATACCTGTGAGTTGTTGTTTTTGTGTGTATAAGTGTGTGTGTGTGTGTGTGTGAGTTGTTGTTTTTGTGTGTATAAGTGTGTGTGTGTGTGTGCAGGTTTTGAAGAACAGTTACAGTAATGTTGGAGTTGAATCAGGAAATGAGTTTGGACGAAAACAATCTTTACCTGCTGCTTACTCTGAACTCACCTGTCCCCCACCCCACCACCACCACCACCACCACCAATTGGCCCCTTGGGGTCTGTCCAGACTACCTGAGAGACAAACCAGTTTACGATCAAGTAAAGCAAAATGAGTTCTTGTATTTGTGCCCTCAAGGCATGGAAAAGCTGGGTTAAGCTTTTTTCTCTGTTTTAACCTATGCGCATGTTTTTCATATCAATAAAGTGATGTTTAACTGAGATATTTAATTTTTATTATAGACAATTATATATATACTTGTATTTAAGAGCGCCTGCAACATTTGGACAGGTGCAGTGTGAGCTTTGACCCCTGCAGTGATTTCAGCGCATCAAAGCCCGCAGCAACAGAGATGGCAGAAATAAAATGCTATCAGTTTAGATTTCAWAAGCGTGTAAGATGGAAACACAAGGCTGAAGAAGTTTAGAGAAATGCTTAGTGGAACATTGCAAAACTACTGAAGTTAATTGGAAACAGGTCAGAAACATGACTGAACGGATCTAGAGAGAGACTGAAATATAAATTGGGTGGGGTTAACCACACGTGAAAACACAGAAGTTCAGTCATTTCCAAAGAACATGTTAGATTAATCATCGACGTTTTGGCCCCTCGGGCAGAATTGCATAAAAATAATAATAAAGGCCTAACCCCTTTCACCAGCCAGATTTATGCCAAATTTTTAAATCATCTGATGTTAAATGATGACTTTTTTAAAAATTGTTTCAAAATATGCTGTACAGGATTGTTCGAGATCTCACATAATGGTGCTTARGTTATGAGTTGGGATGACTTTCAACTACTACCACACCAAATTTGAGCCCAATATCTGTTAACTTGACTGAATTACAGAATATTTGTGTTGTTAAAGTTGTTCTGACTCAAAGTTAATTAAATTTAAATGTGCATTCATTGATTATTTTCTGTGAGTTTTAGCAAAATCTGTTGAGTGATATTTTGCTAACAGATACAGTGTGAACTTTAATAGTTATGGGATGACTCTCACTGAGAAGGTCTATCAAGTTACTATGTTACCTTCAGATGTACATAGCAAAAATAAATTGGCTTTGCGTCATAGTCTAGCTAAGCGCCTTAAAATTGGCCTCTGTGTCTTTAAGAAACTCCTACAGTTTCTGACACTCCCACTTCAGCATGTCTTCACAACAGAGGGGGCAGGGGTGCTCTGCGTGGTGGGAGCTGAATTGGGGACTGAGCTCCAGGGAGGAGCTTTGTACAAATAGGCGGTGCTTTGTACCAGCAAGCGTTTTGGCAGCTCCACTTGGCTACAGGAGATTCAAGGATTTTTCAAACATGYGTGAATGAGTCAAAGCAACATTCTGGATACATTTTTAATGAAGGAATGACATAACATGATTTTAAGCTGTCAATTTTGAAAAATACCCTCCTCCCTCCTTTAAAAAGGACTGATTTGAAGCCATAGTCAGTAACGACCATCTTAAATTCACTCCAAAAGTTAACCTGTTACATTTAGTGTTTACTCTCTGACAGTTTATCCCAATCTGTTCACCATTTCATGAGATATTTTGCTGACATGACAAACTAATACAGACACAGACAATAATATTTTAACCTTCATTTCCTCAAAGGGTGATACGAAGGCACAGATTTGTGGTGGCAGTTATTATTTTCAGATTGTGAAAGAACAAATCTTGTTCAGTTTAACACTGTCTTAGCTTGTTTAGGTGAGGTCATTGTGGAAAATGTGTTAAACTTAAAATGTATACTCTTGACCTGACAGTAGGACGTTGTTTGTACTTTTTTCCTCATTGAAACTTTAATCTGTTTTTTTCCTCAGAAACAAGTTTACTGGTTCATTACACTTGGAGCTTGTTGTTATTATTAAGACRTAAATCCACAGCACCTGAATGATTTTTTTTAAGTAAAAGTGAGTCAATTGGTTTATAAGAATGAACCCAGTTGAGTTTCAGGAAAATGTTGCATATTGCATCTTCTTTGAAAGTGCTTCAGACTGTGCAGTTGTTCGGTGTAAGGTTTCTCTCTGCTAATTACAGCGGCCTCTCCATCCTTCCGCGTCCACGATCACACAGCATCTTCATAAGCTGCCGTTATCTGTACTCTTGTTCCTCTTTGAAGAGTAAAACAGGAAGAAATGTAAGGCCTACTTCCCCCATGATGTCGGCCGAGAAGCGGGTCTTATCTTTGCGGGTCTTATCAAGGTGAAAGAATAATGTCTGACAGTTTGTAGAATGKGTTGCACTGACATATGAGTCATCGTGGTCCGTTATCTGAGCAAACAGCAAACCAAAACAGAACAAAGTGTGGAAAAAACATACAGACATTGCTACTTTAATGATAATAATAAGCTATTTTAATTCTATTTGAAATGATGGTGAAATAAAATGTTTGATTAGTTCAGTTCTGGACCTGTTTAGTCTGGTGCACAGACATTTCTATCAGTCTTATCTAACTTTTGGGAACATGGTTAGAAAAATCAGTCTTGGCCTCGTTTTGTTTATTTTAAAGGTGCAATCCTGAGAAAACACAAAAAACTGTTTTGACATAAATGTCCTCTGATTATTTTACACTGAATTTGTGAGCCTTTTGAAGAGGTCAGAGTCCAAGGGATTGATAATAACTTCTTTTGGCAGAGCTCTAACTCACATTGGCCATAATTTTTCATTATCATTTCATAAGAAAAACTGACATTGTTGGAAATATGTTTTGGTGCAGTTAATCTTTGGTATCTTCATTCCCTGAGCCTAGGTTTAGTATAAACCATGTAATTCTTTAAAGACACATAACAAAGGGTCTTTTATGTTGGATAGTTGGGCTGCTTTACTACTCTAGTCCTTTGTTTTGTTTTTTAAATCCCACCATCTACAACACAGGAGCTGTTATAAGGATTTTCAGTCTGAATATAAATGGGAGAAATGTAAAAAAAATCCTTTAGTTTAGTTATAAAGTTGTTTTTTTTTAACTCATCTGTGACTTTGGCTATTATCTGTTTAGTCTGGATGTTTTATGGCTGAGCCTAAAATGTATTCCACATCAGGAGTTGAGGTGGGAGTAAATGGCCAATTTGAAAGTTAGCAATTTAAAAGCTACCTGAGGCCAATTTGTACCTGCCTCCCCCACTCAGTCCCAGTCTTTGAGGCTCTCCAATATTTTTTTCGAAGCTTTTCTTGTTCTCCATTGTGGCAATGAGGAGGGGCTGATCAGTCAGCTGGCTAACTATTGGCTCTTCCACTCCCCCGACCATATGGTATGACTGGAATGTATTACTTTCTGTGCACAGTCACAACCTGCCGGGCTTCATGTTGAGGCAAAGCTCTGGTGAAAAACGATGACGAGGGAAGAGGGGGGAACATTTTACTCTCAAACCTCTAAATTAGACAGTTCGTCACTCAGATAAAAATTTCCTCACTTCAGAAAGTGCAACCTCTGAGTACAGAAAAGTAGTCGTGATTTCTTAAATTGATGAATATTTAATTAGAGCTAAAGTGCATTTGCTTTTTTTTTCAGCTTATCTCTGTCTGGCTGCAGAAGCCTTGGGGAATAAAAGGCAGTCTTTTAATTTGACGGGACCTTCCCCTTTCTGTTGTGAGGTGCAAATTAAARTGCTATGTTGCTGTTTGCTCACTAATCTGATGTTCAGTCTGAACACGCACATAAACATCTTCTGCTTTATCTCAAACATTTGAAGTTTACARGACTTAAAACAACATATTTCATGAAAATTATCGACTTTAGTGTTTGGTGCTGGAACTGAATACTCTCCGTTTGAAATTAAATTCTAAAGTTGGAATTAATGTCTTTGATTTGTTAAAAAATACTTTAATACATTAGAAACCAGATAACTGCAAAAACACACTTGAAGAACAGCTGCAAAAAATTCTGCAACACTTTATATTAACTACACCTTATTTAGCTTTAATCAATAATAAATAGTTAATTAACTTTGAAAACGTCATTAATCAAGAATGATTTTTACTTAGATGATATAAATTAACACATTTAATAATGTGTTACCTATAAACACTTATTACTTCCAAAACAAACATACTCATTGTTTATTCATGCTTAATAACTCATGAATTAACTATTCTATCTACTGTGTGTATATGTATAGAAAATGTTCACATAAATGTAAAACTTTCTCCAAGCGCATGGGCGTAAAAAACAAGAAATGGAATACAAATACTTTTTAAGTAAAGTCCTTTTATTTATTTATTTATTTATTTATTTATTTATTTTATGGTTAAGCTAGCAGTCACTCTGGTGAGTGACCCATGTGTTTTGTTTTGTTTTGTTTTCTTGGCTTTTTTTTTGACCAGTAAATTTGGAGAAAGTTTGACGTGCACTTGGGCAACAAAGGCTCATGGGAAATTGATAAAATATAAGTGTTTGTGGTCTTATAAATTGTGCAAATGTACGTGTGCTTTAATGTAAATGTGTCTTGTATGTCATGTTTAATCTTAACATAATTCAAAGATAAAGTACGCATCATGAATGAAAACTATTTTCACTACAGTCTCTTGTATAGTCATTGGGCCAATGGCTGAAATGAGTGTAAGTGGAAATACAGTGTTTCTACATAGAACAACAGGAGATTACAGCCTAGTAATCAGGGCAACTTCTGGCAGGACAATTTTGTTTGAATTGATGCAGGTGAACTTGTAGCCCTACATGTTTTTAAATGTACAAAAGCATTAGTAGCATTCACTGTAGAAGGCTTCATAAATTAATAGCAACTGCTTTAAAAATTGATGTCCTGCATGATTAGTAAACAGTTCAACTGTTCTCTAACACATAGTGTGAAAGTACTTGTATTATGAGCATTTAACTAACCATTTATTAATGTTTAAGGCTAAATACGTTGTAGTTATTGTAAAGTGTTACCAAAAGTTCCTATCTGTGCCAGTAACAAACTGTCAACACATTCTCACAGGAGAGTGCAAGTTTTCCCTGAACCATGTGTCTATTATTTGACTGCAAACTCCCTACTTCTACTCTTGTTTTTATAAAGGTTTTTACCAGACAGGTTTCTAGTCAATCCCATGTATAGTTTGTCAGAAACGGATTATCATATTCAAACCCACAACCAATTCTAAACCCCGAGCTAGAAACGTTAAATTTTCTATGGAAATGCAGTGTGAATTCTGGTTGCTGAATGACTTTGAAGAAATTTCCTGATAAAGATAAGACAGAGCTGTTAATGCTAAAAGAAGCAGAACACTAGGTGAAAGGTAAAATAAGCAAAATATTAGCTAAAAGTAAAGGAATGTTACCTTGAAGCTAAAAGTAGTAAAAAGTTATGTAAAAGTAGCAAAACACAAGTAAAGAGTAGAAAAAGTTATGTAAAACATAAAATGACCAAAAGTACCAAAACACAATCTAAAATCTAAAAGCAGAAAAGATTATCTAAAAGTTGAAAATGGCATAACAAAAAATGGCAGCAAAAATCAGAAAGTAGCAAAATGCTAGCTAAAATCTGAAAGTAGCAAAATTTTTGCTAAAAGTAGTAAAGCAACATTTAAAAGCTAAAGTTTGCATAAGAAGATAAAAAAAAAAATTCACAGAGAACCAATCGAGGATTTTCATGTATTTCTATAGGGAATCGTTTGGAAAACTAATTTCAATCATTTGAAATGTGTAAAAGTTACAAAAATCATAGTCTTGGCTGAAATGTCCTGAGTGGGCTGAACTTCTTAATTTAGTAGTTAGACGTAAAAATAAAAGGAAAATAAACCCACAGAATAAGGAGAAACAGGATATAATGCACATGTTGACCCAGCATTCATATATTCACTTTAAACACACTACTTTGAGAAAGTAAGCCAATCAGTCCTCATGAGTTTTGCTGATGACTTTGGGATGTGTAGTGACAAYGGGGAACAGGTGGAAGAGAGTCTKGGGAACTGGAGATAGGCTCTGAAGAGAAGAAGTGGAACTGTGAAGCTCTGAAGAGTAGATGTACTGAAGGTGGATGGATTTACATACTCATCAACAATAAAAGCACCAGGCAGTGCAGAGGAGTGAACWGTGCATAGTTTAGACAAAAAATGGTGAGAGGTGAGCTGACAGAGAGAAGGAGACAAAGGAAGAACCCTAAGGAAAGTTCAGAATAAACAAAGGTGTTGGTGTAACAGAGGAGGATGCTGGGATAAAGTGAGATGAAGGTAGATGATCAGCTATGAAGAAGAATGCATGAAGAAGAAATAATATACATATTGAAATATTTGGAAATTTACTACAGATTAACTGATTAGTTCCCAAGCAGCAGATGAGAACTGTTTTTAATTGCTGGTTCAAACATAAGTTTAGAATTTAAAACATTCTATCAGGATTCTCAAGTGAGTCAAAGTGAAGCGGATTTGGATTGAAACAGACACAGAAGGCAGTATACAAAAGGTAAGTGTTTTTTATTTACAGTGTCTGGACGGAGATCTGGAAAGGGCAGTAAAGGAAGGAGACGAGGTGAGTCTTTGCAGGTAAGTAATGTTGTTTATGTAGTAGAGGTGAGTTGAGATTTCTTACAGGTGAGGGAGGGTGAAGCAGCTCGGAGGAGATGACGTGAATCCACAAAGATAAGGCTGTTAGCTTCCAGGTAGAGATGTTTGTCAGAGAAGCAGGTAAGTTGTGGCAGGTGAGTTTCTTAATGGGTTGGAGGCAGACTGGCAGGTGAGCGAGGAAGAGATGTTTTCCAGACGGCTTAGGAGGACGACGAGGAGATTCACTGGACATAGAAAAAACACAGGTAAGTTCACTCAAGGTAAGTTTACAAATAACAGTAGCCAGGACATACACCATCGGGTATGTGTTGCTCCGGCGAAGACCAGCTCCTCAGTGCCGTCTAATAAACCCCAGGTGCTCATCAGGAAAGCCCGCTGCAGGTGAGCTCCATTAAGCGTCAGCCAATCAGGAAGGTGCAGGTGAAAAAAAACTCATAATTGCCACACATTCCTGGCCTAGAAATGTGAAATAGATAGTTTATAATCACTTTAGAGCTTCTGAGTCAGCCAGACTTCGGTAAAGTGATGCATATGGGTGTGAAGGCCTGTTGGCAAATGAACAATGTCTGTATTGTAGTTCATTGGGCATCTATGAGACAAAACTTCACATAGAGGCTAACACAAACACTCACACATATAGACATACCGGTACATTTGCTTCTTCAGTATACAGTAAATATATTGAATTGAAATGCTTGGTGCTGCAAAACAACTCCAAACCCCTTTAAAAGATAAATATTTTAAATATTGCATTGACTCCAGTACATACCCAGTATAAATGGACTTTGTTCATTATGGGAGTGATAGATATGTATTGGGCGAAGATCCAACATTCCTCCTCATCAAATTGTTTGAGTGGTTCTTTGGTGTAAGTCTCTGGGAGAACTTTAGTGATTGAAATCAATTTAAAATAACCTTGTGTTGTCCTTTAGAGCTGAAATATTTTTACCACAGAGGAAAGTGTTTATGCCAGGGGTTTACTGTAAAAGGTCCTCCTTTTCCCCCAGATATTTGTGTAAATGTAGCCAGCCTATGGGCTAACGAGTGTTGGAAAAACAATACRCTTCGGTACCTTTTGCTCCTTGTGCCATTTTTCACACCTGAAAAGGGAAGTAATCCTGGAGTATTCGTTTACATCACTGTTTCTCAGGGGAAATAGGTGCGTGCAGTCATTTCTGGCATGGCTTCAAAAATGCACAAATAATGAGAAGCTATTCACTAAATGAATGAAATACATCACGTAAAGAATGGTTAAAGGTGAAATCTTTTTTTATACAAAATTATTCTAAGAGAAACTTGGCAATATGCAGTTATGGTGACAGTGTTGCCATCAGCTTCATTATATCTGTCCACCTGTACCCCAGTTAACACTGAATTCCAACCCCACCAACAAAGCAGCTTCTCGTCTTTCACATCCAGGGTCAAAAGTTAATGGACACACTGTCACTGATACTCTGAATCTGTTGTGTTCTGATGTGCGCTGGTGTGGTGGGAGGCTACCAAGAGACGTGCCTTTGAACTGTGCAGCTGGGATTTGTGTAAATGTGCTTTTCAGTTTGCATGCATTATTTGTATGTAATCCTCCSTATTAGTTTGGCCCATAGTCTGTTTGTGTACATTTGAAAACTGTGGTGTTAAAAATCTGACCTTCATAACAAAGATTTCAYGGATAAAGCTACAACAAAACTAATAAAACCTTGTAATTTGATYGAAAACACATAATGGGGCTAAAATGTTGTTGATCTCATAATACAATTAACTGTAATCAATAAAATGTTATTCAATTTTGAAATGCTACATCACAGCACCTGCATAGCTATACAAAAAGACAAAGGCGCCTAGATCAAGCCAAAAACATAATTGGCCAAATAACTTTGAAATTGATGGATAAATAGTCATTTGTATGTTGTCACTTGCCTTTCACCTTTTTCTTCAGTGGGTAATAAAAAAAAAGTTAAACTGCTCCCTTTTATTTCACTGCAGTACCATTATCCAAGCGTTACAGTCAACTTTCTCTTCTCTGATTGGTTGGTTTCCAGTCAAGTTTTCTTCATTTCAGCATTCAGAACCTTTGCAGAGTCAGAAAGCTGAAACACTGGAAACATCTTATTTTCTACATTAAAGAGTCATTTGATGCAGAAATCATCATATTAAATACTGTAAAAAAGGAAGATAAAAGTTTTCTTTACCTATATTTTGTCCCACCTCTACTACAGACATAAACAAGTACACATCTAAGATGAGTTAGTTTTCAATCAGGGGATGCTGTTGAATTTGTAAAACTGTCTCTAAATGAGTTTGTTCTGCTGTTACTGTTTCACCAAAAGCAGATGGTGGTTTTCAAACAGGATGTTTGTCCGTCTCAAATACATGACTACAATGTCTGTGTTCCTGTTGCAGACTGATATTTTATGTTTATGTTATTTTTTTAGTTCCTCTTTTGAGTAATTAGCTGTTTCATGCACCTCATTTCAGAATCTCTGAATGTTCAGCTTAAGTTATTAGGAGCTTATGTGCTATGATGCAAAACTGAAAAAAAACTGAGAGGACTGTGCTCATCTGTTGTTCAGCTGAGCTTTGACCTTTAGTAGCAGCCAGAAAGCTCAGAAATGTGACAGAAATGAGAATTTTTAAAACAAATGTAAAGAAACAGAAAAAAAATAAGACAAAAAAGCAGTGTAGTGTAGTGATGCCAACACCGAACACATCCGCTGTAAATTTCCAGGGAAAACGTACCGTCACTCTTATCAGTTGCAAGTTAGACTCTGACCACTAGCTAGAACAGTATTTCCTGAAAGTACAATATTTTGTAGGATTCACACCTACACCTTCTTATAACAAGGTTATAAGGAAAGTATTTTTAGCAAGGATCTTTTTATTTTCGGTAAATATTCTTCCAGTGCAAAGTGAGTGGACACACAAAAGTGACTTTAGTCAGTGAATTTTGATTTGATCTATAAATAAATGCGATCGTTTATTTTCATGTCAAACAAAATCACCACAGTACACTTAATTGTGAGCAATCAATTTCCTATAAAAAGTTTAAAAACCAATAACAATCCAGATTGCGTCTGAAATTAATTGTTCATCAATTCAGCACTTAAACTAGACAGCAAACATCAAGCTTAGATATTGAATACCAGACATTTGAAGGCAAATAACTTAGGTTGGTTTGGCAAGGCAAGGATTTAAGAGAAAGTAGGAAGGAAGGTGTTAAGGCTCCAGCATGCTGCTGCCGAACTGCCGAAATTGGGCCGAACTGTCGCAGTTTCATGACGAAAATTGTGTCACTTCTGTTCGCATTGCCGACATTTTGGCACTTCTTGTCGCAACCCGCGGGTCGAACTTTTCACCCCCCGCCCCACCCCACATAAGAACACATATGAACTATACGGTGTGATTGGTCAGAAATTCGTGGGAGTGTTTGTTTGTACCGAAAGCGCTCAAACGCTGCATTTGCTTCAACCACTCGCTTGAAAAAAAAGTGACTTGTTCCAGAGCCGACTGTTACCAGGAAGCAGAGTGAAATGGCCAAAACCTCATAAAAGGGGATAAAACAGACATTTTTCACGGTGGAATCTGACTGATGAAAACTTTGGAGCTTATCCAGGACCAGTTTGTGGATAAATAACGTCGGCTGACGAGTCTCTGACTTTTTTTCCCGCATTGGACTCCACCGGTAGAGAAACCCCATGCAGTGACGTATGCTGCAGTGGGAGGAGTTTCCCAGGAGCTCGGCGCAGGGTGTCTGAGGAGCTATGAAAGGTCTGTGCAAAAACGAACGCCGAACAACCATGTGACGGTGCGTCAACCGGTCGGCTGCCGAGCGACCATGCTGCCTGCTTAACCTTTCCTAACTCACCTTAGGTAAATGTAATGTGAGAACCAGAAGAGCATCGTTTCCCGCCCAACATCAGCCAGACCAGCGACACTTGGTAAACACAGCCAGCTTTACCTTAAAGATGACCGTCGAGTCACGATTCAGGTAGTAGGGAGGTCGAATGGTGGCAAGGAACCGTTGCAGCCTCTTGCCTTTTGCAATGGTTCCTTGCCACCTGCCACCAAATTTTAAGTCAAAATTTGCTGACTAAAGTCACTTTTATGTGTCCACTCTGCACGGGAAGAATATTTACTGAAAATAAAAAGATCCTTGCTAAAAWTACTTTCCTTATAACCTTGTTATAAGAAGGTGTAGGTGTGAATCCTACCATTTTTAACAGCAAATTCTGTGTATACAGAGCAGAACCAGGACTTTCTTCCCTCTCATCATCAGCACAGTAACAGTGGTTTAATTTTGAAATGTCACGTCTGTCATATCCAGATATTATTTTCTTTCACTCAAGTACTTACAGCATTACGACAGCATAAAGAGATCTCAAGCCCGGTCCCTTCTTGTCCTTTCGCTTAATTCAATCTGCAAATTGAGTCGCTGCATTCAATATTATCTTTGTTTATATGCTTAGTGAGTCTAAGTGGCAATGTTTCCCAGGAATCAATAAGAATCCCTGTAGTGTGCTATAAACAGAGGATGGAGTGGTCTAAGTAGTTCTAACTTATGGGTCACCAAGTGCAAAGTAAAAATGTAAGAAAAAATGTCACTAGCACATTTTTTCATTCTTTAGCTCACTTTCTGATTGTTAAAAAATGTTTCACAAACATTTTGTTACTTAGCTCACTGTTCTTACGTTTAAATTTTTTATTAAATGTTAAATTTAGATGTAAATATTATATCCTACATGTAAATGTGTAAATC
>NW_013952450.1:141922-148263 GCF_001266775.1 Austrofundulus limnaeus
CATATATACATGTTTTGTAATGTTAAAAAAGTTGGAAATTGTTTTAAAAGCATATTTTTTCAGAGTGACAAAATAAATGGACCATAAATGAAGCAGCAATCACCTTAGGTCTGTTTGTTAATCTAAAAAAAACTCCTGAATTAGAGAAAATGTCATCCAGAACTGTTTTTACCAATTTTTTTAGTAAGTTGAACTTTCTGAATGGTTGTTATGAAAAGTTTGGCCTCTTTCATGAATCAATGAACAAATTCAGGAGTAATCATTTAATGCTCATCTACAACTTCTGAATTTAATTCAATTGAAGATAGCTGCCACAGCAGAGCAAGATTAAGAAACACAAAAATGGCTCTAAATCAGTCAATCTTACAGATATTGGTCTAAAATGTGATCTGATAGTAGCTGAGAGTCATTCACAACATGTACTCTAGCCTGACATCTTGTGATATGGTGTATGATTGATCATCTTGTTTATTTTTTTATTTTAAACTTTATTCATTTCTTTAAAACAAATTAATTCTATGTACACATTTAAAAAATAAAATAATTACAATGAAATGAAAGGAAGCAGAGAGAAGAAAAAAATCGCAAATCTGCCCCTTTTTTCCTCAAATATAAACTCAAACAATACAAATCTTCAATTAACATAAAACAAAACAAGAAAAAAGTCAAATCCTTCTAGAACACAAATTTACATGAATACATATTATACTGTTTCATATTTCCTCAAAAGCCCCACTTTTATAATTTTCTTGAACATATACTGTACATTGATCTAGCATTTTTAGCATCTTCTTCCACAATYTTACTCCTTGGATTGAGGTGCACTGTTCTTTCAGACTGGTTCTAAATTTGTTTCATGAACATTTCTATTCCCTTTAGGTTATAACAGCCCTCTCTTAATAAAGTTTATCTGCATGGTTTTTTTTATCTGGATGTTTAAAGGTAATGTCTTTTGATAATCAACCAAAAATGATTTTTTATTTATTTATTTCAAGGCTAGAAATGCACTATTTCTCATCAAATTATCTTGGTCTCAAATTAAGTCATGAAAAGAGGTGAGCAATATGCATTCATTAAAATGATCTAAGACCCATAACTGTAAATGTTGCTAGTTTATCCAACCAACAACAGCTTGTTACACAGATATGTCGACCACTGAGCTGAACTGCAGTAGTTCATCAAATTCCTTTCTCGTGTTATTTATATATTTTTGTCCCCTGTAGTTAAGAACACAGTTGAGTTTATCTGGGTGTGTTTGCCATGGTAAATGTTTGGTTTAGCCTGTCGTTTGGATCACTTGTTAGTCAGAGGAGGTGAGTTTCAACACGTCCTCAGTTGGTATGCAGCTGCCCCTTCATCCATTGACAGCCTTTTTATGAAGAAGTGATGAGCAGAGGAGTGGGGGAAGGCGGGGTAACAGAAACACGTAGTTGTAGTTGGATGGGAAATCACACTCATGGTGAGCAGCATGGTTACTCAGGTGTATGTCATGTTAATAAAGTTGTGAAACAGTAAAATGTGATTTCAAAGTTTTTGTTCAAACTTTTGTTTTGCTCATCAAGGTGGGGTCTACAAGGAGTTTTCATGTTCTGCTTGTTTGTATGTGGTTTTCTCCAGGTGTTTTGGCTTCCTTTTACATTCCAGAAATATTCATGTTATTAGGCCTGTCACGATAACAAATTTTGCTGGGCGATTAATTGTCTCACAAATTATTGCGATAAGCGATAATATTGCCTGGTGACCATTTTACAACTAAAAATTATAAAAGCGTAATACGTAAGTGCAATAAATCAATAAACTTTAATTTTTTAAGACTGTTTAACAAAGTGGACTCTCAGTCTCTAACAAAAAATGCACTTGAATAAAAAAAACAAAGAACAACAAAATGTAAATTAAACACCACACACAACTAAGACAGTAAATAAACAATATTAAAGAGCAGCATCTCTTTAGAGATGAAGCAAACTACACAGCCTGGTGAGGACCCACTGTTTCTTATGGGGACATAAGCCCAGTTCACATCCCATGTAAAGTGTAGGCTAGGTTTAGGGTCAAACGGTAATAGAAAATACTGGTAAATGAATGAAAGTCCATGCAAAGTCCCCATGAGGATAGAAGAAYAAACATGTCTATGTGTGTGTGTGAGGAGGGGACAGTCAGAGCGCTGCGGGGGAGGAAATCAGACAGTTCAGAGTTTTCCTCATGAGTTGTTGGGACAGCTACAGGTTTTTTGGGTGTTTTGTTGAAACACAGATGGTGCGTTTAAGTTTCCTGTTATTTTTGGGAGCTACAGATAAAGTCTTGACAAGTTTGTCGCGGGTCTGGGGGAGTTTCAGCCCCCACCCCTTCTCCTCCTCTCTCTGTGTCTCCCCGCAGCGAAATTCAGGCTCTAGTGCTCCGACTCTGCAGCAGCCGCGTTCTGCTTTGAAATGTTTCTTTAGTTTGTTATTGCTACGAGCTCTCATGCTAAAGCGAGAGTTCACTCCTCCCGACATTAAGAAAACAGGAGGGGAGGAGTCAGCTGAGCTCCTGTGCAGCGGAGCACAGAGAGGGAGAGAGACGAAGTAAACAAATAAGCAGGAAAATGAAACTTATCGTCCTCATTTTTTTACCGACCTCAAAAAAATTTATCGTGCAATTAATTGATTTTATGACTATCGCGACAGGCCTACATGTTATGTTGACTGGAGATTCCAAATTAGCTTCAGGTAGTTATCTCTCTAGGACCCTGTGATGATCCTGACTCTCTGCAGTGGCAGCTGTAGATTCCCCATGCTTAAACCTTTTACACAAAGTAACAGTGCTAGTAGACATCAAGTATGCTAACCAGCTAACTGCATTGTTTTATATTTACTGTACGACCATTAGACTGGCTAATCATCAAGCACGTTTCATTCTGTCTAAACTTGTCCAACTGCTGCTTTTATTGAGGTTTAACATGAGGGGAACGTGGGCACAACTTAGCCTGATAGTTATAAAGATTTAATTGTATTGAATGTTACAACTTATGGTATGAGTCAGCAGTGTTGAATCCCTCCAACAAAAACTGGTGATAAAACTGGTGGTTTAYGTGTTCAATTAGGCAGCATTATGTGAAGTGATAATAGTCAGAGCCTTTTTTCTGAAGGCCTCCACATACTCCATCCAAACTACCAAATTTGTCTCTCATTAGAGTTGCATGATGAAAATTGCATCATTTTGTTCGCATCTCCGTCTTTCACCCCTTCTTGTCACAACCCGCCAGAAGAGCTTTTCACCCTGTTTCTCATAAGACATTGTTGTGTGAGTGGTCAGAAGTTTGTGGGCATATTTGTTTATGCTGAAAATGCTGGGACGCTGCATTTTGATTCAACTGTTCGCATCCTGAATCCGACCTTTTTAAGGCCAAAAACCCATTGATGGTGAGAGCACAGATGTTGTGCACGAAGGAGTCTGTCTGTCATAAACTGTAGTGCTGTAACCGAAAAAGAGTTGGGACAAAATAACGGCAGATATCAGGAGGGGTTTCCCAGGAGCTTGGCATGTGTCAGAGGCAATGAAGGGTGTTTGCAGAAATGAACAGTGAACAACCTTGTGACTGCTGGTCACCTGTTTGCTTCATATCCATATACTCCATACACTTCATATATCCCATTTAACAATGTTTTTATGTGTGTTTCTAAAGTTAGATTATTATGTCTTAATTGCTACTTGACTGCAGCCAGCCCAGTCTTAACCCAGATTATTGAAGCTCTTAAAGAAGGCTTTGTTTCTTTGACACTTCATAACTACTGGCCTCAAAGTGTTTCTAAAGTCTCCTTTATTGTTTTCACCCTGAAGTTCAGGCTAGTCTCTCATGAAGCATTGTGTGACTTTGTTAGTCCACAAAACTCCCAAATCCTGGAACACTAGTGTTTTGATACATTGTGTGCTCACTGCTGGAAAACACTTTTTTTTTTTTCAATTTAACAGCCAGAAAATAACAGAAGCTAAATGATTCAGTTTATTTAACTACATCTGTTTCTCACAAATTTACATTTTTTGAAGCATATATATGAAGACAAATTCAAACAAAATACATATACAGAAACTGAAAGCTCTTCTGCCCATACTGATGAAAACTGGAAACTAYGAACAAGTTTTGGTTGCAGCAAAAACAAAACAAACAAACAAACAAAAAATGTTTTAAACAACAAAGTTAAGTTTTGGGCAATTTAATAAGAAAAAACAAGGAGTCGTCATTTTTAACAACCTACGGTTGGAGAAATAAAGTTAAAATTTGAATGAAATGAAAGAATTAAAATACAATAATTTGAACTTTTAGGTAACATTTTATTCAACAGAAAGCAAACAGATGTGAAATGTAAAAAAAGACTTCTTATAAATGTATTTATCTAACAAACTCAATAGATTGTGAAAGGTTTTTTCAGGTCTGACAAAACTGACAGTAGGACTGCACATTATCAGGAAAACCTGACAACAGAGCATAATATTGCGATGTCGATATGACTTGCATTAAATGTAGTTGATGCATTAGCAGTGAAACAACACACTGCATGTTATACAGCTTCTTAACAACTTTAAAACTTCGCACCATAAAGGATTTTCTGATGCTCTAAATTTTTACATAAAGTTAAAATATGAAAATAAGTTAAAGAATTTTAAATTAAAGTTAACAAACCTAAATCCAACTTTAAATTCTCTCATTGCTGTTGTCCAACATTTTCTCCACTGATCAAGTGGTTATGATTTGATGTGATATCTTGGGTCSGTTTTATCAGACTGATGCTAACAAAAAACAGAAATGCAAACTTTCGAGTCAACCATTTATTGCAGTTTGAGTTTTTTGCGATACGCCCTTTGCACAGGCTGTTTTTGTGATGACGATAAATTTGCAATATATTGTGCAGCTCTAGCTAACAGCTAATCCAAATGGGGATTAGACCAAAAATAATGTTTTGAAAGAATTCTAATATGGCAAAATCATGATTGATTTTGTGAACACTATTTTGTAAACATTACATTATTATTTTGGTAGCTTTGTGATTCTGCTAGACRTGCCACACACTGTCTAAAACCAGCTGCTTCTGTCAAATAACCATAGAACTCTTTGTAAATGACCAAGTCATGTAAACCTGACTACAACAATTTATTTGAAAGTATTCTTATGACCTGCAGGAACAGTAGCAGTCCACTTTGGTCTTGGCCTTTCCTTGACTTCATTTTTGGCTCGTCAATCCTTCACTAGTTATCCAAACCGAGGTTGTTCAAAGAGCCATTTACAACGGGTACAATAATAATTGTTTATCATTTTCTAAAGGATCCCACCTCYAAAGATCTGAGCTGTCTTTTTAAGTTTTAGAGATAATCTTATCAGCAGTGGAAGCCAACACACGACTGTTGGCTGTGTAAAGACACAATTTGTCTGTTCAGGTGACAGACCAAAGAGAAAATAACRTCTAGCCACCTGTGATCATGATAAGAAGTATATATAGGGGCTTTCTGTCAGTTTAGGACATGTATGAGTCCAGAAACCACAAGTGGAGAAGGAAAATTACAGTTTGATTGAATTTATATGAAGTGAAATGCCCTTATTTACTCAGCAGACTTTATAGGTTCATCTTCAGACATTGTTTAGTCTAACACACCACAAATCTTAATTTACATCTCAGAACAAATGATCGGACTGGAGCAACAGAAACCATGATTTTTAGCAGAAAAGCCTCACTTTTTGGTTATTTTCCCTGCGAGCTAGCAAAGCTTTTTTTTTTCCTGTTGGTAAATCTCAATATCTACATACGTATTGTTTGAGAYTTCATCTTTACAATGACATCAAAAGTCCTCATTAGAATAACCYAAAAATAGGATTCAGGCCAGATATCAATGGCTTATCCTGATTAGSAAGACAAATCAAGCCAAACCTCTCATAATATCAGCAAGGTCTCGATATCAAAATGTAGCTTAAAAATCTGAAATGTGAAAATATGCTGAGGTAATTTTTACCAAATTTGACATAATCCTCTGTTTGATGTGATTGGTCAAGACAGTATAGATAGATAAAGAGAATAATTAATTATGGAGAAAAACCAACCACTGCAAAATAAGCGCTTCACCACTGTGCTTTTGTTTCTACACAAAGTCAAGCAGGTAATATATCACCAACACACACATTGTAAACAAGATTAGCCACACCTTTCACCTACAAAGTGCAGCAAATAAATCTTGTGCTTACTTTCAACAGCGCGCTGGCTCACAGAGTCTTGGAGAAGAGCAATGTCTCGGACTCAAAGTTCACTGCTATGTTAAAAGGTTCTGGTGTAAGGTGTGTTTGTGTGTGTGTGTGTGTGTGTGTGTGTGTGTGT
>NW_013952450.1:149159-153052 GCF_001266775.1 Austrofundulus limnaeus
GTTGAAAAAAATTTTTTTGATTGAAATTATTTTTTTTGATTGAAGATGCTTTTTGTTTGATTGAATAATAAAAACACAAATTTACCTCCATACACAGGTTAGTAACTTAAATCTGCGTAAAATAATAAGCACTGTTAATTGTGGATATGCAAACTTGTTAAATGGTGTATTTTGTAAGGTTTATGGAATCGAGTGATCTCCGTTGAGGCTGAGGCTGTGGCTGCCATTTTAAGTTTTATTAGAACTTTGTTTTAAGCTCCCTTGTGAAAAAAGTTATTTCATCTGATGTCATGACATTGTGAATTTGTGAATGTGCTGTGTTCAAAATGAGTGTTTAATAAGTTCATTTTTGATCAAATAGAGATGCTAATGTTGCTAACATAACAGCTAGCCCTGCCGTAGAACGTGGGCCTCACCCAGATTAGTTCATAGCTTTAAGTTACGTAAAACAAAACGTTAGAAGCGGTCCAGCTGTGGGCATATCTGTACTTTTGCTGAAAGAGTGAAACTGTGGAACATAAAAGGCATTGAAGATTAAATGTAAATGATGTTGTTGGGTTAAATGCATTCTGACTAAATGTTATGAATTTGAGATTAGAATAATGACTATGTTAAAAGTCAACTAATTTGCCATTACTTTTTTAATCAGTCGATCTAGTCAACAATTATTTCTTTCACAACGTTCAACAATGATTCCTGTGGGTGCACCTCGTGTTCCAGCTCCAGTGCACGTCATCTCACCTGCTCGTCATTCCTGTGAATGTCACCCTCTTATCCAGTGTCTCTACCCTACATATAAAGTAACATTCTCATAACAAATTAAAATAACCCATGAAACATATGAATTTGAACCTCAAACACAATAGCTTACCATACCACTTTTATTTATAAAGCACTTTAAACAGCACAAGGCCAACCAAAGTGCTGTACAGTAGCTTACTCAATGTATTTTGAAATCATATAATATAAACAAAGCTGGTTATGTTCTAATGTCTGATGTAAAAGGTACCGCCTCCAGGAGTGTGACCAGGAAGTCAGATGTACACGTTACTTTAAGAGGTTGATTCATCATGAATCATGAGGTAGTCTTGCTCTTAGATCAGCCTGGGACAGATGCTGAGCTCCTGAGGGGGCTTGTTTTTCTGTTCTGATAAGGCCAAGGCCTTTTTGATTCACAGAGCTGCTGCTGGCTGACGGTGGGCCTCATGGAATCATATTATGAATAAAGCCTTTTAGAAGAGATCAACTGGTTTTCTGCAAACTTATTCCAACTTCCAATATATTGAACAGAAGTGTCCTATAACAGAACCTCTAAAAGGAGGCATCCAGGAAGCATCCAAAACAGATGCTCGAACTACTTCAACTGACTCCTTTCGATGCGGAGGAGCAGCAGCTCTACTCCAAGCTACCCCCAGATGACAGAGCTCTTCACCCTAGCTCTAAAGCTGAGCCTGGCCACCCTATGAAGGGTGCTCATTTTGGCCGCTTGAATCTGGTAGATGTGATTGTATTAATAAATGTGACAGATGCGAGGCAAAGTGAAAGCATTCCAGCCACCCRTCCCATCATTTTCCCTCTGTATGTCACAGGAACATATAATCTGAGAGTTTTAGATGTCCCATACATGTTAAGTTGTCTGTAAATTGCATGGATTTCCCCCCATTTTACAGGTATACAGATGTATAGGGTAACCTCACAGATTTTTTTCAAAAATTCAGCTACAAATTTAATTTACAACTCTGAGCCTGTAGGATGTAAAAAATAAAAAAATACTAATATAACTAAATAATCATCTCCCAAGCCACTCTGCTGCTAGAAATAAGTTCTTCATCTCTTCCTGTCCTCCCTTACTTGCTTTTATGCGCTGCAGGTGCTGTTATCTCCGCCCCACCTCCTGTCTTTCTCTGCGGCTGATCATGTGCAATTTGCATGGGGTTTAGGGGGTCTATGACCCCCCATAATAATTTGATCCAGTGAATATGACCCCCCCTACCCCCAATAAAATGACATCATTTGCTCTGATTGAATAGAAATTAACTAGTTAAGTACACAGATGCAACTCTTTGTTGTCCTTAGTTAACTTTGACCTGATTCCAAAATTTACAATGTACGTTTAAGCATAATTGCTGAAAATGACATGCAGGAACTTAGAGTTTTACACCCCACCCCCCACCCCCACCCCCGGCAATCTTTCACCTCCTTACCTATCTGACCTCCTAAACATCTCCACACCCTCCTGCTCTCTAAGATCTGCCTCCTCCCTCCAACTCTCAATACCCCCACCTCAGCACCATAAATGGAGCAGAGCTTTCAGCCGCTCTGCTCCGCAGCTCTGGAACTCACTATCCCATGGATTACGCAATACAACCTCTCTCTCCCTGTTTAAGACTGGCCTGAAGACACATCTTTTCAGATTAGCCTACTGTTAACTCTGATTGTACCTCAATATATGACTGTTTTGTAGTTCTCATTTCTCTTTCTCCCCCACAATCCTATTGTTCAACTTATCTACTTTTTGTATTTCTTTACATGACTGTTATGTACTCCACATTTCTATGTTTCTCCCGCACTATCCTATCACTATGTATTTACAGTTGTTTCTTTTCTATTGTACAGTGACCTTGGGTGTCCTCAAAGGCGCTTTATAAATAAAATGCATTATTATTATTATTATTATTATTATTATTATTATTATTATTAAAGTTAAGCTAAAGACCCACCTGTACGCTTTGTCATGTGTCTTAGATTTTACATTTGTATTTTATCCTTTTTCAATGTTTTAGTGTTCTTGCAACCTTTTTATGTTGATTTTATCTTTTTGTAACTGTTCAGCACTTTGTCTGAAAGTGCTTTATGAATAAAGTTATCATTATTATTAACATCATTATTATCATCATCAGAAGAAGAAGAACAGTGTGCATTCCCTTTTGTTTTTAACGTGTGCTGCAATGACTTCATGATGCTACAGATGTTTTATGCATTCATTCACCTGAGCCAACATGGCTGGTGTAGCATCAACCTGTGTGGCATCTGGGAAGGGCATCACTAGATCCATTATTCCAGACCAGGTCTGAGCCCACATGTTGCCTGAAAGGACAGAACAACATGAATAATTCATATTTGAGTCAATCAGGTCAGAGAACAAAGTCATCCTCTGTCGTTGGCTATAACACTACCTGATCTGGAATTCTTTCGATAAGCTTGGAATAATCTAAACAAAGCAGCATAAAAGCTTAATTTTTGCTCAAAAAGCTCAAACTTACCAAGCAGGTGAGCAGGAATGGGCCCCTTTAAATTGATGTAGTTGGAGCCATACTTTTTGTACAGTGCCCTTCGAACATATGCATGTACATTCAGATAGAGTGGCTCCAGCTCCTTCCACAGAGTCTCCAGGTCTTCCTCAAAGGTGGGTGTTTCATACAGAGACCGCCAAAATGCTCCATTATCAGAATGACCTGCAGAGATTAGCAGTGATGTAGTTCAGTGTAACTCAAAGTCAAACTCTAAATTTCTGATCAGGTCAGGGATTCACAAGTTGGCTCACACGGGCTAATTTTAGGACAAATATTTATGTATTTCAATATAGTTTCTTTATACAGACTTAATTCACAAAAAATTCATCTCTTGCAGTTCAGAAAACATTTACATACATACAGTGGGGAAAATAAGTATTTAGTCAGTCACCAATTGTGCAAGTTCTCCCACTTAAAAAGATGAGAGAGGCCTGTAATTGACATCATAGGTAGACCTGAGAGACAAAATGTGAAAAAAAATTTGAGAAAATCATTTTGTCTGACTTTTAAAGAATTTTTTTTGCAAATAATGGTGGAAAATAAGTATTTAGTCAGTCACCAATTGTGCAAGTCCTCCCACTTAAAAAGATGAGAGAGGCC
>NW_013952450.1:154122-155907 GCF_001266775.1 Austrofundulus limnaeus
GTCCTGGAGTGGCCTAGCCAGTCTCCCGATCTCAACCCCATCGAAAACCTTTGGAGGGAGTTGAAAGTCCGTGTTGCCCGCCGTCAGCCCCAAAACATCACTGCTCTAGAGGAGATCTGCATGGAGGAATGGGCCAACATACCAGCAACAGTGTGTGCCAACCTTGTGAAGACTTACAGAAAACGTTTGACCTCTGTCATTGCCAACAAAGGATATACAACAAAGTATTGAGATGAACTTTTGTTATTGACCAAATACTTATTTTCCACCATTATTTGCAAAAAAAATTCTTTAAAAGTCAGACAAAACTATTTTCTCAAAAATTTTTTCACATTTTGTCTCTCATAGTTGAGGTCTACTTATGATGTAAATTACAGGCCTCTCTCATCTTTTTAAGTGGGAGAACTTGCACAATTGGTGACTGACTAAATACTTATTTTCCCCACTGTAGCAAAAAGTAAGTTAGCATAAGTTATCTAACAACATCAGCAGATTGCACTGAATCCTCACTTTGTCACAATCTCCCCTCCCGAGAAAACATTGGTGACTGTAAATAGGAATGACTTTATTTTAATAGAAGTAACTTCCATAAGATCCGGGCTCAGGATGGGCAGCCATCTGCCTTGACCAGTACTGCAATTATGTGTAAAAGGAGATCTCAAAACAAGACTTTAAAATTTTTTAAATAAAAAGATTTCCTTTAACTTTATTTAGCACAGCACGCTACTAATTTATCTGTGAATTTATATGAGGGAGGTTGCTTAAACAAAAATAAAATAAAATAAAATATGATAAAAACTGATTGTGAGTGGGTGAGTAGTTGGGATTCAAAGCCCCTTCATTCAAAGCCTGTAATTTTTTTTTTGATTTTTAGCCATCTTTTTACAGGCTGGTTAGGGATGTTTTAACAAGCCATATTGTTACACATCCTTTCACATGTATGACGTTAAAATTTTGTGCAGCTAGTACTTTCCTTTCTCAAGTTATGACTAAAATTAATCGTAGAAAACATGTTGCTTCCTGCCTGACTCGATCAAGCTACTCCCCGCTGCCTCCAACCACCTCAAACCCCACCGTCAATCTGACCAATCACGTCTCTTGGGCCATCTCCGCCCACATCGAAACCTCTGCCAATCACGAGTAGGGCCGTCTCCGCCCACGGGACAAAACCTACTGCAGAGACCCCTTACTTGGCCAGCAGAGAAACAGTCCCTCCAGCATGTCCTGGGTCTCCTCCCAGTGGAACGTGCCCAGAGCACCTCACCAGGGAGCCGTCCAGGAGGCATCCTAAGCAGATGCCCGAGCCACCTCAACTGGCTCCTCTCGAYGTGGAGGAGCAGCGGCTCCACTCCGAGTGCCCCCTGGATGACCGAACTTCTCACCCTTTCTCTTAAGGGAGAGCCCAGACACCCTGCAGAGGAAACTCATTTTGGCCGCTTATCTGTGATCTTGTTCTTTCAGTTACTACCCAAAGCTCGTGACCATAGATGAGGGTTGGAGCATAGACCGACCGGTAAACCAAGAGCTCAGCCTTTTGGCTCAACTCTCGCTTCACCATGACAGACCGGTATAGTGCCCGTATCACTGGATGCAGCACCAATCTGCCTGTCAATCTCCGGCTTCTTCCCTCATTCGTGGACAAAACCCTAAGATACTTGAACTCCTCCACTTGGGGCAGGACCTCCTCCCCAACCCAGAGAAGGCATCCTACCCTTTTCCAGCTCAAGACCATGGTCTCAGATTTGGAGGCACTGATCCTCATCCCGGCTGCTTCACACTCGGCTG
>NW_013952450.1:155917-159811 GCF_001266775.1 Austrofundulus limnaeus
ACTCGCAGCGCTGCGAGTCCAACGCATTCTCACTCCCTCCGCATCAACATATTGACGCTTGGTCAGGCAGCATTTTGCGTCTAGTCTTGACACGCCAGGTACCCCAGCATGTCAGGTTTTTATCAGATGAGGCGGAGGAGGACGGGCGCGTTGTTCTATTTTAACAAATGTAGGAAATGCGCGTTTCTTCACATCAACTATTTAATAAATACTTTTCTAAGTTCTACAAAAGTCATTAGTTCCTTTGTGTTTACAGTCATTTATTAAAGATGTGTAAAGGTGGAAATATCTCCAGCCTCATGCGCCGCTGAAAATAACAGCACACGCGCTTACATACCAACACCCACACACACCTTTGCGAGTGGCAGACTCATTTTTACACCCCACTACTTATTTATACAATTTTCTCACTCATTCTCTATTTAATTTTTTTTCCTGCATCTAAAAATCATTTCTGATGATAGTCTGAGGAGAATCTCACACTCTGGACACATTTACATCTATTTTACATATTTAAATGGAGGCGTGTCAGGRGAGGAGTCTCACGTGTGATCAGTTCCACGTTCATTGGGATGTATAAAGGAAAGGTGCGCAGGAACCTGCCTGTGCACTGTTTTATACAGCTGGATTTTTTGGTGCGGCACACTTTTCTAAATTTGTCTGTACRTCTACTTTTAGTGTGAAAGCTGCACAATCCTTTATGCATGAAGCCCCAGATGCCCGAGCCACCTCAACTAGCTCCTCTCGATGTGGAGGAGCAGCGGCTCTACTCTGAGTCCCTCCCAGATGACCGAGCTTCTCACCCTATCTCTAAGGGAGAGCCCAGACACCCTGCAGAGGAAACTCATTTCTGCCGCTTGTATCAGCGATCTTGTTCTTTTGGTCACTACCCAAAGCTTGTGAGCATAGATGAGGGTATAGGAAAGTAGACTGAACAGTAAACTGAGAGCTTTACTTTCTACCTCATCTCTTGCTTCACCACAACCGACCAGTCCAGCACCTGCATCACTGCAGACGCAGCACCAATCCGCCTGTCAGTCTCCTGCTACTTTCTTCCCTCATTCGTGAACAAGACCCCGAGATACTTAAACTCCTCCACTTGGGGCAGGATCTCCTCCCCGACCCAGAGAAGGTGACCTACCCATTTCTGGCTCAAGACCATTGTCTTGGATTTGGAGGMACTGATCCTCATCGCAGCCCCTTCACACTCGGCTGTGAACCGCTCCAGTTAGAGCTGGAGATCACAATCTGATGAAGCCAATAGGATCACATCATCTGCAAAAAGCAGAGATGTGATCCAAAGGTCACCAAAAAGGATCCCCTCAAAACCTTGACTGCTCATAGAAATTTTGTTCATAAAAGTTATAAACAGAATTGGTGACAAAGGGCAACCTTGGCGGAGTCCAACTTTCACCGGAAATGAGTCCGACTGACTACCGGCAATGCGGACCAAGCTCTGGCACCGGTCATACAGGGACCTAACAGTCCATATCAACGGACCTGGTACCCCATACTCCAGGAGTACCCCACACAGAAGTCCCCAAGGGACATGATCGAACGCCTTTTCCAAGTCCACAAAACACATGTAGACTGGTTGGATGAACTCCCATGCACCCTCCAGGACCCTGCTGAGGGTGTAGAGCTGGTCCGCTGTTCCATGACCAGGACGAAAACCACACTGCTCTTCAAGGGACATGGTCGAACGCCTTCTCCAAGTCCACAAAACACATGTAGACTGGTTGGATGAACTCCCATGCACCCTCCAGGACCCTGCTAAGGGTGTAGAGCTGGTCCGCTGTTCCACAACCAGGACAAAAAACACACTGCTTTTCCTGAATCATACCATTTATGTTTTTTTGTGTGTAAATAGCCATAAGATGGCCTTTGTTATGAAACGACTCTATATGAAATCTAAATTGAACAAATATGAGTTGGTAAAGCTTTTTCCAGAGTTACTAAGCTCTTCATAGCAGTTTCCATGATGACTTGCCACATAGATTTAGTTTTAAAACAGACCCTTATCAAAGCAGATATTAATTTAGGGAATGGTCTTACTCTACTGTTGTGTTTGATAATTAGAAAGGAAAAATTAAGACATGAGTTAAACATACAAATATACTATGGAAAGTCAAAGTCTGCTATGGGATGAGTTTAGCTGGAACTGAGTATACAATGCATTTGTTTGTCCAAACACATAGCTTATGTTTATGCTTAGCAGTCCAATACTTTAAAATTAAATTAACAGCTTCCAGACCAAAACCAATCTTGACCATTTTCTGGTGGAGACATTGGGATGATTTTTGTGCAGATGTGAAATGAGATCCATATGTCTTACCATTGAGTGTGGCAGCTTTGTTGGCCAGTTCAACGTATCTCTTATAATCCTGACGGAGTACTTTGCCTGCAGCATCCCTCCATCCTTTCCAGGCAAAGAGCAATTCATTATAATCTCTGGACTCTGCCATGATTCTCTGGAGATCTGAGACACAGCAGGTTTTCATATTACAAACCATGACTGCTTAATGCAAAGTCCTACTCATATTTTTCTTAGTAAACAAGCAACCTGAATTGCGGTTCTCGTTACTGCTACATTTATTACATTCACTGCAGATTAGCTGCCAATAAACTTGCACTTAATTCATATTAGCGTTACCATACCTGGATCCAGTGGATAGCATGTCTCTTTGGATCTGCAAACCTCAGCCACACTGTACTTGGTCTCCATGTTGGACAGAAGTGTGTTGTACTGCAAAATACACACAGAATTTAACATTTAGGCTAAAAGGATGTTTCATTTGATTCATAACTCATTATTTTTCTGATCTCCGAGTGTAAAAAAGCATCTGTGTCTGCCAAACAAAACAAAAAAAAATAATAATAATAACTAGGCAGATCAGAACCTGAGCTGTCTCGTGTTGGTTTATGTAATATTAGCTTTTGGAGCTTTTTGTTTGTTCAAAATAGTCTTTACTTCCTTGTAAAGGCCCAATATGACAAATTCTTTCCAGCATAATTCACTCCAAGGTGTGAAACTGGTAGAAAAAAAATTAAATATTTTCTCCTACATTGGGATAAAAAAAAAGTTCAGAAATTCTATGCAGGATAGCAGGTTCCTGAGGACCAAAACCAAAGGACACCTACACAGTAGTACACGTCTTTTTGGTATTTACACATTATAAATGTATTTTTCAATTTCTGGAGGACTTTACTTGATTGTGCAACTATTCTGAAAAATGAAAACCTTTTAATGAAGTTTTCTAATTTCACTATAGGCTTTAGTTTGGATTGAATGCCCTTAGCAGATTGGCCCTGGATCAACTATTTTAGCCAAGCTCAGTTGTTATTTGAATTGTTCCCAAATATAAAAAAGCTCACATTTGTTTTTGTTTTAAAGTGTAACTTACCCCAAAATCAACTTTTTTAACAAATAAACTGCCCAAATTGTGTCTTAAGGGTAATACCTTGCTGTTTTTGACCTAAATTTAACGTTTTCGTCTAAAATAGTTTAAATCGTCAATATTTGGTCAAAAACGGCTTGGTACTGCCATCTAGGGGTTTAAAAAAAGACTACCACGTTTGAAGTACGTTGTGACGTGCAGTACAGCGTGACGTGTCACAGTACGTGCTCATATAAAAGGCTCTCTGTAGAGACACGCCCTGCAGAGATTCAGGAGTTAGCCATAGCATTGTTGATGGTATCTGTGGTAGAAGCTGCCTTCTCCTCCCCCACAGTGAAAACATGGAGTCTATCAGTCATAAAACAAACTGAATTAACTTACACATCCTCTTTGTGCTTCAAGAGTTTTTAAACTCTGGCTGTTGTGTCACGTAGTTTAGATAGGGCCAAAAACACACACACACACACACACACACACACACACACACACACACACA
>NW_013952450.1:160253-168925 GCF_001266775.1 Austrofundulus limnaeus
GAGTTATCCTTGGGGGTAAGTTACACTTTAAAGGCTTAAAATTAGCCTGCTTTGCCTCCCCCCACAACTAGTTTGTGTTCATTATTTTCTCATTTTAAAAAAAGGCAGCTCTGTTTCCATTTATGTAGGTAAATCTGTTTGTAAAAATGTTACTTATAACACCTTCAAGTACATTTCAAGGTTTTAAACTGATCCGGGAATCAGCAGTTTTGATAATGCTCCAAAAGACATCTGTGAATGTTGAGCCTTTAATACAAACAAGATTTTCTGAAATTCAACACAAATGCAACAATCTAGATATTTATAGAACAACACGTTTGCACTCACAGCAGTGGTTAAAACACACACACACATACACACACACAAGGCAGTTCAGTTGTGCTAGCATCTGTGTGTCAGATGTTTCCGCATACACATTTGCACATATGAAACTCATTTTTATTCTTACCTCCTCCAGTTCTGCTGAAGGCAGTGCAGCCCTCTCAATGTCGCTGAGTTTTTCAATTATACGTTTGACTGAGGGATCCTGGAAGTCAGAGGTATCATACTTGCGAGCCTTCAGCCCATAGTCTAAGGTGTGTTTCGACATCTCCAGGTTCTTCTTAAGCTAGAGATATAACAATGGATATTCTGCATTTTCAGTTTAACAAATCTTCCAACTTAATGTTTTGTTAGATACAAGTTTCAATTATTTGAGAGCATGCATATTAAACTGAAATTCGCAAATTACATGGGTTTGTTAGAAAATATATATACAACAAGTAATCAGTCAGTAATTGCTTTATTGATTTTATGTCTTGATGCAATATTTAAAATTAGAACAATGAAGTGGATAAGGACGTCTCCAATGAAGCCATTAGAGAATTGTTCAATTGTTAAAAGAGACATTGGTTTATTATGTGTTCAGTCTTTTAATATGAAGGGGCAGGAGGTGAGTCTGAAGTTGTGTAGAAATCATATGGTGTGCAGGTGAAAAGGAAAATAAATAATGACAAGTTTGTCATTGCATTGGATTATTTTCTTGAGTAACATTCACCATGGCCTCTTTATTAGCTTCTGTGATGTTAGTGTTGTACGTCCAAGAGGCCTCGGTGTATGCATTCCACACCACTTCAGCTGTGCTGTTATACTCTTCTAGAAATTTCTTTGCATCCTGCTCATCTGTATTCTTGTCTAAGTAAAAACAGAGGAGTTAAGTCAGTAAACTGTAAGTGATAAGCCACTAATAAAACTTCTCATTTAATCCTTACCAATATCTTCAGGGTAGCCCTCAGGAATGGGTGGAACCCAACTGAATTCAGGCCATCCCAAGGTCTCATTCTTATTTTGTTCCTCCAGCCACTTGGTTACAGGCTCAAAGTATTTCATCAGTGAGGTGGCACTCATCTCCCTGGTGCCTATAGCCTCCTCAAGCACATCAGGCCAAGGTTTGGAAGAGCCGGCCTGAAGAACTTTCCTTGGGAAGTAAAAAAAAAAACAATAATTAAACCCATTATTTATGCTATGTAGTAAACAGGTTTAGTTAGCTGACATACTGTAGAATGGCTCCTGCCTCTGCAGATTGGTAGATGTCACATGTGTGCAGGGGGCCTGTGTGTTTAGCAGCCTGGCATAGTTTCTCATGAAACTGGAACTGCAGGATGAAGCTGACAAAATACCTGCATGAAAGAGAGGGGGGGAAAGAAAATTAATTCAAAGGCTATGTTTTGTCATGTCGACTACTTTTGTTTCTTTAGTGAAGAGAAACCAACTGATGTAACCAAACCTCTGCCTTGGCCTGTCACAGGCTTCCTCTCATTGTAGGGCAAGTGTATAGTGTTAAAATAAAAACAGTCATACATACTCAGTCTGACTTAAATAGCCCCCTTTAAACATTGTACATTTCAGGCATCTATGCAAAAAAACTGATGTGTGTGAGGGAGAACATTCGTCTGCAATACTATAATGTTTAGCACATAATGCACAAAGTTGAGAAAATTCTGGTTAACAATCAAATCTTTAACATGTATCAGATTAAACACGCCATAATATCATTTTTTGGTGTTTTTTATTTTTTATTTATTTTTTTGCAGTTGTGGTGGCAGAAGGACAGTACCTGATGTATGGGGTGTTTCCAGGGATATGATATTTTGCACCAGGATCAAAGTGCTCATCTGTACGTCTGGTGGGTGGGCAAATCCCTTGGTATTTTGTTCTGTCAAATATTAAAACAATGTCATAAGTTAGCAACACCATGTTAAATTATAACCCAAATTCCAATCGGGATGTTGTGTAAAACAAATAAAAACAGATGATGATTTGCAAATCCTTTTCAAATTAAATAATCAATTGAATACTCTACAAAGACAAGATATTTAATGTTCAAATGGATAAACTTCATTAGTTTTTTCACTCATTCTTAAATTGACCCCTTCAAACACTTGTTTGGAGCATTCCACAGTTCAACAGGCTAATTGGAAACAGGTGAGTTTCACGACTGTGTACCAAAAGAGCATCCCAGAAAGGCTCAGTCATTCACAAGCAAGGATGGGGTGAGGTTCACCACTTTTTGAACAACTGTGTGAGCAAATAGTCCAATAATTTGGGAATAACGTTTCTCGATACAGTTGCTAGCAATTTAGGCATTTCATCATCTACAGTCCATAACATCATCAAAAGATTCAGAGAATCTGGACAAATCTCTGCAAGTAAGTGGCACGACCAAACACTAACACTGAATGCCCGTGACCTTTGATCCATCAGGAGGCACTGCATTAAAAACCGACATCATTCTGAAACAGATATTACCACATGGCCTCAGGTACATGTCTGACAACCATTGTCGGTGAACACAGTTTGTCTCTATCTACATCTATGAGTGCAAGTTAAAACTCTACCATGCAAAGTCAAAGCTATAGATCAACAACACCCAGAAACGCTGCTAGCTTCTCTGGGTCCAAGCTCGTCTGAGATGGACTGACAAAGTGGAAAAGTGTCCTGTGGTCTGACGAGTCCACATTTAAAATTGTTTTTGGAAATCATGGACAGCGTGTCTTCTGGGCCAAAGAGGAAAAGGACTGTTTGGATTGTTCTCAGCGCAAAGTTCAAACGGCAGCATCTCTGATGGTATAGGGGGATGTTAGTGCTCATGGCATGGGTAATTTGCACATCTGTGAAGGCACCATTAACACTGAAAGCTACAAGTTTTGGAGCAAAATATGCTGCCATCCAAGCCACTTGTTTTTCAGGGACATCCTGTTTATTTCAAAAAGACAACAAACCACATTCTGCAAGTGTTACAACAGCTTGTCTTAGTTTAAGAGTGCGGATACTGGCCTGCCGGCAGTCCAAACCTGTCTCCCACTGAAAATATGTGGAGCATTATGAAGCACAATATACAACTATGGAGATCCTGAACTGTTGAGCAACTGAAGTTGTTCATAAACCAAGCATGGAAAAAAAAATCCACTAACAAAGCTTTAACAATTAGTGTTCTCAGTTCTTAAATGCGTATTGAGTGATTGAGTGCTGTGGTGTAACACAGTGGTAAACATATCCCTATCACAGCTTCTTTAGAACATGTAGGCATCAAATTCAAAATGAGTGAATATTTGCATATTGTTTTTTATGTTTTACACAGTGGGGTTATATTCAAGTGTATACAGATATAAAATAATTTGTGTTTGCATATTGTCCCACCTGAGGTACCACCACTCAGAGTTGTACTTGTCTGGAGGGGTGCTTCCGCGAAACACACCCCATCTCCAGAGGTCAATGAGGTAGCCGAAAGGAAGGAAGGCTATCTTCTCCAGAGCCATCTTCAATAAGTAGTTGAGATCAGTTTCTGAAGAAAATTACCAGAACTTTGAACATGTTGCCGCTTCATTCTTATTAAGCTGAGTGATATTTTATGATATTACCAGCATCGGATGTCACAGACTCCAGCAGATTGATTTTGTGCAGATGGGTTGGTGTGGAAACTGAGAGTGACATGACGTCACCAACAGCTTCATGGAAACCAGGGTTTGCTCCGCGGCGGAAGCCCACAGGCTGGTCCTTGTATTGCAGGTAATACTGGATGTGCCCCATTTCGTGGTGAACAGTGGCGAGTTGTTCCATCGTCACTGTGGTGCACTGTTTAATCCTGAAGAACTTCAAACATTAAAACCCCTGGATTTAAAATCGTAACAAGAAGAGCTTCAATTACTACCTGAAATCTTTGCGGTTGTAAAAGTCCCAAGCTGATGCATGACACACGACTTCTCGGCCATCGGGTTTAACGAGCATAGATTCTTCCCAGAACTCTCTGGGCATCTCTGCTAAACCCAGAGATGTGAAGAACTCCTCTGCCACACGGAACATGTGAGTCGCATTGTAGCCCTGAGGAAGACCATTCAACAAGTCAAAATCATCTAAAACAGAATTAATCCTGCCCCACTACTTCAGTAGCATAAAGAGAAGTCTGGACACACTCACTTGTTTGACCATTTCTTCAGTCACATCCAGGTTGGGTTTCTCAGGAAACGGGATCATCATATCATAAATGTTGTTCCAAGTCTGGGCCCACATGTTTCCTGAGGATGGAAACATTATAAACAGCCTTACACTGAACTCTGAAGGAAATGCCTTCATACAGAATGTTTATTCACTGCTTTGTCTTATGACCCCCTGTGCTTCCATTGTCTTGGACATGTTTATGAAGAGGGGATTTAAATACTTGAACTTAAAAATTACTCAATTTGTATTTCAGTTTCTAAACTCCTTTAAAAAGTTTAGTGGATAAGAAATGCATACAACTTACCCAAAAGGTGGGCAGGGATTGGTCCTTTTAGATTGATGTACTTGGAACCGTAGAAGTTGTAAAGCTTGCGGCGCACAAAGGCATGCAGGTTCAGATAGAGGGGCTCGATGGTCTTATAGAGCTTTTCTATATCCTGCTCAAATGTGTTTATTTCATACCAAGAGCGCCAATAAGCTCCAGTGTCTTCAAATCCTAAAGAAAGAGGTTTTCTCTTCAGTCATTTCTGTCATTCTTTCCATTTTTTGAAACTTTAGAATATATTATTATATACCCTTTATATACAGTACCCTTTAGACTTCAGAGTCTAAAGGATCAAGGGGTCAATCTCACCATCGGCTCGTGCTGCTTTGTTGCTGAGCTCCACAAATCTGGGATAATACTGTTTCAGAGGCACACCTGATGCATTGTGCCAACCTTCCCAAGCAAACAGCAGCTGCTTGTAGCTTCTGGAGCTAGCCATGATTTCTGTGATTTCTGCAAGACAAACATTTTTGCTCAAATGTGAAAAACAAAACATGAGCTTCATGATAAAAGTTAAAATGTGAAAAAAGCCAAAGGTTGAAATGGTCACTTCTGGATAACTGTTTCCTTTTGGATCGTCTTCATAATGGAAAAACCAGTAAATATTCTGGTGGTTTTACTTGACCAGTAATGAGCTCATTTCAGTTTATGAGCATTTTTCGCAGAAGCCATTGTTTGTTGTTCTGGGCGTGCTGACAGGAGTCTCTCACAAATTCATTAAGCAGTTTGTAGCTCAAAACACAAAAGACTATTGTTCCCAATGATTTCAACGCAATGTTTCGCCTGTGTTTCTATACAGCACTCTTGGAAACATCCATAGCACTTCCTTTGGAACCGCTTAATTGTCTGTTCCGTTACTAACGAGAACCGATAACATCTAAACCACTTAAAGCTGTTTTGATTCCAGGACTCCCAGGACACTGTTCATTTCCTGTTCCACAACACTACCACAAAAACGCTGAACTTTTAAAAACATTTATACAATTCATGGATCTTGCTCTTTAAACCAAGCATTTATTCATTGCCATTTACAGTACTCACCAGGTTCCAGGCTCCAGCTGATGTTTGGCTGAGGGTGTACTTTAGCGGTGGAATAAATACTGTCCATGGTGCTGAGGATGGTGTTGAACTACAGATAAGGACAAACATTTCTGATGTTCTTAAAAAGCCAACAGAGATGACGTGCATCACTTTAATGCAAACTTCTTACAAACTAAAATCAAACCTCTTCTCTTTCAGCCTGTGGGAGGTTGGCAGGACCCAGCACCTTGATATTTTCCATCAATTTCTTGTCTTCAGGGTTTGGGAGAGACTCAAGAAGTTTGTCAGAAAAGACCTCCTTGGCCTTGAACCCCCAGGCTTCAGAGAAGGCTTGTTCTTCAAGGGATGCTTTAACCTGTTGCAAGGAGACAGAAATCACATGAGAGCTGAAGTTTGCTGGGAACAGATTGAACAAAACAGATCATTCTGTGAAACAGTTTTATAAGTTGGATGAGTCAAATATTATTTTACAAGAAATAATTATTTAAAGAGCTCAGAAGTTTGGGCAGTAATTTGTACTGGAGAAAAAAATGACTTGAGTCTATTATAATTTGCTTTCAATTATGCTTCACTTCCTTCTAGCAATGCAGTTTAGCATTTTATGATCCAGTAACCACTAACAGACATTTTGAAGTTTCCATAGTCATCTAATTTTAAATTGGCACAATAGTTTTGAGATAATTGCATGCATTATGCCCTGGAAAACACAAAAAGCAAGCAGATTTAGGCAGAGATCCTCTAGTCAAAAGCAGAATTTAGCCACGTTAATACAGTATTTGGCTATATTTTGTAACTTGCTTCTTTCTGTGACATAACCTGCATCATTAAGATTTTAGTCTTGTCTAAGCCCAATCACCATGTTGTTTGTGTTTAACTGGATTATGAGTCATTTAGAGAGTCGTGAACCAATGAAGTTGCATTAATCGTCATTTTCTTTATTGAAAAAAATGTTACGTCTTTGCTTTCTTGTGCAGAAAGTTGGAAGAACTATTGCTGTTAAAGCTCAAAACAAGGTGCAATCATTTTGGATGCAAGATACAAAAAGGGCTTCAACTTTTGTTCTTCGGGTGTAATTTTCCATATAAATCATACTGAGCCAAGGGCAGAGTCTGCAACAATGAGTTACAAGGTGGGTACCAGAAAGCTGCAGCTACTTGCAGCTCATTGGGCAAGGAAGAAAAGAGCCTTAAACTGAACTGATAGGAGGATTTATGGTGGGTTTTATAAACCTGACAGATATTCTAAAATGTAAGAGATGAGATTTTACACAAGCAGACACAATTCTAGGAACTTAAAACTCTTGAATTTTCAGACAGATATTCCAAATTTGGCTTCTTTAACAGTCCACCATGGTATTATTCAGCCTCCAGCTAGAATTTATGTATTTTCTTACAACTGTCAAAGCTACAAAGCTGTAACTTGTTTTTCATGATCGATAAAGCATCAGTTTGACAAAGAACAGGGATAATATTCTTAGATAAAGCTCGCCACCATGGTGTGAATGCTCAACCAGAGCCTTGGTGAATCTGAAGAGCTTTTCTCTCTGAAAGGTGTTCTCACAGTAAAGACAGGAAGAATTGATCGACTCAAGGCTCAGTACAAAGATTTTTCCATTTTTACTCTCCATTTGTAAACCAGTTGGCATTGTATACACCCAAGTTTCTGCTTGTGTTATTAAATACTGATGAAAGCACACTAAGAAAGCAAATCTTTAAGAAAAATGTTCTGTTAGGACAGCTTAGTACATGCTATCAAAGGGCAGTGAAGTGCTGGTCACAAGTTCCATTTGTTCAATCTGACAGAACAGACGTTTTTCACTGAAATATCCTCTTATCCAACGCTAACATCCCTACAACAACAGGCTGCAACAAAAAAAAGGAGGGAAGAAAGGGTGTTTGAGTTAAACTTTGAACACAGACCTTTGTACTCTTCCTCTCAGTTCAACACTTTCCAGCCTGCCTACACTCATCCACCCAGATGGACCACCCTTTCAAAATAAAATAAAAAAACAGCAAAAATGACAACGTTTTTCTAAACCTGTGATCAAGGTTTTCTTGCTACACATTTACCATGTCTCCGTTAGCATCTCCTCTACTTTACAGACTGCACACGTGTCATGGGAAAGCAGTTTTACAGTTTTGCTTGTTTCAAAAGAGTGTTCTCTTCTACAGGGTTGTTTTTCTTTTTTTTTTTCTTTTTAAGTTTACATTTTATTTTGTGTTTTAAAAAGCATATTTTACAGATCTACCAAGTTTTTCACCAATTTTGTTTGTTTTTCTGCACAGAAAAGGTGCACAAAATTAACAAACTCAAACATGGGGACCAAAGAAGCTTTTGAGCAACTGAATGTCTGTCTGAAAGTGTCATTTAAATGGCCAAATATGCACAACTGGGAACTTTTGAGTGTATTGTTATGGCACGATACGGAAGAGCAAAGTGCCAACATAAGAACATCCCTGACAGATTTTATTTTCAGTCCTCAAAACATTCTGATCAGTCTTTTCATATTTGCTAACTGAACATAGTTTTTTTACACCATGCAAACTTGATCACTTTGTGTTGCTAGTATAATAGACAAAACCTCAACAAGTAAAAAAAATAAAAAATGAAAAAAATTTCCTGGTGACTAAACTGCAGAGACATTCTGCAGCAGGACCCCACAAAGTGAAGGCCACATGCCCACCTGGTTAATGTAAAATTCAGTGTTGGGACAGCTGTGCAGCTCGCCATTTTCTGCCAGCAAATGTTTTCTCATAGTGGACTATAAAGACCTGTGTGTGTGTGTGTGTGTGTGTGTGTGTGTGTGTGTGTGTGTGTGTGTGTGTGTGTG
>NW_013952450.1:168980-171445 GCF_001266775.1 Austrofundulus limnaeus
GGGGGTTAAGCAAAAGTCACAACACAGGCACTAAAACTTGATTTTTAGTCACAGAATCACAAGCACTGTCAGGTAGGAAGCTGAGCATGAAATCCTGGAGGGAGATAAATAAGGTTTCATCTCTAAGTCATGCAGAGCTCTGCTCCACAGAAACATTTGCCCCTGAATGCATCTGGGGTGACAAAATGCCAACATATCCAGACTGGTATGGGGCGCTGTTTGGAAAGCAGCCTTTGCTAAAGACAACAGTGAAAGTTTATCACACTTAGCTTCAAATAGTGTTTTAAAAACCTGTGTAGATTTTCTAAAGTGACACTTTTGGCACATTTAAATAGCTAAATCAAAAATGTTAAAGCTAAATGTTAAATCCAAATGCAAATTGTTAAAATCAAAACTGTCACTGAAACTAGTAATGGGTTGTTGGCAGACAATCCTTTTTTTTAAGTGAATGATGGGAGCTGGCTTCTAATCATGAGCATTTTTTTTGTGAAAGCCACATGATTGGTCAAGATTTATGGCAGCAAGTTGCTGTGTCCCAATCCAAAGGTGAGAAGCCAGAGAGTTATATTGAATAAAGGCGCTGTCACATGTCTTTTCACAGTCGAAGATAGCGGGACGTGGAACAACTCGACAGTACTGTTGGCTGTTTAAGCYGAATGTTTTAACCATGGTAACCATGACATGTTGWATTTAGGTCAGCACATCAATGAAACTCAGTGTACTATTGACAATGATTTGATAGAAATGCTTGTCAGTACATAATACATCAGGTAAAAACATGATGCTGTGGTACACATGTCTGCAATGCAATATGTTTCTAACAGGCAGAAGCTAACCACTGAAAAATTATTATTTATGTGCAATTCTAAGCAGAACTCTGGCCCTGATAAATTAATATTCACAAGCTGCAATTTTTAATATGGTGTCACACTCGTACCACAGTGTTCAATCTTCTGAAGCAGCGGGTCTAGTCAATATACCAAATTGTAAGAGACACAGCTTGTCTACACTGAAGGGAGGGTCCGGTAGGGGCTACAGAGACAATGCAGTGAGCACTCAGCAGCACAGCATATTTTGTTGAGTGTTTAGTTGTCATCTTGTTTCACTGTGCAAATTTTAAAATGATATGCACAATGAGATACAATTTTGTCTTTGCTTTTAGTTGTATTTTCTACATTTATTTTTGTAACACTCTGTTTTATGTTGAGTACATAAAGCCATATAAATAAATACAAGCGAAGAGAAGCAAGTTCACTCAATCTCGCCAAACAAGGGTGTGCTCAGGCATGCAATGGCAAATTGTGGCACAGCAAAAAAAAAAACAGCAACAGCTTCCAAATGCAGGAGCACCTGAGTAAGTGTTAGAGGAATGAGGAACCAACTGCTAACATTTCTGCAATACGCCTTCAGAACTGCTGAAATGTTAGCTGTTGTTTTCTTCTTMTTATTATATTCGTTATCGTTTTTCAGTGCTCCATTTTTTAATTATTTATTTATTGAGCTATTGCTTCTTTTTTGCTGTGCTACATTAATAAGCATTTGATGTGAAGTATGTTTTTACATTAGTAATTTGTCTTACACATTCTTTGGTAATAAGTTGTGCAACAAAAGAAAAATATCTGAGGAGTCACTTGAGCCAATCAAAAGAACCGGTTCAATTAAAAATGCTGGAATTCCCATCTCCAGGTGAAACTAAACAGTTCACTGCCTGTAACCAGAAGTACCAAAATAAAAGCTCGATTGTGTTTAGAGAATAAAAGAAACTTATAAAGGAGAAAAGGAGAATTTAAATAAACAATTTGGTGTGGTCAATGTGCCTCGTCAGAGCTGCTGCATGTCCCGGAGTCCAATACCCCCCCCAACTTTTAGCCCTTTTAGCATAACGTGGTGATGAATTCTCCGTGCTCCTGGAGCTGCAGCAGGTAATGTCAGTCTCATTATCAGAACACCCAACTTTTCATCAAATTTTATTTTTTTTTTACAAAGAACCAGAAATAAGTCCACAGGACTGCTGTTTTTTCTTATGAAAAGTTAGCTTGCTGCTATAGTCACATATCATAGCTGATGTTAGTGATCACTTTTAGCATTTAATCTATTATTGAGTTGTTTTTAATCAGTTAAGCTGTAGTTTATTCCTAAGATTGAGTCCAAGTCCACTCTTGATATTTATTGATTATAATTTACATTCACGAATCACCAAATAGGCCTATTTCTGTTATTTAGCCTACCTGCTACCAGTACCCCTGTATATCCTAATACAATTAATTTCCATCTGGGATCAATAAAGTATTTTTGAATTGCACTGAATTTAGTAAAGCTTATAAATATTATAGTAGTGCATTTTTATTATCTTAGCAAGAATAAATTCATTACATTAAAAAAGTTTAAGTTTCTTAGAGTTTCTGTATTTTCTGCATAAAAACAGTGCTTCATGGTCAGAAAACCTTTCATTGTTAACAGTGAAA
>NW_013952450.1:171455-177113 GCF_001266775.1 Austrofundulus limnaeus
ATAGTAAAGCTTATAAATATTATAGTAGTACATTTTTATTATCTTAGCAAGAATAAATTCATCACATTAAAAAAGTTTAAGTTTCTTCGAGTTTCTGTGTTTTCTGCATAAAAGCAGAGCTTCATGGTCAGAAAACCTTTCCTTTTTAATAACAGTGAAATGATGCAAAGAAAAAATAGTGATCTGGTATTTATTCATATTATTTCATGATATTTTCTTGAGTTTTTAAAGCGGACTGACTTCAGGTAGCACCATGGCAGTAAAATACCTAATACTTAATCTATCTCTAGGAGCTGGATACAGAGTCAGGGGCAGCAGGTAGGACAGAGTGTCTCAGGTAAGAGATGAGTTGATGGGCAGGTGTGAAGGAAATAGAAAATATTATTTTGAATACGTTCTAGTCAGTTGTGTGAACTTAATGAAATAAATTACTGATCTACAGCATGATTAACGGCTTTATTTTATTTTTGACCAGTATAAAAGTGCTTATTACTTTCATTTCTAGGAAGTTGTAGAAATTAGTTTTCATAGTTCAGATTTTCCTGTTTAAATAAAGGTCAGTAAATAAATCTGTCAGTTCATCCATCATTAGCTTTCTAATCAGTTACAAACATCCATGTATCAATCGTTCCTAATTGCAGGTTGGTTATTTTTACGTCACTGTTGTTTGGCACAGGGTTATTTTATGTTGTGAAGAAAGCTGCATGATGTCATGTCAGTTTATGAGTGGGCCTGTCATCAAATCATAATTACACCTGTTCACCGGGTAAAGCTTTTAACGTTTTTAGTTTGAAACATGATGCAGTTGTGTGTCATTGTTTGGCACAAAATGTTGTGTTATAAATAAAATTAAATGAATAATAAACAAAATAAATGTAAAAAACTCCTCTAAGCCTATTTGGGATAAATTATCACATTAAATGAATTACCTGAGCCATAAGTGAGTTTAAAAACGGGACGATGCAACTAGTTTAATGAAGAATTTGTCTCAAGTTGTCTCTAATTAAGTCTTTATTTGTGTAAGTAAAAGTATCTTTAAAAACCTGTTAAAATACATTAGAAATCAGGATATAGTCTCTACTTTATTCAAAAATGTCTGGGGGAGGACCCCCAGAACCCCCTCCAGGTGTGTCCTTTACACACATTTACAAGCCTTGTGACGCCCCTGTTAGAGAGGATAAACACACCTGTAGAGCTCCACCTGTATCTCTGTATGAAACTATGGCTGATTATCAAACTGTAAGAATCCAGTAAGTACAGTAAACTCACTAAGAATAGTGAGTTTAAAGAGGTGAYACAAAACATGCTTTTATAAAGGTGAACATAATCTCAGTTAATATGGTTTGAATATTATTGCATCACAACAGAAACATTTGGTGTTCAGTTTATGATGTGTGAAGATAGTTAAATTGAGCACATGTCATGTACCAAATGTTTGTCTAAATTCAAGAATAAATGTTTTTAAATCAAAATTTGTTCGAGTGTCATAGATCACAACATTAGTACACAAACCAGGTGTAGCAAAATGTTTTAGGTATTTGAACACAGGTGGGCCAAATGCATCAATTCAGCTGGTGAATGAAAGAACCACTCATCAATATAATCTGATCTGTTTGTAGCTTTAAACCCTAGTTACACCTCTTTATTTAAAAGAATACCCCCTTTTTTCTGTTTTTGCTTATGCACCTCGTGCACTGGCATGGATAGAGGCCCACTGACATCGAGAGTGTACAGGGCCCAGAATTTGGTGCTACACCCCTGTTAGTTTCAGTAAAATATTTAACTTTTACATTTAATATTTAGCTTTATATTTACAATTTGAGTTTAACATTTGACAGCTAGCTTTATACTTAGCTTTATGTTTAGAGTTTACCTTTAACATTTAGCATTTAAAAGGGAACCTATTGTGCAAAATTCACATTTTTTCCATGTTTTTCTTGTTTTTCTTCAATTTGTGTTTGTACTGCTTCCAGAAATAGTCCAAGGGCCAACATAATACTCCCAGCCATTTTTTTTGGCAATTTTTAAATGTTTTTTAAGTGTCAGAAAATGAGCTGTCCAAAGACTTTCAGCTGAAGGAACTTTCCTGTCCGTACGGTTCCAAATCTGCAGATGATGGCGATGTGATGTCTCGTATGTTTAGTGCTGGTTGACATGAACATAATTTGTCATTTAGCGCAAATTATACTACAAATTGTGCTGTTGCTGCATAGACCGCCTTCCCCACTTTACCATGCCAGCCTTGGGAAGCTGCAACAGACGCACGTTGGCCTCCCGGCCCCAAGGCATCTGACTTCGGTCGGACTCTCCAGTCTGTCCGCACCAAGCCCTCGCCTGGCGTGGCTACAATGTGCACAGCCTGTTTTACTACTGTTGTACTATTGTGTATCTGCTTATACTAGCCATTTTCATGTATCTGAAGTGCTAATAAGCCATCTTGGGAGGGTGGAGCTGACAAAAACAAAAGGTTGGGAGGGCATTTATTTGCATAAACAGTTTGTTGTGAAGGGAGCTCAGAACAGGTAGAACTGACCAAGTGAAATCTCATCTAAAAATTATTTTATGTATTAAATCTAATGAACATGTTTTGTATAGCCCACAGATGTATCCTAACTTGTTCAAGGAACCATGATAGGTACTCTTTAACTTCAACATTTAGCTTTACATTTAGGATTTAGATTTAATATTTGATAACATTACATTTAGTATTTAACTAAGTTTAGCATTAGATTTAACATTTAGCATTTAACTTTAACATATAGGTTTATATTTAGAATTTAGATTTAACATTCAATAGATTTACATTCAGTATTTAACTTTAAATTTAGCATTAAATTTAACATTTAGCATTTAACTTTAGCATATAGGTTTATATTTAGAATTTAGATTTAACATTCAATGGATATACATTTAGTATTTAACTTTAAAACTAGCATTAGATTTAACATTTAGCATTTACCTTTAACATATAGGTTTATATTTAGAATTTAGATTTAACATTCAATAGATTTACATTTAGTATTTAACTTTAAAACTAGCATTAGATTTAACATTTAGCATTTACCTTTAACATTTAGGTTTATATTTAAAATTTAGATTTAACATTTAGCATTTAACTTTGGCTTTATGAATAGCATTTAGATTTAACATTTAACTTTAACATTTAGCTTTAGATTCAGAATTTAGATTTAACGTTCGATAGATTTGCATTTAGCTTTGTGTTTATATGTAGATTTAACATTTTAGCTTTAGCATTTTACCATTTAGTCTTAACATTTCAGCATTTATGTTTACCATTTAGCTTTATCGTTTAGCATAGCTTTAACGTTTAGCGTTTAACTTTAACTTTGTGAATAGCATTTAGATTTAACAATTAGAATGTAAATTTACCATTTTAGCTTTAAAACTTTAGCACTAGTTTTAACATTTAGCACTTTGCTTTAACATCTCAGAATTTAACTTTAACATTTCAGCATTTGACTACTTTTATCATTTATTTTTAACGTTTAATTTTAATATTTAGCATTTAAATATAACATCTAGATTTATCTCATGTGTCTAAAGTGACTTTAGAAAAATTCAGTTTTTCAAACAATTGTTTGAAGCTAAATGTGACAGATTTTCACTGGGAATCAGATGGAGGTCCTACCTGCAGCTGGGAGTTGTGTTCTGTCAGGTTGGTGTTGTAATTCCAGCTGGCAGACACGCTGTGGAAGAAGACCTCCTCAGCAGTGCTGTTGTAGTCGCTGAGGAACCTGAGCGCATCAGAGCTGCTGTAGTTTCCTGGCAGCCAGCTCTCTGGCAGAGCTTCACACAGCCCCAAGACTGGCAGCAGCAGCAGCAMGGACCTGAATAACCTGTCCACCCCTGCACCCATAGTTCCCACTTGAGTGGAAAGAAGGGGAAAAAAAGTTTCTGTAGTGTCTTAAAGAAAATCGCCTCTGAAACTACTTGTTTCTTTCTGTGCGTCTTTTCCAGCCTGGCTGCGGGTGAAGCGCGCAAAAAAAAAAAAAAAAAAACAACCCAACAAGCGCCTCTTTATAAGTGCCACTTTAACCCAGCCCACACCACTTCTTCCTGCTTTAAAACCACATTAAAACTGTAATTGTCCCAACCAGTCAGCACACAGAAGAGAGGCGGAGCAGATTGGCTCAGCCGTCTGCGTCAGGTGAGGTTGATTGTCTCCAAAACCGTTCGCGCAATCACCTCCGGAAAGTCCGCACCGTCACCGCAGCTGGACCGGTGGTCCTGCAAACACGAAGAGGTTCATCTGAACTAAATGTTCCAGCCCAGCATGTCCAGAGGAGTGAAGGCTCCTCGTGAAGCAGCGCAGCGGYGAAGAGTCTGGGAGGGACTCCACATATTTTACTCTGTTCCCGTTTTCAGCTTGGAGACAAGAGAGGGAGGGGGGTTTAGACACGAGGGGGGTGAAGAAAAGAGAAAAAAAAGTGGAAGGAGGAGTTTACCCAGAAACTAARAAAGGTTTACCTATAATCCGTCATGGATTTATTGCGTCAACATGTTCTAAAACAGCGCATCTTCTCTCTGCAGTCCGCACAGAGATCATGAGAGCGCAGACTTTCCTTGGGAATTTGCGTTTGTGGCTTTTACGACACAAAACCACKTTCAAAAACAAAGACACGTTTATAATTAATAAGAGTTTTTAATGTGACAGTTTATTCTTCTGTAGATGCCACATAATATCTGAGCCAGGAGAGTAGTGAAGCTGCAGTGGAATAAACACATTTTCAAGTCTCTGAGTTCATAAAGACTGCATTATCTGTTTTTCTGACACTGAAGCATGTCTTTGATAGGGTTTACGAAGTTCAATAGACTCTTATTGGGCTGTAAACATGTAAGTGACTGTGTTTCCTCCAGAAATAAGCTGAATAGTTGTTGATAACCTCTTCAAGAAGCCTGTAATCAGATACCTTGCATATGAAGTAAAATAAACCCTGATAGGACTCTGTTCTGCTGCTTCAAGGTTGAGTTCAGAGCTTTTTTATAATTAAAGACAAACATTAACATGAGACGAGACTGAATGACACCATGGTGAATAATAAGACCAAAATGAGTCATTATCACATGGTTTCATTWCTTTGATGTAACAAATTCAGCTTTTGAATGGCTGGAAAAATCTGCACACACTTCCTAAGAGGTGCCATATCTACCATATAGAAGATAACTTTAAGAAGATACCAGACTTCTTGTAAAAAAAAAAAAAAACACTTGTTTTCCACTGACACGTGTTTCACGTGTGGACAGAAAAAGCTCTGTCTGTTTACTGACAAAATTCATCCTGGCTGGGCAGAGAGAGAAGTGATGATCAGGTGGTGGATGTGCATGTTTCTGAGATGGGCGGAAAGTTTTTACAGTCACACATGTGGCTGATGATGCATTGTCACAATACTACTTGACGTTGACACTGGGAAAAACCACAATCTATTTCAAGTGAGATATTACRTACAGTAAAAAATGCCGCCTGCTGCTGAAAAACTGAAAAAGTTTTCAGACGAAAGGCCGCAGSTGGGAATCAAACTTACAATTGGTTAGAAGTGAAAAAAAAGAAGCTTTCCTCAATGAGAATAACTGATGCTGTGTGTGTGTGTGTGTGTGTGTGTGTGTGTGTGTGTGTGTGTGTGTGTGTGTGTGTGTGTG
>NW_013952450.1:177954-179200 GCF_001266775.1 Austrofundulus limnaeus
GAACACCTGTTTGTGAGCAGTTGTGAACATGCGTGTATATACAAGATTTCTCCAATAGTGACTGTGGAGGGCCGAGACCCAACCCCCAAGACACGAGGCAGACATAAAAAAACATGTTTTTGAACTAAAATTAAACTTATTCGCCACTTTTTTTGACAAATCTTTCCTATAAACCTTCTATTTTGTTTTTTGGAGTAGTGCTTTAATTTGAGGTGAACAAACAGTCTCATTTGTGAACTCAGCAGCTGGATAGTCCAGCTGTGTAAACAGTCCCATCAGTGTCGCTGATGCAGAAGGATGTGCACGTTGGATTTAATTACAACTCATCACGTGGCGCAGTGTAGCCATAAACAACGTGTTTAGTGATGAACACKTTCTACTGATGTCACTTCATTGAGACTGAAAGAATAAATCAGATATGATGGCATGAAGATAAGACGGTTCCCAAAGTGTGTTTTATCATCAGGACGTGTAACGTGAGCCTGCTGTTGTGCATAACAAGTTCAAATTACAACCATGTGATGAATGTACTGGGAGAAGGAACGTCCAATAAACACATAAACTCATTCAATCTCTCTTTATTGGGGTTTTTAACTGCAGTGAACAGATAAGAGTGTTTCAGAAATCTATCAGTTTACCCATAATGTCATACCTCCCAACCTGCTTTGGATTAGTTTCAAAAGACGAACAAAGATCCCTGAAGGCTATCTTCATTTCAACAAAGTCAAAGCTCAACATTACCATCAAGGTTGAAGTTGCAGTTTGTAGAAATTAGGAAACATTAAATGCAGCAGCGTAGACGGAGTAAAAAGCACATCCAAAATGCCTTGATCAATTTGSTTCAATATTTTTTTCTAACTTTTCCACAAATTTGAGCTCAAAACTGTTTGATGACGAATAGTCTGTTAGAAACTGGGTTTGCAGGCTGAAGGAATGATCGTTTTGCAGAAAAAAAAGAGTGAATTATCACAAATGTTAATTCTATTCTAAATTCACATTGCAGGAGTGCCCTGTTAAATAGTTTAGTCAATTTAAAGCTATTTTAAAGCTATTTCTGTGGAATGCTTATGAACAATAAATGTCTTACCTGTTGTACCTCTTTGGATGACCTCAGTTTGAAGAAATAGCATTTAAATGACAGAAACGTTGCGCTAATGGCTTCTTGAATCAGTTTAGTCAATTTTATTTTTAGGACTTATCTTTTTTCCAGTGTCATAAATTTGTTGTTTTGCAGACCCCACATATT
>NW_013952450.1:179539-180838 GCF_001266775.1 Austrofundulus limnaeus
GCCTGTAAGACTGTCAAATTTTATTCACATTTGTCTGATTTTTTTTCCTCGTTTTTTTACAGTTTTTTTTTTACATTTGCTGAAACACTAAAATGACATCCATAGCAMAATTAGTTTAACTGACACACAAAGAGAAAAACCTCTTCTCAAGTCTCCAAAAGTCAAAACACATTTTCTGCTTTACACACATTTTTCTATTCAAAATGACACTTTTTAAATGAGTTGAACACGGCTTTCTGCATAAGACATAAAACAATCTGACATAAAGTCACATGTTTGACATTTCAAAACACTGCCATTCAGATTGACAATATATGAGCTGATGGGACAAAATATGTTGTACCTGAATAAACACCTGAATGCCTAATGGTTAACACTCCAGTCAGGAGCACTATTAAAAGATCTCTTACAACAACAATGGAAGACGTGGCAGAGAGAGGAAGACGGGGGTGAGAATGAGAGGGGGAGTAAGAGTGAGAGGTAGAGGAGCTGGTAGAGGAGTTCATGGATAAAGAATGAAATCAACCTTAGTTGATCAAGTCATCAACCACTGGCTGACAGGCAGCTGGACTGAGAGCAGCCCAGCCTGAGCCGTTTTACTGTTGCTGCTGTCATTTGGACATTTAGACTGGAGCAGATGTGTAACCAAAATTTATTTCACACGATGTAGYACACCCATGTCATGGTGTTTCAGCTCGGTGACACTTGTTTACTTCATGAATGGCTGATGTCATACAATTTGAACTATTCTAGTATTATGGCAAGCATATTAGAGATGAGAGTGCTTTACATTATGCCCAACAGTGTGCAGTTGGTTAGACAAAAGCTGGTAATATGCATGACGTGTGTRCCTCTTGGTGCAAAAGTTGGATTTTGACAATGCTATTGGTTGCAGTGCTTCATTTTGCAGGCTACAGGAGGTATTTTGCAGTTTGGGTGTGTGGTTTTGTGAATTGTGGTTAGTATTTTTGATAAAACCACACTAGTTTGCAAAATTGTGTTTCAGCAATTGTAAAAAAAAAACTGTAAATCAAACTGAGCATTTGAAGCCTCTACTACTCTGCCATCTAGTGGATTTTAAGAGAAACTACAAGTGTTTTCATTGAAGCTGTTAAGTACACATATTTTTGGATTTAAATCTTGTGTGTAGCTACACATGTACAAGATTTCCCAGTGAGTCACGTTGGGTTTTTCTCAGAAGGTAAGGGCTGCTCAGGTCCACATCAGACAGCTGCAACATTTCAATGGTGTCATCACCTCCCTCATTTGACAGATTTGTAAAAATTACATATATATATA
>NW_013952450.1:182070-184351 GCF_001266775.1 Austrofundulus limnaeus
GTTTTCTTCAGGCAGTCCTCTTCATAAATCTCACTGGAACGGCACCAAACAAAAGTTCCAATATCATCACCTTGTCCAATACAAATTCACGATTCATCACTCCAGTCCACGATTGCTTTTCCTTAGCCCATTGTAACCTTGTTTTTTTCTATTTAGGTGTTAATGATGGCTATCGTTTAGCTTTTCTATGTGTAAATCCCATTTCCTTTAGTTGGTTTCTTACAGTTCGGTCACAGTGGTTGACTACGGTTTCCTCACATTCATTCCATTGTGCATTTTCTGTTTTGGAGACATGTTGCTTTAGGTTTTCTGTCTCGACACTTTGTCTTCCTTGGTCTACCAGTATGTTTTCCTTGAACAACCTGCCCATGYTGTTTGTATTTGGTCCAGATTTTAGACACAGCTGACTGTGAACAAGCAACACCTTTTGCAACATTGCGTGATGATTTACCCTCTTTTAAGGGTTTGATAATCCTCTCCTTTGTTTCAATTGACATATCTTGTGTTGGAGCCATGATTCATGTCAGTCCACTTGGTGCAACAGCTCACCAAGGTGCGATCACTCCTTTTTAGATGCAGACAAATGAGCAGATCTAATCTGATGCAGGTGTTAGTTTTGGGAACGAAAATTTACAGGGTGATTCCATAATTTTTTCCTGTCCTCGGTATAAAAAAAATTAACCGATACTGACTACCACATTTTTTTTCTAGATTTGTTTCTTAAAGCCAGAAAGTTGCCATTTGAAATAACTTTAGTTTTGTGTCATGTCTATGATCTGCTTTTTTTTCTACAAAATTAAACAACTGAATGAACATCCTCCATAATGATTATGGTGGGTCCATACGTTGTGCCAGGGGTTGTAGACAGAGACTTTGCCATTTCAACATTCAAGGTCAAAAATTCGCTTTGCTTGCACTTAGACACAGACAAAACCGTTGAAGGGTTAAAATTCGATTCAACATAAATAGCAACACCACCACCTTTATTAGGCCTGTCAGTATGATGGACATATCCAAATATGTTGAAGTCTTCATTAATATTTGATTTAGTCAACCAAGTTCCTGAAATGAGCACAATATCTGCATCTTTGGTTGCAGCCCAAATTCTGACCATGTCTAACTTGGGCATTAAGCAGCACACATTAAGAATAAATTTGAGCTTAGTGATTTAAAATCAGTGACGTGTCTGAATACTTTGGAGCTCAGGTCCAGGGTTTGGTTGCACATTCCCAGTTATTAGTAAAAGTACGATAATCAATTGTTTAATTTGACATTTTCTAGCAATCCTTTCACATTTGGAAGCCAGGACATGCCTTTCTTTAACCAACTAATTCAGTTTATATAAAACAAGAAAACACTGAAGTTTGGTTGAATCCCAGGAAGATCTGACCATATTTTAAATGCCCCAAGCAAATAAATTTGAGTTGATTCAGGACGCTTAGCTGCATTGGATTTAGTGCCAGTATAATAAGTGTCCCATGCACTCAGCACTTTGTTAGAGGCACTGACTCAAAATCATCGCTTGGACTTATGGTCCAAATAACCAACAAGCACAATAAAGTTATAAAAAAAATGACATTATCTTCCACTTAAAGAACATCAGTAGCAACAGTTTACAGTTTATGAGTAGCTCAGTCTCAGCATCAGGACGATACCGTATAGGCTCAGGCCTGTTGTCCAGGCTCCAGATGTAGTTGACTCATGCCAGCTACACCAGTCACCAAGGGATTATGATACGCTCTGACTGGATAGTCCAAGCTCTAAGCAGGTATCGCAGGCTTAGATCTACTATCCAACGCTGCAGAGGGTTGCAGCAGGAACAGGCCTGTTGACCAAGGCTACAGATGTAGCAGGCTCAGGCATGTTGTCTGAAGCTACAAGTGAAATAATTTAACATGCAACCACTGGCAATGTGACTGTATTCTACAAGAGTTTAAATTAAAAATGTATTAAAAATGTAAAATACAATTACTGGAGAATTTTTTAGCTCAAAGGTACATTGGGTTATTAGAATGCATACCATGATTGATGMGTTGGTAACAGACTTCTTGAAGTTTTGATGCAAGATTCAAAAAAGATTCAAAAAGTAGACCTGATGAAATGAACATCAGTAAATCCATTAGGCAATCGTCTCACTGTTAGGTATCAGCATCAGAAGAAAGGGCAGGGTGTGAAAAGGAAAATAAATGGTAACAGGGTTTGTCGTTAGATTATTTTTTATTTGCTTATGTGATGTCAGTGTTGTAGGCTATGTCCAGGAGCACTAGCTAAAATATAATGT
>NW_013952450.1:184739-186624 GCF_001266775.1 Austrofundulus limnaeus
GCCATCTAGTGGACTTTATATAAAGTGTTTATTTATGTATTTATTTTATGTATTTATTTTTTAACGAAGCTGTTGGATTTGATATTATAAAAACTATTTTATGATATAAATTGTTGTTTTAATAGAATGGGGAAAGGATAGTTAATAAGTAGCCTATAGTAGATTCCGCTGTGAGATAGTTTAGTTGTGATGGTGGAGGTGGACCTGAGCAGCCCTGCCCTGCTGACAGCTGCTCTGAAATCTCTACCCTCAGGTATTTTCCGCCTTTTCCGCCGACTCCTCGCCTCCCTGCTTCGACTGATTTCTGTCCAAAATATTAATAATAACGTTTTCCATCTTTTTTTAAATTATTATTAAGCATTTATTAGTGTTTGAGTATTTGTTAGCTSGGGTTTGACAGCCATGGGAGAAAGGACGGAACAGCAGAGTTTGTCAGAAGTTATAAGTCAGATTTTACAGGAGGCGCCAGGAGCCAGGAAGGACCTGCTGGAGAACCACAGCAACCTCCTCCGAGTGGCAGATTACTGCGAAAAGAATTATCTCCAGGTGAGTGCAGCTCATTAAAAAAACTGCTTCATAAGAGCTCCAGCTTTTCTGAAGAAAATGTGCCATTAAAACTGCCTAAATACCTGTATATTACAGTGTAGCCCAAATCTGCAAAAATGACAACAATTTGATGTAGAAACTGAAAAATATAGTGATAAGAAAACCAAAGTGGCTCAGTATGATCACCATGGAAACCCATGTCTGTCACTCCCTGACTGCCAAGTTAATTAGAGGCAGACAGAAACGCACACTAAAAAGAAAGCCGTGAGCGTTTTTTTTTTTTAACTAAAAGTCTGATGTTAAAAATTGTTGAACCACGAACAGCAAAAGATTCTGATGGACCCACATGTGATGTTTCTGCCATGTTTTATGCAGGAGATTCCACAAATGAATACGGTTTCAGGAGAATATTTGAGCTAAAGTCAGACGTCTGTGGAAGTTCTCTGCATTCTGATGGGTTTTGAGAGGAATTGGTTTCTCCTACAGCTGTGAGAGACACTTAGTGAAAGAGGGCAAAACTAGTGTTTTGATGCAGAATTTGTAAATGTAGAGAACAAGGTTGAGGAGAGAGTTTGTTTGCGAGTGCAATCACCAACACTCAACTGAACATTCTGCAGAAAAAAATGGTAAAAGTTGTCAAGTTTGTTTGACATAACATAACCAAAAATCATAGCTCCCTTTTCCCCCTAATCCTGATTGAGCTCCATGTCTTGATGTGTAACRTTTTATCTGAAAGCTGCACAAACAACTTTGTAGTAATACGAAACCTTTTTTGATACTCTCAGAAAACTTTGAGCAATTCAAATAACTACAAGCACAATTTCACAAGTGGATACATTTATGTTTTTTTTTTCCTCCTACAGGCAGAGGATCCAACGAAAGCTATTGAAGAGGCCAAAGCCCTGGCCACCCAGGCTTTAGCCAGTGTCACCTACCAGATCAACAGCGTGGCCAACACTGTGATCCGACTGCTGGACTCTCAGGCTGTGCAAATCAAAGCTATGGAGTCCTCCGTCAACCTGCTGTCACTGGTGAGGGAAGCATGGGAAACACCTGAACTCAGTGACGTGAAACCCTCACATTTAGAGAAAATGACTCAGTAAAACATCTTTTTTCAGAGGATAACAGAAAGTCAAAACATATTTTTAGTGCTGCACTGCTGAGCCATAAGTTGCAACACAAACCCTCCTTGTGTCTGGGATTAACATATAAAAAAAACATGAATTAATCAAAACATCTAAAAATCAAAATAAATATATATTAACTAATTTGATGAACTTGATCTATATAACAAGTTTGATTTGACTGTACTGACACAAAAAGTCCAACAGGTTAATTA
>NW_013952450.1:189130-194262 GCF_001266775.1 Austrofundulus limnaeus
TGGCCTCCCTCCGCCTCCACCACCTCCTCCTGGGTCAGGAGCTGCACTCCCTCCACCTCCACCGCCTCCTCCTCCCGGGTCAGGAGCTGGCCTCCCTCCGCCTCCACCACCTCCTCCTGGGTCAGGAGCTGCACTCCCTCCACCACCTCCACCTCCTCCTGGGTCAGGAACTGGCCTTCCTCCGCCTCCCCCTCCGCCTCCACCACCTCCACCCCCTCCTCCTCCTGGGTCAGGAGCTGGCCTCCCTCTGCCTCCTCCTCCTCCTCCCTTCTAGTCTTCAGCCGTCAGGCTTGGTTTTCCCACAGGTGTGCAGCAGGAGCGGTGTGAGCACAGCGGTCAGCCGTGATCGATCAAAAGAATWTAAAAACAGGTTTTAGGAGAGTCTGTACGCAGCGGTCGACCTGTTCCGTCTCTGAAATTACTGTTTTTTTCCCCTAAGATAGAAAATCTATCTTGTGACATTGTTGGTGCAGAGAGCTGGATTTTTCCAACATGTCCCAACAGCTCCGCTGCATTCCTGAAAAACAAGCTGAAACAGGGATTCCTGACTTTTTCTTCCATAGTTTMAGTGATTTGTCTTCCTCATTACGTCCGTGCAGCATTATATTGTCTCCTAATGACCGAGGCATGTTAAAAACCAGTTACTCATCTTGTTTATTGTTGTTAACTTATATTAGTTTTTTTTTAGAAAAAACATGCTCATAAAAACCTGATATCATCTATATTAAAGACAAAATGTTCCTCTGCAATCATTTTCTGTCTCGTTTCATATTAATCAGTCCACAAGCTTCCCCGCAGAGTAGTGCTTTAAATTAGTTTATAATTTTATTCTGCTCTCCTAAAGTTATTATTACATCACATTTACTGACTCTGACTGCATCGGTTGGAAGTTTCTGCACAATATAGGGTGTTTATACAGAGAAAGGTGAAGAACTGTGTTCAGTAACAGGAAGTGTAAAACTGATTTTATTATAAGTAAAACCTACATCTAATTAAAGTAGAAACAACTCACATAAATATTTTTATCATGAGCTTCAACTCAACAAAAGAAGTGGCAAACTTTCAGCTTTTAAGTGAATGCATGACTTTTATTCAGTCTGTTTTTGCATATTACCTTCGTATAAAAGAAGGGTGAGAATTTCTCCTCCACTGATGGAAAACATGGCAACTGAGAAAAAGGAAAATGTCCTGTTAAGTGAGCCGAAGCCGTCACATAAAACACCTCTCGTATTTTCCTGAAAGCGCGAAGGATTCAGTGGAAGGAGATAAAGAGAAACCTTTGAACTCTCTGAGGGTAGCTGTGTGTTGCACATGATCGTTAAACTAAACCACAGACTAAATGCAGTCTAAATGTTTTATAACCAAATCAGCCTTTTTGTAAAAGATAAGGCTTCTTTTTCTTCTTTTTTTCATTTTACTGAAGTTTGGAAAAAGAAAAGCTTGTTTCAGTTGTCTCAGTAAAGCTCAGTCTCACCTGCTGAAGCTTGTAGCTTCAGGGAGCTCACAGGTGCCCTGGTGGTCTCGCTCACTCTCCTTCCTGCCGTTTATTCTGTGAGGACGGCCTGCTCTTGGTAGATTTACACATGTTCTCATATTCCTTCCATCTCTTGATGATGGATTTAACAGAACACCTGAAGATGTTCAGGGCTCTGGAAACCCTTTTATATCCATCCTAACTTCTACTTTTCAGAGTTGCATTCAGAGAGTTGCTTTAAAAAGGGTGACTATGCACTTATTTTAGGTTACATTTTTTTTATTTAGCATCACCCTGAAGAAAACTGATTTCACCTTATTTTTTAAAAGTCCAGACCATGACTGATTTATGACGGCAATAAAAGCATAAAACATTCAAGCCGCTGAATGCTTTATGTAGGCCATGTTAGGCCAGTTGTGATCAGCTGCTTTGTTTGTTTGTTTGTTTGTTTTTTCCTAAAATGATATTAGGGTAAGTCCCACTGTGGCAACTTGACAGTTTAGAGATAATATTCAATAAGAACTGTTGAACATTCTGGTGATWGTTTTACACAGCAGCTAAATGAATAATGATTGACAAAAAGGCTGATTTTACTGGTCTAAGATTCAACACAAGGACTGAAACTTGAACGCGCACTTTCTGAAGCAATATCTAAAAGTGACAGTGATCGAATGTTTTTAAAGGTTATTATATTTTTTCAAWGATTTCCTTCAGTATATGGAGTGTGTGTCTTTAAGCAGGGCAGTGATGCTGTAAAAACTCTTCACTTCCCTGAGTGACACATTCTCTGACAGCGGCCCTCGGCTCAGGACTGTGTCTGCTCTGGATTTCTAAACAAGGTAATAAAAATACATCTTTCTGTAAATCAATCATGACAGTCCAGTTATTATACATAATATAAAGTATTTTAGTATGTTAGATGTAAAATCAAGAGAATCTTGTTCATGTTTTTGAACCTACAGTTGTGACCAGGAACCGTTTTACAGAATGAAGATTGACTGCAAGTGAAACTGAAAAGAAAGTCAGTCATTAGTGTTGATTCTTTCTGCTTCAGAGAAACCAGTGACACGTTTTAGGAGCAGCTGGATTTATTTTCTTTTAAAAACAAAAAAAAAAGCATTAGTAAGACTGAAACATCAGTCACTGCTGTAACCCTGTGACTACAGTCAGCATAAACGTCTCATAACTGCTTCAYGAGCTTTGATAAAGCGGACACTTTTATTACAATCAGCAGTCACAAAGAACGTTTTATTTATTTTGTTCTGTAGTTTATGTGCTTAAATTTTAATTTTCAAAGAACCACTGACTTTTGGTGCACATTCGATTTATTTTTATGTTTTATATTCATTTCAGTTATGTATCAGTAAAAGTATTGGTTTTGTTCTTGATTTAAATACTAATAAACACATCTACGCTGTTGTTTTTGYCTCAGTAATGCCAGCAGCTTGATAGAACTCCAGCTATGACCAAAGCAGAGATCATTCCGTTTGTGTGAGTTTTCAAATGAAGTCAATCCAATGTTTTTGGTTTCTTCTAGAAGGTTGTTTTACATGCTAAATTTCATAATGTATCCCCAGATTGCCATTCCTGGTGATGTCCATCGCTTCCGTCCTCCTCTGCTTCTATCTTATATTAAAAAAGAAACAACAGGAAAGTGACCTCAGTATGCAGATGCAAGAACAACCAGTTTCCTCGTCGGGGGATCAGGTGGAACAGGACGCRTGTTTCAACCAGTTCCCTCCTCCCTACAGCACCGTGGATCACCCTCCACCTTACTCACTGGTGAGGGAAGACAGCTGAAGTCACTTTGTACCCATTTGAGCTCCATCTGTATCGTTTACAGTTTTTATTTTATTTTTGGAGCAAGTAAGTGCAAGATTTTTTAAATGCGATGAAAATAATTTATATTAGGGAAACAATTAAATAAGGGTACTTTAAAAGAATGGTTCAGACCTTTTGAAGCGGGGTCCTGTTRAAAGGCTGTGATCGGTTAATACCTTACCTGTTGTAGATAACTCTTGGAACAACCTCACATTGAAAAAATAGAGCTTCTTTCTGACCAGATTTATTTTATTTTTGTAACAAGTCTCYACTGATCATCTCTTCTTCTAGGAAATCCTAGTCAAGATGGCAGTGTAGCTACAGACCAGTGTAGCTACAGACTGCTTACTGTGAGCATCATCCTGTTAAAATTTTAGTATAAGAATATCAGTATGAAAATAATTATACATAAAAATAAAAAAAAAATTAAAGAATCAAGATTTAAATACAAAGATAACAAATCACCATATCAGCTAAATTCCATGTTTTGTGAAAGGAAACCAAAACACTTGAAAATTTGTTGCATTGATTAGCTAATGGCTAGTCAGCCAGTCTGTTCAAATCTACCAAATGACTCATGTAATGTAAACTGGCAGCGGTGGGTGGAAATAAATATAAAAAAGAATTTGTATGAACTAATATAACATTTTTGAGATCCACTTTGGTCTTGGCTCTGCTTGGAACAGAATTAAACGATTGTCTCTCTAAATGAGGTAGTGCAAAGGGCTATCGACAGCAGGTAAGATATTAATTGTTCACAAACTTTTTCTACAGAGCCCCACTTTAAAAGATCTGAATCACTGATTAAAATACTGTAAAATTGCCAATTTTACATAAACGTGTCTGGATTAAATGTGTTCTTTTTTTACACAGTATTTAAATCCAACTTCCTATAACAAAACTGCTGTTGCTCATTTTAAGTTGTCGGGTAACTTTTGGCTTTACTGACCAGCAGACCAAAACTTAAGGCTGAACTTAGATATGAGCAATTCAACCAGCAGCCCGTGACTTCAGTCAGGCCTGCCAATGAGTTCTTTAAAAATTTATCATTTTATTTTTTTTTTACTTCATTTAATATTAAAATAGGTTTTACCGCAGGTTTAAATGTCTGATCCAATGCAGGAAAATAAACTAAATTAAAATGTAGAAGATAATCATACTTGTTCTTTTACACGAGCAGTGTTTCCTCTACCATTACGGTGTAACGCTGTGAGTTGTGGCACCCTGAGTAATTTAGTTGAACAGTTGAGACAAAATGTCTCAGAATGAATTTTTAAAATAATTTAGTCAGGGTTTTCTCTAAAAATTGTTTTCCTTTCGTTTGAGGACACTGGGGGTTGCATGAAGACAATCCAGAAGTCACTTCTATCCCTTCAAACTTTTTTATAGACAAGGTTTAAATGAATGAGGGGGGAATATGTTTGATTTTGAAACCTAAAAATAGGCGCGCTCAAACTTTGGACCAATCCTGAACATTTACCATTACTTTAAATCAGAAGTGTGCTGTCCACACAATCATTTGTACTGCTATTATTCATTGTCAGTACTCATCTGAACAATCATTTGCACTACTACTCATTTATATTATTATTAATGTGAGCAATCACTTGCTCTGTTATTATCCATTTTAAACTTTTAAATATTTCTGCTGTAATTGCACATCTGTGTTTCTTCTCTGCACTGATACTTTACAGTTAATAGTCAGTTGAGATTGTTTTGCACTAAAATTAGGCAATTCCTGCAGGGGTGTCACTAGGTTTTAAGGACAAGGGGGGGTTTAGCCCCCAGGAGACGCACAGAATTTTTGTATATTATATAGTTGTATTGTGTGTGTGTG
>NW_013952450.1:197008-199147 GCF_001266775.1 Austrofundulus limnaeus
TATTGTACAATAATTCAACATTAAAAAGTAAAAACTGAAACAATAGAAAAGCAATTTAATAGACTGTTTTATATAAAGATTAAACTCCAGTTTAGCTTCAGCTAAACCCAGCAGAATCATCAAAGCACCAAGTGTTGCTTTATGTTATATTATACACTCTTTATTACAGTACAGTACTTACAGGTTTGAACAAAGATTAAATAAATAAGTTGCTAAAGTTGTGTCTTGTTTTTTTTTCTGATATAGAACATGGACATCAAAAGAAGTGAAATGTTAGATGAAAAAAATGTGTCCTTGGCTTTTGAACCATAATAAGGCAAAACTAAATATGACTGAAGCCACTAGGAAATTCTTTAAATGCTTATACTTAAAAAAATAACAAAATAAATGTAAGTCCATTAATAGCCCAATAAGTAATGTTCAGGTAATATGTCTTCCCCTTCAATATACAATGCATACTCTAATCTAGGCTACTTAGGAGACTTTTCTTGCTTCTTTTTAGGGTTTAAATGTTTTCGGTGCTACAAAAGAAGCTCCAACAGAATCAAGCAGGCCGTTGTGAGACACAGTGATCCTCTCTGCTGGATTCTCAGAAGGTCAAACAGAGCTTTCCCAGCACAGGACAAGAAAAATGAAAACATTGTCACAAACGATAACAAGAAATTAAAGGCCTAGCATTCGTTCAAGGAATGTATATTACTCGCTGCCTTTTGTCAGACATTTAAACAAAGATTTTATGTTAAGAAATTACTTCTTGGGTTCAATATTAAAAATGGTGTTTGCCGTTTGTCAGTGCTATGAGTATGTGTTGGGTATGACTCTCAGCTACCACATCAAATTTTAGCCAAAAATCTGTAAAATTAGCTGTTTTAGGTACTTATGTGCAGGCTAAGATTAACAGTGACCACCATCTTTAATCTGCTGATTCTAAAAGGTAATCAGTTTTAGATGCTCATCTGTGAATACTTCATTAAAATTTGTTCAATAGTTCACAGGATATTTTGCTAACAAACACACAGAGAGGCAAAAACATTATTGCCCACTATTTGCCTTTTGGCATTGAGCAATAAAAACAAACCGCGAAGACGAGATTAAAAAAATCTCTCTACAGAAACATCTTCCTTCCTTCGTCTGTGTTTCTGAATGTGTCTGTAAATGTATTGCATGTGTTTTCAATCATCTATTGCTAATTAACTTCCAAATCAAAGTAAACAACATAAGATTTAGCACATTTCCTAACAATCATGAGATCAACTGGTTGAGTATCCATTACAAATGTGACATTTGGTATCTTTCCTCAGTCTTATACTCATCCAATGTAAACATTACACTACATAACGTATTTAAGATTTGTAAAGGCTAAAACTGTCCTTCCTCTGTTTATGATAACACACGCTCACACTAATGCACTAACACCTCACCTCTAAATCCCTCTGAACAAACATCAATAAGATTATTCCAGTTCGGACAAATAAATTACAGCTCGACGTTGGGCTCAACAGAGGAACACTAGGTTTGTACGAAAAATTGCTCTACATGAGGCTGGTCTTTTGGACTGATTTATGATGCTCAGCTCCTCCACCCACCAGCAGCTGCGTGGAAACAGACACCCCCACCTCTTCTTTTTGATAAAAACYGTCCGGCGTTCAGAACACCCAGCTGACAGGCACCCACTGATGCTCCGTCGACAGCTTCTCCAGAGCCACACGTAGACTTCGGAAGGCGGCTTCAAGGCCGTCGTTGACGATGCAAAGGTCAAAGTAATGTCCGTAGGCTCTCTTGGTGCGCTCGCTTTCGTCCACCGTCCTTTTCAGCTCAGAGTCCTGTCAGGAGCATATTAGAGACATTGTTGAACCCCTGTCGTTGCTTCGGCTGAACAAAAACTAAATATACTTACCGTCATCTGTTTGGTGACTACACCCGACTCGATTGCTGACCTGTTCATAGCTTTGAGGACTTCAAAGTCTGGAGCTTCGATAAACACAACATACGGCAGGAATTCAGACGTCCGCAAGACTTTAAGTGCCTTCAGAGAAAGACGGGAACAATGAGGATGGGYTATGTTAGCTGCACATTAAATAGCTTCAATAAAAAGGCAATTGGGATSTGGTTAAAATGAAAAAGTACCGTATTTATTCG
>NW_013952450.1:199165-212329 GCF_001266775.1 Austrofundulus limnaeus
GCATAAAAATTTTAAAACTCAAACTACCTCCAATTTCATACAAATTTCAAGATTTTTCAGCCTTTGCAGTCTTTCTATCAGTAAAATGATCATTGGACTGTTCATTTTATTTCAACAACATATTAGGTATTTTGACAACAAATATATATCAGCTGTAGCAGCATCATATGAATTCTGGCATTTTACACATAGTCCACCAGGATGCACCAACACAAAAAGTCAGAGACTTCACATGAGGTTTGGGTCATCTTGTGGTGGAAAAGCAGATTACTTCCTACTCGCGCACACCCCCTCTGGTGGGGAAACGTTTTTTTTCAGGGATACAAACTTTTTCAGAACACCGGTAGACGGCAGCCATTACAGATGAACATGTGTTTGTTGTTGTTCGAGGAGCGGCCCGGTCACACGCTAATGTCATTAGTTCGTTATCATTACAAAGGTGCAGGAATACTCCCCCCCCCTTTTTTTTCACATCATGTCGCCTGCTTGGATCTGTTATTATCTCGCTCTGAAGCACGAAGGAGTGTCAGRGGTAAGCTCGTTTCAACTGCTTTTTACGTCGTGGTCTCAATTCCGTACTGAGGCATTTTGTGAATGAAGTCGATACTTCAGTTAAAATACATAAGTAAAAATATTTATCCGAGTATAGTACTACCCCCCAACTTTATGGATGATTTTATGGATTTAAGTTTAAGTATTATTCTTGAATAAACATGTAATCAGTTTGAAAAAGTGTGTGAAGCAACAAGTTGCAGCTAAAGTAAGTAAATTTAGTCATTTAAATAATAAAAGACGAGAAGCTTTCGTCCAACTGAGATCAGAAGGGTGAAACATCTTATTGAGGCCCACCTGTGGGTTGACATCCAGGATGCAGATCTTTCCTGTTTCTATCACGTCGTGGATGGAGTTGATCTTTGTGCCGTACAGGTTCCCGTCATACTCGCCGTGCTCCAGGAAACGGCCGTTCCTGATGTCACACTCCATTTCGCTCCGGGACATGAAGGAGTACATCTGACAGTCCCTCTCATCCACCTTTGGCTTTCTAGAAGTGACTGTGGCAACGACAAATGCAAACACCAGCTTCAGGGTTTTGTTAAAGAATATTTGCATGGCACAAAAACAGAGAATTATTGGTACACAGGTGGTAAAATGCAAGGATCAACCGATCAAATGCAGAGTAAATATGTGAAAAATGAAAAACAAACTAAAATTAAACTGTGAAAAACTAGACACACAATATAAGCATTGCCATATCAAATAAATCAACAAACAAAGCATGACAGTGTTTGTGGTGTCTAACAGTGAATAGCTGAACTCACAGGGGACGGTGGTGCCATAGCGTTGGGGGTCAGACACCAGCAACTTGTTCTTCAGGCTACGTCGACCGACCCCCTGTGCYCCAATCAGAACCAGTGTCTTCCTCCTGAAAGGCGGGACTTTGGCAACCTCCTCGTAAATCCGCAACTCGTGCCGATCGAACTCTAGTGAAGCGGGAACCAGACACAAATGTGAAATAAACCACGAGGGACTTTTGCTTAAAGCTCCAACAAAACGCTATGATTCTTTTTACCTGCATTCTTAGTGGTCAAATACATCATCTTCTTTTTCTTCTTCCCACCCATCCCTGCACACAGAGGACCTGAGATGGAGAGTAGCACAGCTCCATCAAACCAAACATTCTTGTTTTTGCTGCCACTTTAACTAAACAGATGAAACATTTTACTGTGAAGGGAGAAGCTCTGCCATCTCATGAATACAAAACCTTATAGCAGTGGTCTGCAACTTTTATGCCCCTGCTCTAAATAAAGTTTGTTCAGAGCAACAAAAATATGTTTGCCTTAGATTTACTTAAATAAATTATGTTGAACAGATTCTACTCAACTGAATTGAGTAAATCTAAGTAGATGCAAATGTTTAGTTTTTATTTTTTGAGTTGGAGATTGAAACAAATACAATAACACAAGTTTTATATAAGACTACTTACAAAGAGTAGYTTGTTACATTCTGAGGTTAAACTAATGAAGCGGATTAATGTATTAATGGCACATTCTTATTCATATGTTGCACAAAGCAAGAAAAGAAAGTCGTTAAAATCCATTCCCTCATCAAAAACCTACCCAGAGTGTTGCTTTGACTCATTCATGGATGTTTGAAAAAATCTTTGAATCTCCCACCCCACAGAGCACCCCTCCCCCGAAGCATTGTTGTGAAGACGTGCTTAAGTGGGAGTGTCAGAAACAGTAGGGGGTTCTTAAAGAGACAGAGGCTAATTTCAAGGTGTTCAGAGGCAAAGTCAAATTTATATTTGATATATACAGCATTTTCTATTCAACTGAAGGTTGTTGATAGTTAATTGATTGTGGTAAAGATTGAACTATGTGCCTGGAAAATACATAATATCTCCCCTTTAACACAAATACTTGTAAAAAATTYCATGTTAGTTTTGCTTAAAGAGCTGCTGCAGAGAAAACAAAGAGCCACATCTGATCCCAGAACTGCAGGTTTCAGACCCCTGCCTTAGAGGATAATATGTAGAAACTACCACTAGATGGCAGTGTACACTAATAATGATCAATCTGTGCAACTAGTTTGGTGCCAGAGAACACCTGTGACTTAGCAATMTGCTGACCTTCTGTTCAATATGACAGAAAATTTGTCCACAAGAAGAGCTCGGCTGTGTTCAAACTGGGGCAAAACACACTTTAAATTCCTCTCTTAAGAGCTTAAAAAACAACTAATTAAATATTTCATTCACAGCCATGTCTCACTATTCAAAAGTACACAATTCAAACATTTTATTTCTAAGTATGTTTTAGGTAAAAATGTGTGGAAATATGTGGCAGAAGACAAATGTTTCCTTTCTCGCCTTCAAGGCTGGTAGAGTTGAACGTCGTCCTCTCCATAAGTGAAGGGCAAACAGCTCGCTCTGACTCACCACCTGCTTCGCTGCCGACGCCGACTCTCCGTAGAGCAGATCGATGGGAACACATAAAACCTCTGTTCGCTCCATGTCGTATATGAGCAGAAATCGTTATTGATCAGGCTTTTGTTTACGGGGGTTTTATCACCGCTCCTGAATCAACGCTCTGTTTCGGCGAGGGCACTTTGTGAACGTCACATTCTGCGGCTTAATAACCTGCAGATTGTTTTGGGCTGCCTGAGCTCCTTTGATGCTCGTCACTGACTCTTATGCACTCACTGTGAGAGGATCTCATAGGAGGGGTAAGAGGAAGACGAGCGCCTGATGCAGTACTTGTGTTATATAGAGAGAACAGATGTCCTTGTTGCCAGGCTGTTTATGCAGGGAAGAAACCAGTGTGAAATGTGCATAATTAGAGGAGCCTTTACCTGTCGTAGCGAGCTCCATGTCTCTCTTCACAAACGCTTTCCTCTTCTCTTCGAGAAGCTGGCTGGGAATCAGGCCGGCGCTCCCCCCTTCAATGTGACAGGCCTGTGAAACAAACACAGCTGCAGCATATGCAGGAAACACAAATAAAGCAAGCCTGCATTTCATGAAGGAATGCCTATTGAGTTATAAAATGATCTTAGTCATTTTATGTTTAGAAAAGATTTATCGTCATTTGGGTGAAACCATGAAATAACTTGTGTGATTGTCGTGCATTATTGTGAGGTGTTGTAGCGCTCAGTATGAGTTGTGACTACCAAATCAAACCTATTTGTTTTACTCCGTTGTTTTGATTTTGTTTTTATTCTGTTTTGTGTGTTTTTAAACGTTCTGTGATTTTACATGCATGTTTGTTGCAGCTGTAGCTGTTTTAAAGTGCTTTACAAATAAAACAGTAGTAGTAGAAATAGCTGCGTAATTGACAGAGTTTAATCCATTCATGTGTTGGTAAAGGTCAAATAGCTGCAGTGGCCATCTTTAATTGAATTAACTCCTTAAGTTAATCTACTGTGGATGTACATCCACTGATTGCTTTCTGGGTTTCATCAAAATCCATTCAGTGCAAAATGAGATTTTCTGCTAACAGGCAGGCAATGGCTGAGGACAAAGTCTTAAACAATGTCTCATCTGTTTCCACACTGAATATGTGTTGGGGAAAACTACCACAAAAACGTTTAGCTCAATAGCTGTAAAACTGACTGTGTTTTAGCCATTTATGTGACTGCTATCTTGAATCATGTTCATGACTCAAAGACATATTCAGCTGTGGATGTACATCCAACCATCACTTTGTGAATGCATTTTGTCAGGAGGTTCATGAGATACTTTGATGTATTTTGATAAATATGCCCGCCTTTCATCTTTTACAGACGATAATTAAAAATGATGGTGGCTAAAATTACCTGCCACCAGTTGAGGTCTTCCTGGTTAAAGATCTGCAGAATGTCTCCACTGCTGAAGCCGAGGCCTGCTTCCTTGCAGGGAATCAGGTTATCATGAGTCGGGTCGTAATTAAAGTGACACTTTACAAAGGCCTGGAAGAAGGAAGGAGCATATCATTAAAACACTGTCAGGCTGGATGAACTCAGTTTTAAAGGAGGGGCGATGAGGATGGTGGTGGACGGGCTTCATCAGTATGAAACAGCCACACAGAGCTTAACAGACTGACACAAACGGGAAGGAAAAACAGGGAGGGAGAAATAAAGATGGAGACAAAATTTGTAACCATAGCAACCGTCCCTTCCCCTGCACTTTTCTTTTCTTTTTTTTTTTGTCTAATACCAAACTGTTGTAGAAACATTTAAAAAACGCCCATCAGTCCTCGTTGTCCTGTTTGTCTCATTTCTCTACAAGCACGGACAGACACACRACAGTCTCCTGCAGCCAAATGGAGCTGTCAGCTTTGGTTTAGTCACTCAGTGATGGGTGGGCTCGAGGCCGGGCGGGACATGTCGACAGCTGGATTGCATTTAAAAAAGAACTTTAACTCCAAACACTCCATCCACCTACACAGCTCTCAGCAGTCTGAACAAAACCACATTTTCCTTTGCAAAATCGCTGACTGACAGCCACTCCAGAGTGTTTACAGAAGCCTTTTTAGATCTCAAGTGCACACATACTTAATTACACTCAGATACTTTAGTTCTATAAATAAATAAATAAATAAAACAAGGATTTTAGGAAAATATCTTGTAAAAATGTTTTTTTTGAAGAAAAGCATGTACTTGCAAGAATCATGACTAAGAGCACAATAAAAGCAGACAATAACTCTCAGAAATGGAAGGAAATAAAGATTTATACCAGCAAACCTGCAACTTTTACAACAGACTGAACACTGCCAACTGCTTTTTACAGCAGAGTGAAGTGATAAAAAAATGATTCTTTCTTTATTTTTTTACTTACTTACATAAACAATTTAGGGCTGCAACTAACAATTATTTTAATAATCGATTAATCTGTTGATTATTTTATCGATTAATTGATTAATCAGCCAAATCATTAAAACGCTTAATTACATGAATATGAGTAGATATAAATTAAGTTAACTCATTAAGGATGCAAGTTATTGATTAATGAATTAATCTGAAGTTAATTCATCTTATAGATTGATTAACAATTAATAAGCAGCCATTTTTTTTTAAAAACCGGAGTTTTCTCTTGAATCAAGAGGGTCTTCCCATTAAATGAAGGATTTTTTATAATCTCCTGAATTAAAAAACAGAAGCACATAATACATATTTTAACAATTTATTTTGCCAGCTGTATTAAATACTGACTGAAAAAAATGTGTATTTCTCCTACATGAAACATAACAGAAATTTAATAGGTTTCTGAATGAGGAAAATAGATTCAAATAATAAAATATGATTTTTAGACATAAAACTATTATTAATTTATTATAATTAGAATTTATTTACATTTAACATTTATTTTTTTCTCTAATTCTTTACTTTTTGTTTCATTCTTGTTGGTTCTGTTTGACTAAAACATTGTTTGACCCTAGGGCTGCCACAAACGATTATTTTTATAATCGATTAATCACCGATTATTTTTTTCGATTAGTCGACTAATCAGATCATATGTTAATTGAATATAAAACATAGTGCTTATCGTGCCAGAATGCAGCTGCTATTATATAACCATTGTTAGATTTTAGCTATATGCTAACTAAAAATAATTGCTGTGGAAGGCAAGTTCTGCTCTGCAGATATTGTACAGGTTTCCCTTTCATTTTCTTAAAAYGATCCCACACTTTTGAGCTCTGTTGTCAGGTAGCCATGATACCAGAGCCTGTCTGTATAATGTCTTGTGACGTCCACGGCCTACCCCAGTTACCACTACTGTGCATGTGTGTCAAGGACAGAAAGGCAGATGTGGCAGTGGAAGGTGTCAAAGCTGTTTGGAGAGAAAAACAAAGTAAAGAACAAAAAAGAAAATGATTAATCGATTATTAAATTAGTCATCGATTATTTTAATAATCGATTAGTCGTCGATTAATCGTTGCAGCCCTAAAACAATTCCCACACCATTGATGCTTTACCAAAAACTATGTTAGTAAAATTTTTGCTGATGTTTTTGTTGCCTTTTTTTTTGATGCATCAAATGTCTTAAATCATCTGGACTGCAGGCAGGCCAGTGCAGCACCATGTATGCTGCTGAAATGGATGCAGGGTGAGCGTAAACATAGTCTCTCTGAAACATGCAAAGTCTTTCTTGAATAAGATGAGTTTAGAAGGGAATTTAAAGTATGTTGTTCTAAAACTGTTTACACTTTCCTGCATTGGTGACACCTTTCCAGATCTGTAAGCTGTCCTTACCATGAGCACCAATGCATCCTCATACTATCAGAGAAGCAAACATGTTTTTGTGTGTGGGCTGATATCAGGATGTATGGTTCCTCTGCTCTAAAGAGAGGACGTAGTGTTGGTGGGTTCTATAAAGAATTTCACATTTCAATTTCTCCGATCACAGAACATTTTTCCATTTTGCCTCAGACACGTGAAATGTGAATTGCAAAAACAAAAGCTCTAAGTGACAAAAATGACTTGTTCAACAAACAAGGACAATGCACAGAAAAAAATACATAAATAGCAGCACCCTGAGGCACAAACATGAAAAAGAAATGAAATTGACAAAGTCAGGCAAAAGCAAACTAAGAACAGCAGCAGAACTAAAAAAATAAACCAAATAAAACCAAGAAAATCATTTTTCTTTCAGCAGCTATGTGAAAGAATCCTACAACAGCAAAACTTGTTTTCTTTTTAAACTAATCAACAGCAAACTATGCATCAAACTTACATTACAAGTCTATCACAAGACCCCCGCAGACCTTTTGTGAATCATTTTCCTAGAAATTACATTCGAGTGCACTTTAGTTTGTTGTAAAATTAATTTCAGCCTGGCTTCTTCCAGCTCAGCTACTGCTGAGAGCAATCAGTCACAGAATTGTGTTCGTTTTATCTCCTTATTCTCATTCTTCATATCAATTTGGCAAAACAGCAGCAGATAAGATCTCTCATCTAAACTGAGTCACATCTTCAGCTTGACCGGCCTCCTTCGGCTCACAGAAGGCCGGCGCTCATTAGCTGACACAAAGACATTTCCCAACTTTACACAAATCGCTTGCCGACTTACATGCAACAAGTAAAATATAGATTTTTTTTAATGTAAATCACGTAATAAAAAATGGCCAAACATACAACTCTTGAGTGTATGTATTACATTCCACTAACTTGTGCCACCTAAAATGTTTCAACAATTCTTGGCCAAGCATATTAAAGACAGGAGGGGAAAAATCATAAAAAAAGATAAAACACACACAAAAAAAATACTGTATTCTAGGGTTCCTTCCTGGTTGAAATGCACTGACCTGTCTCGGCGTGTGTGGCTCCTGGTAGCTGGGTAAGATTTTCAGCACAACGCTGCCACTCGCCTCCTTCAGCATCTCCTGGAGTACTTTGGGGTCGTTGCCCACCTCCTTGCCATTCACCTCCTTGATGATGTCGCCCACGTGGAGCAAACCTTGCTGGTCAATCATGCCACCGTGAAGAATTCTGGCAATCACCAGCTCGCCGCTCTCCACTCGAAAGGTCACGCCCTATGCACAAAATGGCAGTAGATACATTAAAGATTCTCTGAGATTGTGGCGTGGATTGAACCTGGCTGAGCCATCTTACCAGGTGCTCTCCAGACACCTTGCGGATGCCCACCATCCTGACCGCATCTGGGGGAACGGGCTGATTGTTGAGGGCTGCGTCCATGAACGAGCAGGGGCTGGGAGGAGGAGTCTCGTAGTTTTTGGAAGCCACAGAATCGTGGGTCTCTAGGAGGGACTGTGAGCAAAATGAGAGTGACGCAATCAGGCAACTAATTCCGCAATAATCAGCAGGGCAGTGCTGTGCCAGCCGGTTTGGATGTTATCAGTCYATTAAATGGACGTTATTAGCGGTTATTAGTCCCATAGAATGGTTTCACACTCTCCCGACAGTGCCCCCTAGTGGGTTACCAGTGCCATTTATGTTGGAATGCAACAATCTGCTACCGCCGGAGTCCGGTCCACTTTATCGTAGACCATGTCATTTTCTATAAAATTAACCTTAGTGGCTTGACGCCTCATACTAACCAGCTGACAATCTGAAGCCATGCTATGGGATGGAGAACCCACTAGGCGGCACAGTCGGGACAGTCTGAAGCCAGTCTGAAGCCATTCTAAGGGACTGATAATGGCTAATAACGTCCATTTAATGGGTGATAACATACGAAGTGGGTGGCTGTGCTCTGTTTGGAGATGATGTTGAATTTTGAACACTAGTAGCTCATTGCAAATGAATCAAAGTGTTCAAATTTGTGGATTAAGTAAGATGGCAGCAGTTCTCTGCAAACCTGGAAATGAGGCTCTTTCAGGATTCGGACGAGCTCGTCGGCTGCCTGGCTTCTCTGTGCGAGCGGGCTGAGCTCCTTCAGGATGTCCTGGACCAGCTCAACGTTGTTCTCGCTCACAGCCTCGAGCTTGGGCTCCTCAAACCTCTCATGGGCCTTGAATGTAATGGATTTAATGGTGTAAAAAAACAATACATGAAAACTCAATGTGCTACGATTTTCATTTATGTTGTGTTTCCACTGATTAAATAATAATAGTATCACTTTCACTTCCATTTCAGTACCTTCCTAAAGAGCAATAAATGTTACTTTCTGAGTTACGAGGAAATATTTTCTGGCTTCTGCAGGCGTTTGGTTTGATTCACAGAAATAGCACAAAGAAAGCCAAAAGCCATTAAAATAACAAAACAGCTATTTTTCACTAAATGTTACCAACGTGCAACTGAAACGTTCCAAAATCCAAACTAAAACATAAAAGTGATCAGGCTTTGACAGTTGCTGCTCTAATCCAGTGGAACAGTTTACCTCTGTATGGACAGCTGAAACTTTTGAGCCTTTTAAATCTATGTTTAAGACCCTTTATCGATCCTTCGTGGTTRATTCAAACAGAAAATTAGATCCAAAGCAGCTGAGGGTTTCATGTTGTTTCTGCATTTTATTTTAGCACGTACAGTACGTGTTCTTTTATTGTTTCTTTTATTTTATTGATTTTACTTTTGCTTTAATTTTTTGCTTGGCTGAATTGTAAAAYGCTTTGGTCAACTGTGTTTTTAATATGCAATACACCTTTATCATTTTCTTAAATATACACACTGATCTGGCATTTTTAACACTATCTTCCAGATTATTCCATAATTTAATTCCCTGGACTAAAGTACTCCGTTCCTTCAAACTGGTTCTAACTTTAGGTTTGACAAACATTTCTACATTGGCACTGATGTAACGTACCAAGAAAAGTAACCACAAAGAGTTGAGTTAGATGTTGTGTCTTGAGCTTTATGGCGTATGCTGGGGAATCTCAATACTTCAAAGAACATTAATTTTGAAATCTCTTCTCTTCTAAACAGAGGACAGTGGTGGGCACGTCTGGCTCAAGATAAACAATAGAAAGCGAAGAACTTTAGATTTTTTATTCTTAGAGCTAGAATAAAGTTAATGACTTTCATTAACTGAATTCCAGTCAAGTTCCAGTCCATTAACTTTTTAAAGTTAATTTACACTGACACAAACAGCTGGGTACTCTGTTCAGCTTTTATTTTATTTATTTATTTTTCTACAGTGAAGAATTTGATAAGAAAGAAAAAAACTGATCCATTGGTATACAAGATTTTTTTACTGAGATCAAGTGAATGTTTTTGTTTGTTTTGAGCACTAAGATTTCATTTGATGAACAACTTCATAAAATTCAACATGAAACTTAATTAGTTTAGTTACAACTGTGCTTTAGTCAGTGTCAATATCAGGAAAGGACAGGTAATGAATTTAGTAAAATAACTTAAAAACTAGAATATTTCTTATTTTTTGGGAGTGACAGATGAGTCACAGTCATTAAGAAAATAACTAAAAGGCWGTGAAAGAGCTCTTAGAAGGATTTCTCAAAACCTAGATTGAGAGTATTCTGTGCAGTTGACAAATGAACATCAGCATGGTGCCGTTTGGAAACACAACCGGAGGACATGAATTCAAAATGAAACCTTCTTTTGTTGAACTAAGAAATGAAAATAGCATCATCTTCTAAAATTCTGTTGTTACCCAGAGTGCCAAAATGAATAGTTTTAAGTAAAAATATGAAAGAAATGAACAGGCAACTAATTATAAAAGTGACACCATATTCTCTGTAAAAACATGACTTCTATAATTGGATCATTTTCCTAATCCTACAATAGACCCACAAAATGCAAATGAAACCTTTCATCGTGACCCATAAATCTTTTTACTCAAAAACAACTAAAAAGCCTTATAAACTTCCAAAAAGCAATGCATAATGTTTCATCTAGCTAAAAATAAAACATTCAAATCTCCCAATTAAGGAAGCAAAGATTATAAGCTGCATAGTCAGAGTAAATATGATCCTACACAAAAATGTTTAGGACATAAGAATTAAAAGAAATTTTCTAAATCAAAGGCAAGTTTATTTTTGCATCAATTATAATTACCACCAACCACTTATAAAGCAATGTGTTCAAAGACTTTGTCAAGCAGTCGTCCAGAGGATTGCCTGCTGGGACCAACAATAATTCTGGCAAAAAACAGTGTTTGTTTGGAAAAGATGAAGGAAAGAATCCCTGCTGAGAGACAAGATAAAATGTAGCCACGCACACACACACGTAGCAAAACCACAAAACAGAAATAAACAAGTGCTACACAAACATGATCTGCTTTCAAACGCAGTAAACTTTATAAAAACACAACGAAAGCTCAAATATGTCTGAAGACAAAATTACGCCTGCATGATGCGAAATTCAGTGAGCTCCTCGCCTCAGCTACCTTTTCACTTTTGCACGAGACAGAACGTTATACCCTGCTGCATCAACCTTGACATGAAGCTCCAATGATATAATCGAAAAACAACAATAGTAGACTACAAACAAATGATGAAATTAGGTAGACAATTTAAACAAAAAACTGAAAGGTCAAGCCATCAGTTTGCCCTTAAAGCATCAGAATATTTGATTTGAACCAGGTCAAATCATTGAGTCAGTCTCACAGACAMAACAGCTGTTAGTGAAGCACAATGTATGTGTTTGTGCAGCCTTTTGGATGTTTTATCAATAACTCTACCAATCTATTCATTACACCAACTACTTAAAGAATTCTGAGTTGAGCTAATTGCAGTTTTCTATGTTAATCAGCACAACTGACCGAAGTGATTATGCTGCATCCTTGCAAGTCAGGACTTATTTTGTGCCCTTTTCTTCTTGTGTTGGCATCCTCATTGCCACTCAGCACATCAAGTGAAAGCTTGTTAAATGTTTATGGATCCATCGCGAGGGTCAAGGGAAACTGTAATCTTGGAAAGCTTTTTCATATCCTTCAAGCAAGGCTGCATCAGCAGATGAATCTTTTATGAGAACGCTCATCAATACACCAAGAATCCTCCAAAAACATACAAACAAACGTCAGCGTTGCGCTCTCAGATGGAGCCACACAATCGTACGTGAGCAGTTTCTCTGCAGAGGAAGAATCAAAACAGTCTGGGGTGAAAGATAACAAAAACAAGAGGAGACACAAGGGAGCCAAAGAGGCTCTGCTTTTGGGGGAAATATCTGATGTTTTTGATAAAGTGCTGCCTATAAATCCCTGCAGGGACTCCATKCCTGGGTTTTCTGAACAGAACAGAAGTGGATGACTGAAAGATGCTGCACAGATTTTTACCCCTGGCTCTATAAGAGTCTGAAAAGTAGCCCACAAACCAGTAATCATGAGTTTAAACAGCTTTCWCCTCAGTGTGAATCATCTTACGGTCACCCAGTGTCTGAGGARTAAATGTGCTTCATAAAATCAATGCCTGTGAAGTGCAAACAAAATGTAATATTTATTTTCCACATGTTTGGGAACTGAATGGGCACTACCTTCCAACTTTAGCCAGAGAAGGCAAAAGTGCTTATCTTTAAAATGTATGAAGAATTGTGCTTTTGGCAAAATGTGGAAGGAAATCTTTGACAAGAGAAAAAAAATAAAATACAGTGGGAAGAAACTTTGACAGTGCTGTCTCCCGCTACTAAGTTAACTCAATAAATATATAGATTGTGAAAGCAGTGTTATTCCTTTGGGTTGATATGAATTAGACACGACACAATAARGTCTGCACATGAAAGAAATTGAGCTAGAAAAATAGCTTCTTCTGTGTAGAAAATCTATTCAAGTTCAATTGTTTAGCAAAACAAAATCTGTGTAAAAAGTTGACAACACTGTGATAGGCTGGAAGGAAAAACATCAGATCAAAGTTCAGATATTCACATTAATAAAACACTGTGGARAAACAACAAACTGCTTATGTGATATCAGATCTATGACTGAATAACAGYTGAACAAAACAAGTTAGGTATATCTCAATGAGCATGGTTCCAATTATGAGGCAATAACCAATAAATCAGCAGTCCTCAGTGTAATTTGCTCAAGAAGCATTTTTTTAAAGCAGACAATGCAGAGGCCTGGCTTTGATAAACTGTGTGTGATAATCATGGCAGCTTAGTTGTATTTAGTTCAGCTGCTGTTGCCATAAATAGAGGATGTTAACAAGACTTTCTTTTTTTTAATTGTTTTTTTTTTTTTTTCATTTTTTGCTTGAGAAGTTTTTGTTAAGACTTTTCATGGAAATTACTTCCCATAAATTTAAAAGGAAAATAAAAAAGCATTTACAATGTTATAAGTTATAG
>NW_013952450.1:212874-220900 GCF_001266775.1 Austrofundulus limnaeus
CAGTAGCATGACATTTATTAGGAATAAAGACTTCTGAGTTCTGGTGCATTTGTGCGTGCGGTGGTCATTATGTTACCACTATGCGGTATCTAGTTTTAGATTGGACTGACAAAAATAACAAAAAAATTTAAAAATTAAAAAAAAAAAAAACAAGTGGTTGAACTTAGAATCTCTGGCTTCATAGTGCTTCTTGCATCCTGCTTAACTAAACAGACACATCACTCTTAGGTACTCACCTGATTGGCTAAGACACTGCTGTGATTAATTATCTGAGCTTGGCTACAACTGATTTCTGTTTCAGATTGTGCCTAGTATGATAAATTCATGGGCCGGATGATATTAGCTTGTGGACTGGATATGCTCCAGGAATCTCCATTTGATTATCACTGCAGCCACAGAAAGCTTGTAGTTTAGAAACTGAATTGGCCAATCCATGTGTAGATTTGTCTTTATATAGATTACAGCAGCTGATTGCACATATTGTGCTATTAATAAAATAGTTTGTGAAGAACTCCACACAAAAAGCCTTTTCTATTTCCTTGTGATGCCATTTCCCCCTTGGGATTTTAGGGTTTCAGATGATTTTTTCCTTGCTTCTGCAGCACAAGGCTCTGAGTGAAAATAGGACTACAGCCTCCTCTTTAAAAAGCACTTCTAACTAATCATAACACAATGAAGCAAGGCCAGTGAACTGGAAATTTGATTGGGCTTAATGATTTAGGGACAATTATTGTTTGATGAAATTAAAAATTCAAAGGAACAATTGCTGTGAAATGTTTTGAGTTTGAAGTCTCAGTGAAAAGAGTGAAATTTATTTGGGGTTCTATTACAGTGTACATCTAGCAAGATGTGCATACAGTGACAGAAACGTAAAATATCAACGTTAAAGCAAAAGTGAGTAACAACTGCCATAAATCTGAAGGTATACGACATTGGCAGGACGAATGCACTTTTCTTTCCACAACTGTAGTGATTTTCTCCAGACAGGCTGCAATGTCTGCTYGAGGAGGACGACCCATTTAATTAGGTCATGTCCAAATTATGCCAAAGCCAAAACAAAAAACATCTCAGGGAATGGTAAAACCTTGAAGTGTCAGTCTTAAATCTGTCTCACTTATTCATTAGTCCATCCAAACCATGTCTAATTAAAGGCCTTGAATTTCTTGAAAAAGAATATCGCCTGACGCCTTTACAAATTTAAACAAAGATCATGTGTCGAGTAATGACAAGAATTGTGGCTGCCTAACAGAAATAAAATTTTATACAATCTCATGAAATATTACAAGGTTACATGTTACTTCTGTTGTGAATGACTGTTAACTACAACCGCACTAAATATTAGCATGTCATCTGTAAAATTGACCAAATTATAGCCACTTTTATACTTTGTAAATTTAGTTTGCTGTGGGGGCCATCCTGAATCTACAGTAGATGACTCCAAAAGTTATTTGTTGTAAATGTACATCCAATGATTATTATTTAAAAGTTTCATTAAAATCCATTTAGTTGTTCATGAGACGTTTTGTTAACAGAGTTTACACCAAATTGGTAAACAAAGATTATCTGCAATCTGTTAGCAATTAGAATATGTGTTGCAGTCTCAGCTACCGCCACACCTAATTTTAAGTCAATTAAATATTTTGCTAACAGACACAGTCAATTCCAAACACTGAATAACTTTCATGTATTTTAAGATCCATCTATCACAGGGGTCCCCAAACTTTTCCTGTAAGGGCCACATAACTTTTCCCTTCTCTGGTTGGGGGCCGGAGTCAGTTTGTAACAGAAAAAGTGTGACGATTGCAGGAGTGCCTAAACGTAAAAATTTATTGTTTTCCAGAAAGCACAATCAAATAACCCTCTCTGGGTTCTTCACAGTATGTATTCTGCTGAGCTAACAGTCCACCTTTTAGCTTTGAGAGTTTGTTTGCTCGCATTTAGCCTTGCAAGCTGTCATACTTGTCTTTGTGACGGGATTCATAGTGTCGCCACAGATTGTATTCTTTGAATACCGCCACCGCCTCTTGACAGATGAACAAAAAAATAATCATTTGTCTACTGCAACTTAAATGTCCTGCATTCTGAATCAATTTTTCTCTTACCTAATCTTTTTGCCATTATTCCATTCTCTCTTTGAGAGGGGCAGGTTTAGGATTTTTTTCTGGGGGTTGCCAGATAGGGGCACATACCGCAGAAGGGTGGAACAGAATATCACGTTATATGCGTGTATGTATGAAATAGTTACTAACTAATAATAGTTAATAATGAAAATAGTTTATAATTAAGGAACATTTTATTACAAAAGTCCAACTTTATAATCAAATATAAATACACATATATGAAAAAAAAAACTAAATGCTCTCTGGTATTGTTCTGGGGGCCGGACCAAATGGGGAGGCGGGCCGCCGTAGTTTGGGGACCACTGATCTATCAGCACAAAGTATGACTTGTTTCTCACCACAGGGCTCTCCATGATGCCTTTGAGGAAGATGAGATCCAGGTCATTGGCTGTTGTGGAGCTTGTGCTGTCACTCAGTGTGTCCAGAGCCTGATGCATTGCTGTGAACACAAACACAAAAACACAAGAAAAAGAACAAAATGACTTGACTTTCATTCTACTTATAATAACCCAAGAGAAAATGAGATAAGTATAAAAATATATATTCACTGTTGTGGGACATTCACAGACTGAGAGCGCAGGGAGGCAAGTTGGGTGCTGCTTCATTTCCTTTCCCAAGCAATTTTACCCCTGTCAGTCACCCTGTTCGTAAGTTTGATGTTCCGTTATCTTTCTCCCACAACTCCCAACTTCCTCCCTGTCCCACGCACGTTCCTCCTCACACACCAACATAACAACAACACAGCTGCTAAAGTTGCTGTAAGAACAAACATTCTGACTTCTTCCTCCTCCCAACTTGAGTCCAAAAAAATAATAGTCTAATCCGCTGGAAAAGTAAATAAGAGAAGTTTGTAATATTTCATAGGTCAGGAATTAAATTTTAACAATGTTTTTCTGGCTTATGAATCAGCCTTGGCGACAAACACTTAAAAGTGAGCGTGCATGCACCTTTACCTCGAAGATGTGAAATCAAACTAAGCTCATTACTCAAAAGGACAACCAATCAATGAGCACAAGCAAGGTGGTGTCAACAACTCAATGAAGGTCAGAGAGGTTCTAGTTTAAATTTGAAGGATGTCACCAGACTTAAAATATGACTCATTAAGGTGCCGAACACGCCGACATCGCAYACAAGAAGGCATTAATCAGAGCAGACGTGACTAGCCGAAGAGCGGGCATTTTCTTGGCTACTTTAATTTACATAACAGACAGAGAAATCTTTATGGTCTGAGCTAAAAATACACTGGCTCTTAATGCTAACAACAGAAGAACACTGGTGRTCCACAGCAAACACTCAACAACCAACTTTATGGTCCCATCTCCTTAAAAYGCCTTACAAARCATTAAATATTGTCTTGCTAGCAGCACAATATCAGATGGTTTCAGATATTTTGCTRACAAAAAGGACCAACTCCAACAGTTAAAAGTTGTAAACAAATATGTTGCACAATACCATGTCAATCTGTTTATCCATTTATGGTTTTGCAGTTCAGAGTAAATAAAGWGTACACGGAGAAAGCAAAGTATTCAGATATTTGGAATAATATAAGATAAAAGGAGATAAACCAGTGAAGCCAATGATTAGTGATCACTCAGTCCACCCATCTGTCACATCCTAAYATCAACTGTGACAAGTAGATTGAATAATGACACAATTCTTCTGCAGTCAAGTCTTCTCTTTCTTTTGGTTTCCCTCTAGAGCTCAGCCCCAGCTGGAGGATTTCCAGATTTTACGCCTGGCAAAGACGAYCAGACCAGCAGGCTTGGTTTACATGTGCTGCATTATTCTGTTTAATCACCGCAAGTGTTCACCATTGTTGTTGCTACAACAGCATTTTCCACAATCTGGGGTGGTCCCACGCCGACAGGAATACCCCAACTTCATATGTGGAAATCRCATGGTATTAAAACATGATAAATGAACACAGGATTAGATACATRCTGATTAGACGTGATCAGCAGCACAGGATTTTACTGTAAGCTTCACCTCAATCTGTGTGGAAGATTATTGTTTCTGCCACAGCAAGAGATGGAAATGTGAATGACTTGATGTTTATTTAAAAGTTAAATTAGAGATAACAATAAAAGTACAGAAAGTAATCTATGGATGTCCATCTACAACTAATTAACATTTAGGCCGACCCAGTTCAATGATGTCCACTACAGCTAATCAACGCTTAACACAAAAGTAACTACATTTCAGTTGATTTTACAGAGATTTAGCTAAAATATGATATGGTCTAAGGASAGCAATAACAGATAGCATTAGATCYTGTGATGTGTGACAWGTTTCAGTGTGCCAGTGTCAYTACTACTTCTAATTAATCAAGATCTGCTTTTTCTAAAGGAAACTAARAGATGGTATGTTCAGAAATTTAGATAGGTTTTGAATAAAATTGATTTTGTTTAACACTGATTTTTAATGTACTACACATGTTGTTTTTTCTCAGGAAAACTAGGATATGTTTTGATAACCTATWTTGCATAATTATCTACATTTTATGRTTAATTTGTGATTTAGTTGATGTGCARTCTGCTTTGAGAGGCTTCTGTCACGGTCAYCTCAAACACAATGTACTTTACTCAAAACGATTATTTAATACACACCTGGCACTTACAACACTTAATTATTGTTCTCATCSAGCAATCAGAATTTCTGTTACAAAACCTAGTGTCTCTGTAGGAAGTTCCACCCTGGACCTGACATATTGCCCGAAGGAGGGGCTGGGTTCAGAAGAGCTGTGTTTATATTGTGCTGAGATCCATGATTCTTTACCAAAAACTACGACTGAATTAACGGCCTGTATTTAGTTCTGGCTGTTGGTATTGAATGGCTTTATTTCTTGCATTTAACATTCAAGTCTAATTCTGTATTTGTTTCCTGGTTCTCACTTACATCGAAGTAAAGAACATGTTCTCTTTCAGTTTCATGAACTGAAACAACTGAGAACATGCAAACTCGACCCAGAAAGAGTTTGCATGGAGAGAACATGCAAACACTCAAACTATTTCTGGGTAGAATTTGCATGTTCTCTCCATGCATTTGTGGGGTTTCTCTGGGTACAATCATTGCCTCCCACAAAACAAAAACATGAATGTTAGGCTAATTGGTAACTCTAAATTGTCCCTAGATGTGAGTGAGAGTGAATGGTTGTTTGTGACATTTGTTTCTATGTGTCTCTGTGATGGACTTGTGACCTGTCCAGTGTGTACTCCATCTATCGCACAGTGACTGCAGGATAAGGGATGGATGGATGGATGGATGGATGGATGGATGGATGGATGGATGGATGGATGGATGGATGGATACCATTTTGACATTTTGGGCTATCTCACTAACTTGGCAAAACAAAGTTTGGACATGATAACATTATGCCACTAAAATAAAGCATTTTTTGTCAAGAAGATGAGCTGTTTATATGTAGTTGTTTTGAGCTAGTAAAGCTTATTTTATTTCAATTTAAAAAATGTGGCACTTCAGACAGGATAGTTGTGCTGACTCAATCAAGAAGAAAATGTTACATTAAGGTGCATCCATCACTGATCAACCCATAGATCATCTCTAAGTGTTGTGACAGTGATACTGAGTGATGAAACTGGGCGAAACACAAAAACCACTTATCATCTCATTAAAGCACTTCTTTAAAATATCTTGTTATCTCAAAGTTTGCTTTGCTTCTCAAGATGAGATAAAACTACCTTGGTTTTCTCGAGATAACAGGCTTTTAACTTGTGATTTTGAGAAAATCCCTTCAAAATAATTTGTAACATACAGTATGTGAAGGCTCTGAGCTTTCATTAAGGAATCCATAAACAGTTTWTTATGAGATGCTGCTTTTATTTCCCACATCTTTGATGTACAAAACAACAAGACAGACCAGACACAATAGGTCAGATTAGGACACATTTATTTCCCTGTTTTTAAACTACATATTTCAGTAATAATAACTTTATTTTCCAGGTAGAGCATTTCATCTTGTAGGCGTCTGGTGTGAAAGCAGTGTTCCAGTTCATAAAAGGCTGAACAGCAAGAGCCAAACTCTGTTTTGTTTTTTTTACCAGCAGTCTTTATCTTTATTCCACTCATGCCTCATATCAGTAAATTTGTATTTGTGAAATAGCATGAAAAGTGTTTTTTCCCACTTCATTCACTTTGCCTTTACAGGTAAGACGAAAGTCATTTTTCACTTGACTGAATCTAAATTGCCTCTATGAGACAGTGCAACTTGAGAACTTTCAACCAGCAGGTGAAGGATTAGGAGCACAGACACCCAGGTGAGCAGACAGACTTAATGCCCTGAGTAACCTTCGCTTGTAGGAAAATGTATAATCTAAAAACTCAAGATGTCTGATAAGACTAAATGTTGCATCAAAAACTGACATCTCTGTTGACAGTGGTCTGCCATTTAAAGGAATAAACTTGACACACAAAGTCAAACATGTTTAGCAAGTGGCTTCAGCTCTCWATGAAGATAACCACTAATGACTCCTTCTGTTCCATGGTGAAGGAAGACAGGATTTAATTACCAGAAAACCAAATTGAAGACACTTTTGTCTGTGAAGGCCTCCTCGGAGTGCCTGTTCAGCCCAAAGGAGGGTTACATTTAAACCCATTGTCACAGCAACAGCCTGTTATTGTTTGCGGTTAGAGCACAGCAGGGTACGCGAAGCTCTCAGCCGACACTTGGTGAAGGTTGTTCTGTTGCTAAGGAGCAGTGGTCGAGTAAACAGGGAAGAAGATGCACAGGGGAACTGAGGGAGGCGGGAACATGGAGAATGAGCTATGGGAGAAGTGGTTGGTGTTGTTTCTGCATGTCAAATCCTTGGGGAGCATTAAAATGAAAGCATTTGRCTCTCTGTCTTTGCTTCCTGTTACTGGAAAGACAGAACATTTTAATCACGTRAACTAGTTTTTAATGCAGTTTTTAGGTGGAGGAAGTCCTTTTAGTTTTGTAGTAGAGAATAAAATACTTATACTTATTTATTTACACATATTTAGTATTGTGCTGATCAGAATATGGCAACTCTTTGTTCTACACTCGTTTCTCAAACAAATCCCAAACAAATATTTTAAATGCAAAAACTGTATATAATTATGTTGAAGCCCCTGCCCCTACTCCACAAAAAGGAGAAGATAAATGTTAAGGACAGTAAAACTGGATATGGCCTGTGGTGTGTACTAGACCTGATGAATAATTTATGTTTAAAGTCAGTGATGAATTTGTCCTTGCATTGAGGCAATTTATGATACTTTCCAACCTGAAGCTCTTCATAAATTCTGACAGCACAGAAAATTCAGAATATAAGAAATAATAAAACAGTGATGTGCTGCTACATAAGTATGGCATTCTAGTTGTAAAATCAATACTTTTRTCATAGAGTGGCTAAAAACAAACTGGCTTTTCTCAGACCGTGTTAAGTGAACATTGTGCGAAGTAGGAGTGAGCACATTAAATTTATAATATAMTTGACTGGACAGTTTGTGTGTGTTTGTGCTACTTTTCATGCTTGACTTCAAACTACATCTCACCTGGTCAGCATGAATGTAGACTTGAATATTGTTAGATGCTTGAATTATTTACTTTAAATGCATGTCCTTTTTTATATATAGTATTTTATACATTTCATAAAAAAAACATTACATACAACAAAAGAATACAAATAAAAAGGAAATGAAAGGCAGCAGCAGAAGAAAAAGATCTTATATCTGCTCCTATTTACAAATAATTATATTAATTTCAAACAATAAAACAAATAAAACAAAAACTAAAATTCAACTCATCAAACAGTAACTCATACAAATACAAATTAAACAATTTTATATTTCTTTAACAATTTTGCTTCGATCATTTTTTAAAGGAATTAATTGATCCATTGCTTTTATAATCATTTTCCAGATTATTCCAT
>NW_013952450.1:221342-228279 GCF_001266775.1 Austrofundulus limnaeus
TTTTGACACCATCCACTCTAAATGGAACATCATTTGTTTTCTTTCTATTACTAAATATCATGTAATTTGTTTTATCCAAATTTAATGATAACTTATTATAATTAAACCAGTTTTGTACTTTTACAAATTCTATTTCCATCATTTTCAACATCTGCTCTATGTTCTTTTTACCCAGRCAAAAAAATGTGTTGTCTGTAAACAAAACACATCTAAACAACTCTGACACATTTACCAAGTCATTAATATATACAACTTTGGTCCCAGAACTTGAATGGGTCATTCAAGTTCTAATTGGGTAAAATAAATAACCTGATTTCATGGTAATTCTTGCATTTGACTTGGCAATGTCTCTGTTATTACTGCATAAATTTGCATCAATTGATTCAAACAGCCATTAAGCACAATAGCTTAGAACATCTGTTTGCACTAATAAATGCTGCTAACTTGGAAGGTTTTTTTTATWTTGTCATAAATATTATTCTGAGAAATTTCTTTGAGATTTCATGGTATGATGTGGTATAACATGGTAAAAATACACCTGGACTGAACCAGTCATTTTGTGTTTCTCCGTCTCTTTCAAACCCAGCTGGTCGAGGCAGATGGCTGCTTGTCCTGAGCCTGGTGCTGCTGGAGGTTTCTTCCTGTTAAAAGGGAGATTTTCCTTTCTACTGCTGCCAATGTGCKGCTCAGGATGGGAGATTGCGACCAAGATTCAATGCAATGTGCTGGCTTCCTCAGTTTTTGTACAGTCCCCTACGATGACATTTGTTGTGATGTGGCTCTATATAAACCAAACTGAATTTTGAGTTGATATTCTAGTAATATTTCAGGGGGAAAACAGTAGTAGCACTATTTTACAAAATACTTCAAGCTGGACATGAGATACATTCTTTGTTGTCTCAGTGTGATTTCTATAAGATATGGTAAGGAGGGTAAAATCAACTTGCCTCTATTACACCTCTGAGCTGCAGAACAAGATGGTGACAGAGCTGGAACAGTATATACATAAAGGTCAGCCGGCATCATCGCTTGAATATGTAAACTATTAAATCACCCATGAATGACTAGAGGTAGCTTTAAAAGTGGTTTGACGTTGTGGGTTTATTTCCAAAATGTCTTGTCAATAAGACTAATAGTTCTGATTGACTTAGTGGAAACTGTAATAACAGGAATGTAAGTTTGAAGCTGATGTCATTGAGGTTTGATGAACTTATTAGCTGGCTGAAGATAGAAAAAAAAACAAGTGAATAACACAGACAATGGAAAAAAAATATGACGCTAAAGATGGCCGCACGWCGCAGAATGTTCTGTTCCACACACCAAAAAAGACAAAACAAATATCYAGGCAGTCGTAGCTGAAACTCAAAGCAGTCTCAGCTGTGCAGTGGAGCGTGCAAACAGACTCCGACTTCTCAGACATTGTTTTGAATAAGAATGAAAGAGAGGAAACTCACACTGAAGGAGTATGAAGGTGAGCAGTGAACACACCTAATACTTGTGTTGAAATTTTGAATCCCCACTTGATTCTGAAATAAGCTGTAAATGAAACAGAGGTTTAGTACAAATTAGTCTGATTTTGGCAGGGGGGATCAGTCTTTTTTCTGTATGTATGAAACACCTGCTGGGGCACTGCTAACTGGATGCTTTACTTTGTGATAATGATCACCACGGGAGATTACTCTTGTGACATCTGTTGACTTTTCGCAACCCTTAATATCTGCACAGCCACAGAAATTTTGGACCAAAGAAACTAGCAGAGACAAGTTCAACTAAAGAGGAAAATATTTTGACTTTAACACTGCATATGCTCTCTGTTCAGCTGGAAATAAAAGAGCAGGTCGAGATCATCGAGGTGTGAGACGAACGACATAATTGCAAATGTCGCCACATTATCAAACAGCCTCAGCCGGAACCAAATTAAATTGTCTTACTCTCCTGAAACCCRACGATTATCTTTGACAGTCCAGGTCTACCAGCGCACTGCACTCAATAATCCATCATCTGTGTTTGAACACTGCTTCGTTAGTCCATAGATTATCTCTCTGACAGTGTGAAGCTTTTAAGGGCAGAAAGGCTGTGTGACCTGAAAATGAGTGTGTATGAGTGAAGGGGGGGGGGGRGTTGGGGGAGTAAGAGAACAAGAATCATAGGAAGGTTAGTAGTTGACGCTTTCCAACGTGCCCTGTTGTGTTTGAAYGACCAACCCAAACCCACATACACATGCACACACCCTGAACTGGTAGACAGGAAGTTTTGACACAAAATGTGATTCATCATAGCTGTCACTGCTCTCCTGTCAAGCTACTTTACAGAGCAGATGATGTCTTGCAAGACAGTATACTATGTGACACGCTGGACTTGGCAGCGATGTGATGATGCTTCTGGCTTTGCCTAATTTAACATGACACCATAAAGTAATTGTTTTTTTTTCTTCCTAAGAGTTTGTAGAAATGAGTTTAATGAGTCAGGCAGCCCCAGTGTGGGTGGGTCAAAACACTTATATTACTGTGAGAAAGGCAACACTATTCATTATTAATGAAATCTATTAATAATAAATGTGAAAGATGGGGGTTCCCATGCTGTAAGAGCAAAACTCCGTAAATCACAACAGACTTGTTGTAAACTGGGTCTGCCTCTTTAAATCACTTATGTTCTTTCCATTATTTATCAAAAGTGCACTTCTATCTCTATACCTCTGTTTCAGACTTATTCTTAACCAGATAAAAGAGAAAATGATTGCTTTTCTCTATGAATACATTTTTTTTTACATCTGCCTGCCTGTCTTTACAATGTGCTGCCTCAGATTTCTGTGCATCATACGCTGGCCTCAGTCCTAAACTGTCTCTGCTCATCTTCATCATACCTGTCAGGTGCAGGTGCAATGCGAATTTCAAACAACWCGCCATCCAACGACAATGATTACAAGAGCCTGTACTGCTTCCTGAGATGGCTCATTTTTAACAAGGATTCTTGGCGTACATACCCCAGATTGCTCATTTCTCACACATCTCGCAGGTGTGTTCTTACCTTCTGCACCCAGCTTCACATCCATTCCCTCCAAGGAGTTGGCCGAGTCGCCCTCCTCCAGAGAGAGCCTCCCAAACGGACTGCCAGCCATGCTCAACAACACCTCACTACGGGGCACACTCTCTCAGCAACACAACCCTGTGCTGTGTGAGAGGCAGCCTGAAAGATCTCGCCTCCTTATCGCTCACCGATTCGCTCCTTTTTTTTTCTGCCAAAACAGATCCTTGCTCTCCACTTCCTCTCTACCTGCTCTTGACAAGAATGTGTAGAAGCTGAGGCTGAGCACCTCCTCCTCTGCATGAATGAAAAGCAACCGGAGAAGGCTGGGTGCATGAGTAAAGAGAGGAGGTGGGGTGTGGAGGGAAGGAGGTATTGTGGCTTCTTTAAGAGAAGGAAAAAAGAAGGCAGGAGCGTTTTCTCTCCAGGATTCCCAGCGGGGATAAACTGGGAGAAAGAGCAGAAGCGGATTGGCTAATGGGAAGAAGGTGTACCCAAGCATGTAAGATGAGTGTTTTTAGTTACTGCCCCTAATTTTAGGTGTCAAAATCCAAAAACGCTGCAGCATCCATTTGTTGTATTTAGAGAGAAAAGGTACAAGTATCAGTATTCAGTCCCATCCCYGCTAACACAGATCTGTAGCAGAACATTTTTTAAAAATGTTATCTGCCAAGGAGTAAAAACTGAAACTCCAGAATGTTATCACCAGGACATCAAGTTCATCTTTTTTGGAATGCTGTCACAAAGTATCCACAATTTCACAGTGATGTTGTGACTTTGTTTAATAAAGACAAATAAAAGTGTCTAGGTCGACCAATCTGCCATTTTGTTTGTTGGAAAACAGAGGCCTATCCTAGCAGTTACCAGACAAGAGGTGATGTACACCCCAAACAGACCCCAAACTAAAATCTATGCAACTGTGGAGAACCAGGCGCAGCACAGTTGATGTCAATCATCATTTGCCCCTGGAGGCCAATAATTCCTATGATGGATCCATACCAAGTACAACCACACTTTAAATTAATTGTTTAGCTGCATTAGAAAGCAAAATAAAGCAATGATTTGCAAATAATTTAAATTATATTATTTGTGAGTTATATTTCTCTTGTTTTAATTCTAACTATTACTGTCAAAGATGCTACATGGGACACAGAGGTAATAGTAAGTAACCACTGAGGTAACCACTTCCACACCACTGAATTATGGTACTCTTTCCTACTTCTTCTGCTTCTTTTTCCAACTGTGGACACTTGTTCACTTACAGCTGCTGGTGTTGATATTTACTGTGTTGTAAGTAGCATTGTTAGCTTGTTAGCGCTGAGCACTTCCTTTGAGCCTGTGATGTACGTCATCATGCACTGATGTAACATTTATCGATCAATTTTTTTTAAAAGTCACATCACCATTACTGAAAACATTTCCTATCACAATATACTGTATATCAATATTGAATTATTGTCCAGCACTGAGTAAATGTGCCAAAAATGATTTTTTTGCACCACCAAAATTCATGCTAATCAGAAAGAGGGCTTTTGAACATGTGCAGCTACAGCAAAGTCATTTTACTCAAAACTGAGGGCTGATTGCACCTTTTCATAGTGAAGGAAAGGGCTGATGTTGGAAGGTAGGGGTCAGCAGAAAAGACTATTTTGTTGCTTTTGTTCAGTTTAAATGAGACTTAGGTGAACAAAGGTTACTGTGAGATCCATATCTGAGCTTACTGCTCCTGAAGTGAGAGGAGCAGAAAGCTCTCACGAAAATAGGGTTTTCYTTTATTTTTAATATGATGTGTGTGCATGTGGATAAGGTTCTACAGTTGTGTTAATAAAAAAAAACACTATTATTGTTTTTAAATGAGCCTCAAACAATTAACAGTTGATCTAAAAAGCTTAATTTAAAATTTTTTAACAAACTCAAGGCTCAAATTAAAATAACTTATGCCATCCTGCTGCAATGCAAAATAAAGATGATAAGTAGCCGACATGTGCTATAAAATAAATTAATTGATTACCAGTAACTGATAATCAATAAATGTGTAACAAAATCAGAAGTTATGGCTGTTTGCTAGTGTGAAACATTCATGTGAGTGTGTATGGGTTAACCCTTTTAACCAAGTTGCAGTACATCATTGCACAGTGAGAAAAAAATATCCACTATTGAAAACATTTAGTGCTGTGCTAATATTTTGGTTCAGTATCAAATGTGCCGAGACTGAACAGAGGTMTGTGTTAGGGCTACAGCTAATGATTATTTTAGTAATTGATTATTCTATCGTCTGTTATTCTATTGATTAATCAAGTAAAATAAGTGTCAGGTTCTGCAGTAACTACTTGYTTATTTCATGATTAATACAACTATTTAATACTGTGATGGGGTAATCTACACTTTCTGATTACCCTGCTGCAATCAAAGTAAAATTCCTGTAACAGTTGTATTTGATTTATGCACTTTGAGCTCCAAAAGCTTGTATTTCTGTGTGTGAGGTTTGAAGGWGCATTAATTAAAATCGTTCTTTCAATGAATCATTTTTTAACTATCACAGAAAAATCTGAAAGCTGTAAATTAATTTTTATGAACTGGAAAACTGATTGTGACTTTTTATATTAAGAAATTGAATAAGTAAAATAGGTAAAGGTTTGAGTTTGCACACTGAGTTTTGTAAAGTTTATTTGCTATTGCTAATAGTAAAAGTAATTTAAAAAGTAAATATTTTTATTCAAACTGCACGGTTGGTGCATTGTTCCAATTTTAGGCAATAAAATACTAAGTCTTGACTGTTTACCTATAAACAAATGTCAGTAATAAACAAGGGAAATGCCAGGTATCAAAGTCATAAAAAGCAGCGGAAGAAAATAAAATTCCTTCTATGTAACTACTATAAACACTTCTTAACTTTTAAGTTATTCAAGTATTCAACACCCACCCCTTACACTGTCAATGCTGGATATGGGCACCAGTGACCCCAGTGACCCTGGAAGGAAGAAGCACGTTATAGTGGATGGACGGATTGAAATATTCTCTCCAAGTATCTCATTTAAGTCAAGATAAAAGCATAGCATCAAATAAATGTGCTTCAGCTCATGTTGTAAATCTGTTGCTGTGCTTTTAACTTTATATTTTACACACACAGTAAGTGTTGTTTTTATAACAGAACTTATACACATTAAATAATACCCAGCTACACTGAAAGAAACGATTCTGTGGCTATGTACATTTTAATTAAATTATTGTGTAAAATATATTCAATAAAATTGTGTTTTTGATTTTGAGGCAACAATTTAATTAAATTTAAAATAAAAATGTTGGGAGTAAAATCCAGTCATTGTAGTTAAATAAAACATAAACATTATGTTTATGTAATTCTAAATAAAAAGAATATTGAGTGATTTAAATTTTTTGATGGCCTCCCTTCTCCCCTTATAGCCATCTCCTCCACACCATTATTATGATTTTTTTAATAGAAGAAAAAGGAGAAAGAAAAAAGTGAAATGTAACGAGAACGAGTGAAAAAGTGATTAGAAGATATGTAAAATATATGTTGAGAAAACACAGGACAGCACACCGGACTTCTCGGCTCCACACCTACAAAACAAAGATAGCAAAACCACAGCAACAAAAATGCATATCTATATAATTATAATGACTATAGCCTTGCTGAAAAACATACCCATATACATATATACGTAAATTTATACATATACACATAAACCTACCCTTACCTACATTTCCAAACACTTTCATACACACACATATACATACATACATACATACATACATAACAAATAGCAAAACCACAGCAACAAAAATGCATATCTACTGTATACATATACATACATACATACATACATACATAACAAATAGCAAAACCACAGCAACAAAAATGCATATCTACTGTATACATATACATACATAC
>NW_013952450.1:230493-244463 GCF_001266775.1 Austrofundulus limnaeus
GGTCCGCAATTAGCAGATTTGCTCTTTAGCGGACTGGTGCCCACCACTGCTATTTACACATTGAGAAGTTTATTGTTTTTAATTCCACTCAATATTTTTGTGTAGGTTTTAAATAATTATGAAATGTTTTCTTTTCAAATCTATTTATATTAAATTAATAACTATTAAGAGTTGCATTTAATTAATATTTACTCAATTCCAAACATTGTAAAATTTAAGTACTAATATTGCTTGTAATCTGTTGCTTCATTTTTATTGAGTAGATATAGTGTATTTTTTCTTACAGTATACTCAAAGGCAGTCAGTACATGTAACGTTAGCCAAAATATACCTCTTGTACATCTGTAACATAACAGATTATCACAGATTTAGGTAAATGTATTTTGCCAAAGAAACATAAAGGATACCTGTTGTTAACTATGGAGGCGTTCAGTGCGCAGCGGCGGTTTTGTGTTCCGGTGCTGCTACATGTAAGACGTGCTGCACATTCACTGCACTGTGTTGTCTTTTCAGTTTAGTTTAAAATATTCCCACACTTTTGACAACTTCTGCCATTTTCTAGACTCTTCGTCTCCCTCCAAAGATAATAGCACTTAGCATACACGCATTAACAGTGTAGCTGTTAGCGGGAATGCTAGCGTTGTGCAACACAAATAACATTCCAACTGGACAAAAGTGCACTGAGTAGTGTAACAGTTTCTATTTTTAATGAAGCTTTAAGGCAGATAATTTTCCTCAAGGATTTTTACTAATTGATTTACTCAAATTATTCGAAGAATCGTTTCAGTCTGTATTTGGTCCAGACATAATTACTCTGGAAATAAATGTTCAAGTCTAAAATCTGAATTTGTCTCCTGTGTGCGCTTTGGCTGCAAAGTAACAACGTTTTCTTACAACTTCATTAGACAAATTGAATTTTTTAGCCATAAAGCAGCATGCCAGCCATACTTGACTCAAACTAAACACATTATATCACAAATAAAACACTTTTACTAACAGTGAAGCACGGTGGTGGAGAGCTAATGATTTGGGATTTTTTTTTTTTTTGCTTTGTTTTTTGTTTTTTGTTTTGGTTGTTGTTCTTTGGGTTTGTTTAGGTTGTTGTAAACTCAGTTTGGTTTCTTTTATGTGTTTTCTCGCCTGATCCTCTAACAAATCAGATCAGCTGCTTCTACTTGTTCCTCATCTTCCTCAGCACTTATTCAATCTTCAGTCCTACTGTTTGCTGAACCACTTTTTCCCCTGTACTCTTTGTGATTTAGTCCACTTGCTTGTTGTATTTGCTGCCCCATCACCTTTCATTTTTCCTAAACAAATTGCATCTAGTCCTCATGCTAGTCTGCATCTTTGGGTCCTTACTCACATATTTCTGACACCCTAACAAGAATGTGTTCAACTGATCCAAAGTCCAGACCTCAACCTGATTAAAATTCCATGGTGCAGACTTAAGAGAGATTACATGAACAAATACTTCACAAACTTCCAAACTGAAACCACATCTTACAAATGAGTTGGCCAAAGGTTCTTCACAACAGTCTGAGGGACTAATAGTGTCATACAGAAAATGACTGATCCAACTTATTGCTACCAAAATAGTTTTTTAGAAAATCATAGGATATAATTACTTTGCGACACCATCAGTAATTATGTAAACATGGTGTAATGTATCATGCACTGCTGTTCATCTGAGTTTGTGTGATTCAGAACATAGTCAGAGCAGTTATTTCTCATGTTCCAAAACAACCAAAACTAAAATGATTTAGAGATTTAATCCCTTTTTGACTCTAATATTAAAAAATCTCCTTGTAGAACAAAAAACTGTTTTTTAAGTCTAAAAAAGAAATGATTTGATGTGGAGATGTCTCACTGAGTTGGTAAAAATTCCAGTAATCCACTCTCAGCTCTCCTCTTTTTGCACAAATCAAGACTGACTGACAGCTCACTCCGAACAGTTTGACTCTCAGCAGAGTTCGTTCTCTCTCTTCAGCAGCCAACTGCTGGAGTTCATTATGCTACAGCAAAAAAAAAGAAGAAGAAAAAAAAAAAGAAAAAAAAAACTCAAGAAGCAATAGGTTTTGTAAAAATACTCCAAGACTGTTGTAAAATTTCATCCGCTCACAGGAATGGTTGATTTGATTGGTTAAAAAGACTTATTTCTAAAATGAAGCAAAGCTTGTGACATATTGGTGCAAAAGTTTGGACCTGGAAAAACCTGGAAACTATACAGAAATTAATCCTAGAAGGCATGACTGATCTAAGCTGGAGTTTTGGCTCTCCATTAGCCAGCTCATTAAGTCAAATGAGAAGTCAGCAGATGAGATAAATGTCTCGAGTCCAGGGATAACCACAAACCCTTCAGTATCTCTTACTACTTTTCCCTCTCTCTCTCTCTCTCTCTCTCTCTCTCACTCACAGAGAGCTGCTCCTATAGTAAGAAGATTGAGAAGCTTACCAGAGTCGGAACTGGATGTTGCCACAGGCATTGTAAAGGTCGACTCCTCCCAGTAGTCTCCACAAATCTTGGTAGGTAAACTGTAATGAAAAGGAAAATTATTCACTGTGAGAAGAAATGCGCTAATTTTCAGAAAATAAACTATTTAAAAAGAATTAAAGCCAAACCTACAGTGTCTTAATTTAAGCTTTGCTGGGTTCCGACAATAAACTGGCCAGCACAGAGCATTCACATTCCATCTAAAGATAGCTCCACACATGACAACTAAATTTATTAATGTCTAATAATAGAGCAGACTCTGTTCTGCTTTGTTAACATCCAGTTTTAGCCTTCATATCCGTTGGGAATACAATTAACATCAGTTAGAAAGGCAGAGCGAGCAGCTGGATGAGTGGGCAGGCCAGCTAACATTAGCTTAGTGAGGATCTCTGTTATCCCTAATTGATCCACTTAACATTGGACAGAAAAAAAAGAAAAAAAGCAACAATAAGCTTTATAGACACAAGGCTGAGAGATTTAGTGTTTTCCAGCAGCAGCTACATGAAGGAAGGAACGAATGCAATGCTTTCTCTAAAACTTCATAGGAGTAATGGAATAACACACGTTGTTCAGACACTGGATTGGATTCAACTTCAAGCCTGATAAGATGCCACAGACATAGCTCTGTTCCATCAGAATCCCCCAAATCACTGCTTCGTTTTGGTACACACACACACACACACACACACACACACACACACACACACACACACACACACACACGATGGTCATCCAACATAACGCAGAGGAGATTCATCACTGAATGTGGAATGGCACCACTCAACATTTGTCCATGCCTCCCAGTTATGACACCACTCCAAAGTCAGCCATCTCTAATCTAGTGTTGATGATCCTCCTATAGTGTGGTCTGTGTTGGGGAACCAGAATCTTCACAATGTTTCTGGTAGTCCTCGTGGACTCATTAGTTTAACATCAAATCACTGTGACATCTGTAAGTCCCACATGTTGGGCAATTAAACATTTTCATGTGCTAGTGATTAGGGTTGGGAAAATAGTATTGTGTTCAATAAATCATCAGTAAAACTGTCAACAATTAATATTTGCCACTTTGCAATTACAGCAATTAGTGCCATGTGATGACAATGGTGGAAGGCAGCATGGAGCAGCTAACCCTAACTCTACAAATTTGTTTAATCACCTGAAACACTGACATAAACCGGAGTACAAGGAAAGCCAGAAAATGTGGACCAATGCCTCAACGTTGGCTACATACAGTGGGGAAAATAAGTATTTAGTCAGTCACCAATTGTGCAAGTTCTCCCACTTAAAATGATGAGAGAGGCCTGTAATTGACGTCATAGGTAGACCTCAACCATGAGAGACAAAATGTGAAATAAAAAATTTGAGAAATTCATTTTGTCTGACTTTTAAAGAATTTTTTTGCAAATAATGGTGGAAAATAAGTATTTGGTCACCTACAAACAAGCAAGATTTCTGGCTGTCACAGACCTGTAACTTCTTTTTTAAGAGGCTCCTCTTTCCCCCACTCATTACCTGTATTAATGGCACCAGTTTGAAGTCGTTAACAGTATAAAAGACACCTGCCCACAACCTCAAACAGTCACACTCCAAACTCCACTATGGTGAAGACGAAAGAGCTGTCGGAGGACACCAGAAACCGAATTGTAGACCTGCACCAGGCTGGGAAGACTGAATCTGCAATAGGCAAGCAGCTTGGTGTGAAGAAATCTACTGTGGGAGCGATAATCAGAAAATGGAAGACATACAAGACCACTACTAATCTCCCTCGATCTGGGGCTCCACGCAAGATCTCAGCCCGTGGGGTCAAAATGATCACAAGAAAGGTGAGGAAAAATCCCAGAACCACAAGGGGGATCTAGTGAATGACCTGCAGAAAGCTGGGACCAATGTTACAAAGGCTACCATCAGCAACACACTACGACGCCAGGGACTCAGATCTTGCAGTGCCAGACGTGTCCCCCTGCTTAAGCCAGTCCATATCCAGGCACGTCTGAAGTTTGCTAGAGAGCATTTGGATGTTCCAGAAGAGTATTGGGAGAATGTCATATGGTCAGATGAAACCAAAGTAGAACTATTTGGTAAAAACACAACTCGTCGTGTTTGGAGGAAAGTGAATGCGGAGTTGCATCCAAAGAACACCATACCAACTGTGAAGCATGGGGGTGGCAACATCATGTTTTGGGGCTGTTTCTCTGCAAAGGGACCAGGATGACTGGTCCGTGTACATGAAAGAATGAATGGGGCCATGTATTGTGAGATTTTGGGTGCAAACCTCCTTCCATCAGCAAGGGCAATGAAGATGAAACGTGGCTGGGTCTTTCAGCATGACAATGATCCCAAGCACACTGCCAGGGCAACAAAGGAGTGGCTTCGTAAGAAACATTTCAAAGTCCTGGAGTGGCCTAGCCAGTCTCCCGATCTCAACCCCATCGAAAACCTTTGGAGGGAGTTGAAAGTCCGTGTTGCCCGCCGACAGCCCCAAACCATCACTGCTCTAGAGGAGATCTGCATGGAGGAATGGGCCAACATACCAGCAACAGTGTGTGCCAACCTTGTGAAGACTTACAGAAAACATTTGACCTCTGTCATTGCCAACAAAGGATATACAACAAAGTATTGAGATGAACTTTTGTTATTGACCAAATACTTATTTTCCACCATTATTTGCAAAAAAATTCTTTAAAAGTCAGACAAAATGATTTTCTCAATATTTTTTTTCACATTTTGTCTCTCATAGTTGAGGTCTACCTATGATGTCAATTACAGGCCTCTCTCATCTTTTTAAGTGGGAGAACTTGCACAATTGGTGACTGACTAAATACTTATTTTCCCCACTGTACAAGTGAAATTGTCATCTATTAATCGTCATATTGTTATTGACCAAAAGCTACAATGAATTGTGACAAATTTTATGACAGTACTAGTTATTCTGTCTAATGAGTTGAATGACTGACGGATGCTAAAACAACTTTCTGATAACACCACAGGATCACTTGTCTTACTATCATAGCCCTTTGCATCAGCCATCAATGGTATGAAAGCTCCAGGACCAAGGACAACTATAAAACTGACCATACAAAAATTTTGAACTTATTGTTGACAACAATTGAGCAAAATTGTACGTGAATGTTTGTGCATTTCCACTGAGTTAAATCATCTACAAAAGTTAAAGTAATTGCTACTGTTATTTGCTGTCCTGGGAGAGCTGAATCTAGCTACACAAATTCAAAAGCAAGGAATCTATAGAGTGCTGTGTTCACAAACAGACCAAGAACAACCAAAGGACATTGGGTTTATGGAGAAAACAACCAGGAACCTCATACAAATACTTGCTAGGGGTGTAAATCACCAGCTTTATCGTGATACGATGTTACATCGATATGTTTGGATGACGATTTGATATTTCTCATTATCACAAAGTCTGTCACGATACGATTTATATTCAATTTACATGTCTGCAATCGACATAATGCGACATCATCTGCCCATCTAACACGACTGTGTTAGATGGGCAGATGATATCGATTCACATCGAACATATGATGATGATATAGATCAATATTTTCATTTTGCCTTGACATAATTGAATCATGAACCATTCAAATCTATATGTCGATTTAGATTGATGTATCGTTACACCCCTAATACTTGCTTTAATTTCTTACTGAGATGTGGCGAAAAGTCAAATCAAGAAAACAGTGTACACACAAGTAAATCCAGATGTGTCAAACCATGCGTATGCCTGAATCAAGCACACTTCTTTTGTACATCACAATCAATGTGGAACTGAGTGCATGTCAGACACCTCTTCTGACACACCTCCATTTATATGTTAAATAGATGCAAATTATTTCCAGTGTGTGATGGACATATTTGTGCGATCAGAAATGATTTCTACATGCAGGAAAACAATGAATTAAATGTAATGTGTGCGAGAAACAATTTCCTAAAAAAGTAGTGTAGTAAAAATGTGTTTGTCACACACAGAAGACGTGCGATTGTGTCTCTCTGTGAGTGCGGGCAGGTATTCCCTACTATGTGACGACCATTTTTGTCCCCATAAAGATAACTGTACTAGACCGTGCGTGTGTGCTTGTATGTGTGTTGGGGGGGGGGTCATTTTTGGAAAGTGAGGTCATTTTTGGAAAGTTTTTGCCGCTGTATTGTGGATTTATGTTTTGGAATCATACAGATTAAGCCATCTCATCAGCTGGCATGGCTCAGCTCAGCTCAGGGTGGACTGGCACAGTCCAAATTGGTCTGCCAGTTCCCTCTAGAATACCTCTGTGGGACCCCAATGTCAGCAGCTCACGGCTGCTCACTGTGTCGCATTCACAGACTGGCCATGTCCTAAAAGGATAATTCTTGGAAGGTGACAACAGCTGATGAGCCAGTCTTCATCATGGATCAGAAAARCACTAAAAACACTGTGTATTGCACAATTTGTTATACATATCGTCCAATAAGGCTTCTTGTTGAAGGTATTTTTGGCATCATGCTTTCACATCCACTCATCTAACTGCGTACATGTGGATGTAATAATTGTTAATCATGTGTGTCTGGCATGATCAAAAATAGTTTTCATTTCAGTAACAGTTTCTCAGAATCATCTCTAAGTGTCGCCAATGGAACCAGAACCACAGAAACGTGCGCACACCAGCCCTGAAGTTTGCGTTACGTACATTACGCATGCTCATTTCATTCTTGATACRGCTGAAGTTTTACCTGAAAATTGGCATACGCAACCATTTTGTGCATACAAACCTTTGATAAATGAAGCCCCAGGTGGGATGAGAAACAAAAAGGATGAAAAGAAAACAGCTGATAGTAAAGAGACAACTGTGGCCAAGGATGTCAGTTCCCAGTTGCCATGACAATAGTTGTCCTGAAACCAGTGCTGTGGTGGTTAAAGAGGAGCAAAAGTCACCACGGGGTCAATGCTTTTAAATCTGTGTGAGAACAGAAAAAATCTTCAGCTTCATCATTTTTGCTTCAGGATACTGTATGAGGAATTAAATAGAAACAAGCAAAGCATAATAACAAAGGGTGAAAAATGACTGAATTATATTTTACCCCCTGACTTCTATGGTTATTTATTWAAAAAAATACAGAGTATGACTTTTTTCAGAGCAGACCCTCAAATTATTGGTTCTAAGGCATTAACAGAAAAAACACAAATAAAAAGTTTGGCTGACCATGTCAGGTTCAATGCATTTTATTGAGCTTTTGAGACTTTGGCTCTCCTACTATTTGAAGCAAATGATCCATCTTAACTGGCTTCTAGATGACATTTTTCATTAAAAAAATATTTATCCTTTTGTTTTCCGTTATTTTCTTTGGAAATTAATTTTACTGATTTGATTTGTACTGAGAGAAAAATCGGTGTAGTCTAGACTTGGATGTCTAAAATTTTATGCTTGAGCATTTTATCAAAATATTAAGTCAACTTTGGCAATAAATAAATAAATAATAATTTCCTGTTTTGTGTACCAAATGTTGCTTTTTAGGTTGATGTATTTTCAAAAATCGTTTTTTATTTTTGATCAGATTTAAGTTCTTTTTGGACTCCAGCTTATGGTATCATGATGATCCACATCTGTACTTGGCTAAAAACTGTTTATATAACTTCAACCAACTTCTATACAAAGCTGTTAAATAATTCATTTTGGACTAAATGTTACCAGGTACTAGGGTTGGGCATAATCGTATCGTGTGCAATTAATCGTCAGAGAAACATTAATCGATTATTTTCTGGCACTTGACAATTAATATAATTAATGCCACAAGGAAGAGTCCGCTCAGTGCTCCTCTCCGCTTCAAATATGACTAACATTTTAAAAGGCGTTCTTTAATTTCTTTATCTATCAACASAATTTAATATTAGATGTGTTGCCTGAAGTCTGTAATTTTGACACAATTTGGAACAGATTTTTACAAAGAGCAAATCTTTCCCGCTAAATTGGTCATGTGACCAGGACATAATTGTGTCCGGGGAGTYCAGGTGATTAATCGTCAAATTAATCACTATCGGCTAAATACCACTATTAATCATGATTAATTTTTTTGCCAATATTGCCCAACCCTACCAGGTACCAATAATTTTCCTTTTTGTAGATAGATTTCTGCATATTAGTTGAGAGTTTAGTAACATTTTGAAACAAAGATATCTTTCTTTTTTCATTTCTACGCTGATAATGTCACATGTATTTAGCTTGACCTTTATGCAATCTACTTTAGCCTCAAACAGTTGCAGTTTGGCTGTAGTGGCTTGTATTTTCTTCCCTGCGGTAAGATGTTCCTAACTCTGAAATTGAATTGTTTGACTTTTGTAAATCTACAATTATTGTGGGTTGAGTTCTTAATAATCCAGTCCCCCGGGCTTATGCGGGGCGTCCTGTGTTCTCGCTGTGAAAAGACAGAGCTCGTTAAAAATAATCAGAGGCCACGAGGCAGCTCAAGAAGTCAAAGCCGATTGCAGTGGCAGAGCTTGGCCGCTCAATGAGAGCTGGACTGACAAACTGCGGGGTTGGGATAAATTAGTGGTGGGGAGGTGGGCGGGCTCACCGTCAGCTTTCACATTCCACAGCTCTTCCTTTATGTCACTGACGGTGCACAATTGTCCGAGCTCTAACGATGGCGCAGTCATAACCGCTGGTGGCATTTGTTGGTAATTGGTGCCATTTTGTTGAAGGAAAGCCTTTAAGGTGTAAGCATAAACAAGCTGTGCAATCGATGAGCGACTAGATTTTCTACCAAATAAGATACCTTAAGGCCAACAATCAGGTTTAACAATGACAAGAGRCTTTCATTGGAAGAAAAATACCTGACCAGACGACTTTGCAGGTGAGTCGGTACAATTATACTTTATCACATGTATCTAAATTGCCTCTATTCTCCGAGCTATTTCCCCTGTCTCTATTCGTCACCAAACACACACACATTCATGCAAACCTCAGTCCTCCTCACTGTATAGTAGAAGAGAGCAGCTCAATAACACATTTGCAGACCTGCTATCATCTCGGAGTAGTCTATCAAAACAACAGGCTTGTTTTGTATGTCGCGTCTGTGCTCACAGATGTATAAATATTTTTAAGACACCTTGTCATTTTTTTTTCCTGGGTGACACGCTGTTGTTTCCATTCCCACATCACCAAAATCTCATGGAACTATAATAGGCCTTGAAAAATCAAAGGTTAAAGCTTTGAAGCCTTAAGAACAATGTGAACCGGGTATGCTCAGGTGTTGGTACGTCAAGTGGAACACGCCYCGATGTCTTCTGACAATGAGGCCGAATTAAAGCCTGTAAACAAGCTCACGCATACTTCTAAACGCACGTGCACCAGCAACCAAACGAGCTTTAATCCACACATGCATGCTGTGGCGTCAGGTCTAAAAATAACCCTGTGCTCCCACAGGTTCATCKCGTCTCATTGCTTTACATGGGAAAACTGGCGTATCCAAGACAACCACGAGGAGCTCGCTGCCTTTTTTTTTTTTCTCTTTTCGTTCCCGGCTCTTTGCCATGGCAACAAGGGAAAATGCGTAAAATAATAATAAGCTGGAGCTTAAACTGGGTCTAGTGAAAGGCCTAAAATCCAATTTATTACTGAGCTAGATCTGAGAAAATGCTTTCAATCAGAACCATTTTTTTAAATTATGTTGGTAAAATAAATGTTTATTTTCCCTGATACTTATAATAACAGCATAATTACAACGATACGTTTACAGAAAACTGTCTATGATTAATACTGTAAAGACGTCACATCATACAGAGAAGGTCTATGTGTCCCTTCTTCTCAGCTTTCAAATTAGTTTCTACATTGAACTCTGTTTTGGGAGTCCTCCCGCCCAGAACCTGACTGTGACCCTGAACAGGAAAAAACTGCTTCAGGAAATGAATATCAAATATTTGAAAAATTCACAGTTGAATGATTTTTAAGCATGTTCCAGGCATGCAAATCAGCACTGTCTGGTAGCAGGATGTAACAAAGTTGAAATAAGGATTTTATTCTGGGTTTAAAACAGCATAAAGTCACAATTAAACGTATTTTCATTCAACTTGGAAATCCAGCAGTAAACGTCAAAACAGCTAATAGTTTTTCTGTTTTTCTACAGAGCAAAAAACATAAATCTAATTTCCTATCATCACTAAAAGTCAGTTAAAAGGAAAATGAATTTGCATATATTAATTAGTGTCATGCGTAGACTCTTTTCAGAGGCTATAAAAAAAGGCCTAAAATTCCTTGAAGGAATGCAAATCTCCTGCCACCTTTCATGTCAAAATTAACTAATTTAGCCGTGGTGGATAATTTTCTGTAAGCTGTATTCAAATCTGGCAGATGGTTTATTAAATATTTTGCTAACAGACAAAAAGTGTCAACTCTGTGTAACCCTTACCCCTAATTTACACTAGATGTGGTTCTGCTCCACTCCACTGAGGTCCGACCTCTTCAAAATACGTAACCATTATAAACAATGGGAGTATTTCAACTGGCTCCGCACGGCGGCGCAGGGCAACGGCGAGCGGAGTCAATCTACAGAGATCACATCGCACCAACAGGAAAAGAAAAGAGCACAAACATCCATGCTTTCAAAATACCTCACCAAAGGCAGACTAATTTTGTCAAAATCCTAACTATATTAATAATGCTGTCAAAATGTATCGTTCTGTTTGGGAAGCAGATTGCAACATGTTGCGTGCAGAATATGCAGACTCATAATAGCCTACGCATGGATTTTTTAAAAATCAGAACTTTCAAAGAGACGACAGTGATGCAGTTTCAACTGTGTTTGGAGTACGTCTTCCACAGAATTAATTATTTTTGCTCTGACTTCCACATTTATCACTGGATTTATTAGGGGTGTCCCAATCCGATATTGATATCGGATATCGGTCCGATATCAGCCAAAAAATGGGTAACGGATTTTATCGGCCTGCATAAAAAATGTCCGATATMAGCGCTCCGATATTAGCAGTACGTTCCAGCAGTTCACTGACTCCGCTCCAGTGTTTCTATCCAGCAGCGCTTGGATCCAGCATGTAGCACTCACGGGATCACAACAACATGCTGCGCTAACAAGTTAGCAAGAATGTCAGCAGAACTTTCAATTTTCATCAGAAACAGAGTTTCTAAGTGCAAAGTTGTCATGCACAAGTTTTCCGAGGGGAAACACAGAACCGTGTATGTTTTAAACCGGAGCTACAACTACTCTCCACCCTGGCAGCAGCTTTGCGGTTCGACTCGGTTCGTTCAGCCTCGGTCCAGTGACCGCACACAGCCGCGCTGTTTCAGAACCTCCTCTCTGGTCCGGTCGATGGTTCTAAGCTGGCAGAAGCGAGGACAGCACGCTTGTTTTGACATCCGTGGATTAGCTCTGGGTCGATGGACAGAAGAAAGGAGAGCGCAGCTTTTGTTTTGGAATATGAGCGCGACATGACGAGAGCAGAGATAAAAACTGCTCCCTGCAGGAGAGAGAGGCTAATCTCCACATGATGCTCAGAAAATGCAGCAGTAAGAAAGGTAGCTATCAATTTAAATAACTGACTAATTCTTACTATTTATTTTTTGCTCTTGTTATTAGAGTGATGTTTGATCTGTTTACACACTTGTTTGAGTGAAGATTAAGTGCAATGATCACGTTGTTTTAGTTACAGTCAGTAAAATTGGAGCTGTGGACTCTTAACTTTGAACAGACAATAATGTGGGGTTTTGTTTTGTCCCCACCTTCAGAGGCTGACAGGTAGTAAAACAATGACCCAAGTGATTTTGAATTGTTATTTTATACTTTAAAAGCACATTTTGTTTTTATTATATTTTATTTTTCAGGGTATTATAATTTGTTTTATTAAATTGTAGAATGTTCTTCAGTTTAAAATGTATGTGATCCATTGGTTAAAAATAAATGGGTCAGTTTTTTTCATACTTACTCTTTTTCACTGTTTGACTTGATCAAGACTTTTCTAAGATTTTACACTACAAAATAGGTAAAAGTGTGTGACTTGTACTGTTATGGTAATGGGTCAATATCGGTATTGGTCAATATCGGTATCGGACAATTCTCAAAGTTGTAATATCGGTATCGTATCGGAAGTGAAAAAGTGGTATCGGGACATCCCTAGGATTTATGGAGCGATCTCGCATTTCCTGCACACGCTTCTCGGACCTCCTCTGTGCTTTGAACCAGAGCGGACCTGAGCGGAGCGGACGCTGTATAAATTGGGGTGAAAACAAACGGCTGCGAACAGCGGAGCGTACCGCATCTAGTGTAAATAAGGGTTAGAACACGTGCTGAGAACAACTCCCATAAACTTCAATGATTGCTCGACTCCAATACTTTATGGCAAAGTTTAAACACAGTTGCTGCATGATCTGTTAGTGCTAAGAGTTTGTGTTGAGGGTCAGTCTCAGCAACTACTAAACCAAATTTTTAAACAATCTCTATAAGACTGAAGAAGTTAGAACCTTTTTCATTTTTGCTAAATTCCATTAGCTGTGTCTTAAATTGGGTTGACTCCAAAAGTTATTCCTCCTGATCGGGAAGCGGGTCTTTTTATTTTTCAATGACACCACAGATCCTGCGGAGGGAAAGCTGCTGAGACTTCAGCAGATAATTCTGTCAGTGAAATTGAATCCAGGTGAATCCTTTTACTGAAACCTCCGTCTCAGTCAGCTACAGCAGGCCAGAATTCCTGCTGAACGCAGTAATTAATCACGCAGCACCTGAAAGCAGTTCCACTGAGTGCCGTCATGGTCAGGAACCAAGGGAGTGTTTTTATTAAGAGTACTCTGAGCGTTGCATTCAATAACTTCTCGACTGTAATAAAATCATCTTGGTATACACACACACACACACACACACACACACACACACACACACACACACACACACACACACACACACACACACACACACTATAATGTCCACAGCATTACATGAATATGTAATGAAGTCCACGTTGAAATTAAGAAGATGGAGTTTTATACCATTCTACTCACTTCTTCATCACTTTCCTCCCTCTTCTCTACTGAAGCGCCTAAATATTTAACGTTTCCCAAAAAAATAAATTGAATTAAGAGAAATAAATCATCCCTACAGGTTGAGTCTGGAAGAGTCAGAGGCACAGGTCTCTGAGGATGTGGTGGGTGGGGGATCACAGAGGACCACATGTGTACGGTAAACGTAGAGTAAAGCGCTCTGCCTGCCTGCACTGTCGACAGTCAGATTGGGTCTGTGTGGGATGAAGAAGTACTGGAGTGTTTCTGGCAGCCAGTGGGGGTGGAGGATGTGAGGGGGTGCAATGATTGCAAGAGAACACAGGAAATGTCATCCCAGGCATTCGACAATTCCTGTGGGACAGAAGTCAACTGTCTGCAATCTGATACACGGATGTTGGTTAAGGAAAAATAATAAAATAAAACACGCGCGCACGCACACACACACACACACACACACACACACACACACACACACACAC
>NW_013952450.1:244530-245648 GCF_001266775.1 Austrofundulus limnaeus
TTTAAATACTTACTTTTTCACATTTAAATCATTCACTTGAGGGTCTTAATTTCAGAATTTTTAATGATTTCTTATATTTTTAGATCATTTGTGTTGTTATTTTTTTTTCCTTTTGTACTGATTTTATCTTATTGTATTATTGACAAAATGTATGTAGTTGCATCATTTTAACCTGGTTTGTTTTTAGCAAGTCCAGGGACAACAGATGAAAATTAGACTGGACTAATTCTGACACATTTACAGAAATGTCAGTTAATGTGCATTGTCCCTGCCAAATACAAATTAAAACATAAAGTGGAACTGCAATGCTTTGGTCTGAATTCCTCCTTATTGTGGCTCCACAAGCCCCTCTGTTTCTCAGATCAACTTGTTTTCAGGCTGCCTCTTTAGATCTCAATTAACGCAGTTTGTTCAGTAAAATAATTTACATCTCATCATGTTCTTGTCACCTAAGGGGTTCCTCAGGGATCTGTCCTCGGATACTTGCTGTTCATTGTTTATTTTCTCCCCCTTGATTACATTTTTCGTAAACATCATAYTCAGTTTCACTACTATGCGGATGACTTCCAGCACTATCKCTCAACCAAACCTAACTCYACACTCCCACCTTCGTCCCTTACTGATTGCCTTCTTGAAATACAACACTGGTTTACACTAAACTTTCTTAAATTAAATTGCAATAAAACAGAACTTATTTTAATTGGCACTAAATCAACACTAAGTAAACTCTATTTTGGCTGACAACTCCTCCATCTTTCCCCGCTCTCAGGTTAAGGGTCGTATCACCCTTGATAGCACTCTCTCCTTCGGCTCACATGTCAATAATATCACTCAAGTCAGCCTATTTCCATCTTTGAAATATTCATCATCTCCACTTTTCTCTCACTCCTCACTCTACTGCTGTTGCAGCCCACTGTCTGGTCACCTCCTATTTAGATTACCGTAATTCTCTTCTATTTGGCCTACCACATAAAACCCTCCATAAACTGGTTCAAATTTATGTTTTTTGTTAAACTATGTAAGGTGACCTTGAGTGTCAAGAAAGGTGCCCACAAATAAAATGTATTATTATTATTATTATTATTTCACTGAAATCTTCCCCTAATTCTCTTGACAGA
>NW_013952450.1:245924-254669 GCF_001266775.1 Austrofundulus limnaeus
CACCCCACTCCAGCTTCCAGAGTGGTCCATTCCAGTTTGATAGAACAGTAGAAATTATATATGGGCTCAGAAACTTTTTATTTGCAAATTTATTAAAATATGTCAACAACAGAAGACTTGGACATCGAGCCGTACATGATGGAGCCAGAGGAGAGTGATGTGTAGTTGGTAAGTCGAAACCTTATTTAGAAGTTCTGTCATAAATACTGTGACGTAATTGTTCAGAAAATGTCATCATAAATAGAGAAAACTGAACGGGTTGAAAAATATGACTCAAACAGAATATAACGATATCTACCCAAAGAGACTACTCAACTTTTCTGCACTCCCAGAGACTCTTAGTACGCAACAAAATGCATTTAACAGCTAAAAAAGTGGGTTTTACATGACATGTCCCCTTTATGTATGGGGTAAATACATGAGACTTGATTTAGAAATTTCTGCAACATGAAAACGTTTCTAAAAAAATGAGAAAAACAAATAACTTTCGCCGTGTTTTTCCATAAATTGATTTGTGACAGTTTCAATCAAAAAAAATATTGCTACGTTCTGGCATTTTAATCCAGAACCCCATTTAAACTGGTTTAAATTTTATGCTTGGATAAATAACTTTTGACCCAATAGAGCTGTGAATAAACAARAGACTAAATAAAACCTGGTGTATTCGTTTATCAAATGTAAAAACTTGCAGCAGCAACATTTTAGAGGCCGCCACAGATTAAAGTTGACAGACGATGGTGGAAAAGCAAAAACACACGAAGAAATCACAGGTGTTGGATTTACTTAACCAAGTTATGTGAAGTGGTTTCACTCAGCTGAGTTCAGTAAACGTAAAGCAACTTTCATATTTACTGTTAAAGAAAATGCGACATAACTTAGTTAAATCCAACACATCTGTTTTTTAGTGCACTGTGCAGTCTTAAACAGCTTTTCTGTTCACCCTCAAGAAACTCAAATGCACACTTTTTATTTTTTATTTATTTATTTTTTTTTTGTGAGTGTGATCATGGAAATGTAAGCATATGAAAAACGAGTACAACATGTTCTAATTACTTTGCAGTTATCTGTCTTAGGAGTCACAAACATGCAGTTCACTTCTAATAAAGCATAACAGGATGTGACTCAAAAACACTTGATGCTGTTTTAAACTAAAATGATTCTTAGGATTTAGAAGGGTGCCAATACACACTCTAAAAATGAAATGTTGGATTTACTTATGTTATGTTACCTGGTTCCACTTAACAGAGTTGAGTAAATTCAAAGCAACATACTCATGTTCTTTGGCTAAAAAAACTGGTATGTTGCTTTGAATTTACTCAACTCAGTTAAGTGGAACCAGGTCACATAACATGGTTAATAAATCCAACATTTCATTTTTTACAGTGCAGCTACAGCTCAAACTTCAGACATCAATTTATTTTTAACAGTTTATAACAATTAAGTGGAAAAATTGAAATCATTTGATGTATGAACTGTATATACCTTATATGTGCATTAAGTTTATTATATCATAATTACATACTAGCAGCACGTGCCCTCTAGCTCGCTGAAGCGACCGCAAAGATGCGGTGTGCGCATGCGCAATGACAACGAACAGGTGCATGACGTCTGCCCAGTCTTTGTGAACAGGAAAATAAACCACAGGCGACATTTAATTCGGCGTCAAATTGAGTATTGTGTTTTTCTGTCACGGTGTTGGGGAGTATTATGTTAGCATGGCAAAAAAAACGACACAAAGCTACTGGTTTAGATCAAATAAAGGTGAAATACATGCACGAGCCTGTTGTGTGGGGAATTCTCGCGTGCTCCATGTCCGTAACCTCGAGAAATGACCGTGAGATTTGACGGTAAACGATGCAAGTGACGCGGTGGGCTTTAAAGGATTACGAAGCAACAAATGAGTTAAAGAATGTCACRAAGTAACGCTGCATGTAGCCCATATCTGGTACGGCTTTACCTCAATCCAAAGCTCAATAAAAAGAAAGCTATTCGCAAACAAAACCTGAACGCGACGCCTTTGATAAACACAACAAAGCGCTCACCTGGCCGCTCGGGTCACCTTTTATCCGGATGCTGCTCGCTTCACGAGATGCAGCAAAAAACACACCTTCCAGTCGCTGAAGGGCGGCGGGAGGTCCTGCTTTAATTCACCAGCTACACGCAAAACCTGCTGCCTCTGTCTAAAACGGCTCCCGTGTCGGTACAAACAGCCACATTGTTCAGCTACAACCGCTGCTGTGTCCAGAATAAGGTGTTCGTGGTCCGTCTTTTTGTCTCGCAGCCCTGCGTGAAGTTGATGCCGCTCTGCTGGCGTCGATATGAACACACAATAAAGAAGAGGAACTTGCTCAGGTGCGTTCAGAGGTATAATGGCGACACCTAGTGGCAGTGGCTGCGAATAGCATGCCCAATAAAATAAAATAAAATAAAAATCATAAGATGTCTGTTTATTCTCACTCAGATGTTTATTTCAAAGACTCTTTTTTTGATACAAATTATGTACAATTTTATTGAAAGAACAAATACATACAGTCACTGACAGAGGCATACAGACATAAGAAAAAAAAAAGAGATTTGCATGCACATTGAATAATTAAATATGTGTCCAGTGCAGGTGGCCTTGTGAAGGTTTTGATTGGTGGTGATGAAGGGGAGGTTRATTTTGGGTTCGTTTACCAGAGATCGACACTGTTAGAGCTGCAAGAGAGAGGAAAAACAAATATTTATGAAGTTTTAATTCTTGCTAATATGAGATACCCATAGATTTGGCAGATTAGCTGCTCCGGTGTCAACATACTATTTTAAAGGACTGACGAGCACTGAATTAATTTGTCCTTCCTTTTCTTTATGCTGGACTCCTATAGGGTTTTAATAACGAATAGCAGCATCAGGCTGTCTTTGCACATTTTACACACTCAAAATGTAATCAGATTTGTCACTTTTATTCAACTATCACTGAACTCCTTGTGGAGTTGTTCTCACCGTGGCTCTGGGTCTTGGCTAGAATCGGSCCCCAGCAACAGCCAAGCCACTGCCTGCTCGGGGGACGACGACCTCTTCCCATACCTACATGAAGAAGAAGAAGAAGAAGAAATCAAACACTTGCATGTAATGGCAGCAATCAAACATTAGCGTGGAAAGCATCCACGCTTTCCAAAGCGTGCTCTCAGCTGTGACCCCCCCAATCAACTATGCTATGAATTTCAACCTTCGGAAATCCCTTTTTCGCCCTGTTTTTCAGGAATCATCAAGCTGTGAATAAAGGGAGGTAAACTGCAAGCACCCTGCTGAGTCTTTGTGCTTTTTTTTTTTGCCAATCTCTGTCACAAATCAGATRTGCAATTATCTGAGGTGAAATAGGAGGATTTCAGGCTCTGACTTTGATGTCTTCTGAAAACTGAAGTTTTGCRGAGAAACATAACCAGCTGGTTTACTTACACAGGAAATGGGTTCATTTAAGAGGAAATACAAGTTTAATACTGTTCTTTTATTGCTTAGTTTTTCGCCTAAACAGAAGCAAAAAGAAGGCATTTCAAGGCTGGGGATTACAGGCGTGGGTTTAAAAAGATTTAATGGAGTTATTTAAAGTCACTCCACAACATGAGAGGGATTTAAGAAGAGGGAAGACTGGATCTACTTCATGCCAGCCATGATTACAAAAACAAATCAGTTTATCAGCTTATTTTGGTCCCATTTACCCCAAAATTAGAGGTTTATAATCAGTTTGTGGTGATTTTTCATTATTTTATTATTATTTTTAAATTTGTTCTGAACTAAAAAAAAAAATGAATTTAAAAACGAGCCTGACCTCTGCCTGGTGATGAGGTTGACGTAGTGCCTGACAGCAGCGTGGTACTTGGCCCACTCCTCCGGTGAGGCGTTGGTGCCGGGGCTCTCCGGTTTGGGGGGATAGGCGTCCGCGAAGCCACTCCAACACACCAGGAGGCAGAGGACGACCGCCGCGAACATCAGCCACGATCTCAGCATTCTGGCCATCTGTGGAGAGAAGAGAGGTGACCAAACTAACTTTTGGTTCAAGTGAAAATAAAACTTGACGCATCAGTTTTGTCACTTGGACTCAATGCGTAAAAAGAGTCCTCGGACCTACAGTTTCTGTCTTGTTGCTGTGATGATGTTGTCCTCTTCGGTGCTCCTGTCCTGCTTCTGTCTCCTCGGTCCACACGGGCTTCCATTATATATAGTGAGGGATGGACACCTGATGCGCGCTGAGGAACTCTTAAACCACACCTCTCTCTCCGTGCGCAAGAGCCGCGCGTAAAAACCCGGGCCAATTATCCGCACAAAAAACTTTCAATTATCCCACATACTCTCAGCTYATTTCCAAGTTTTACAAAAGCACACGTGAAGGAGAAGGCAGACGATTTTCTGATACAAATATTTTAATTACTGTGCAAAGAAAAGCGGTTTTAAAAGTGAAAAAGAAGCAATTTTGGCCAACTTTATGCGCAATCCCACACTCTAAAAATGAAATGTTGGATTTACTTAACCATGTTAWGTGACCTGGTTCCACTTAACTGAGTTGAGTAAATTCAAAGCAACATGCTCATGTTCTTTGGTTAAAAAACTGGTATATTGCTTTGAATTTACTCAACTCAGTTAAGTGGAACCAGGTCACATAACATGGTTAAGTAAATCCAACATTTCATTTTTTTACAGTGATATCCCGAGATGTCACGCTGTGTGTGTTGTGGAAAAACCCTCAACTACTACATCAAATCTTAGCTCAACATTTTTTAATTCGACGGACTTATAGCCATTTTTTGTCTTGGTGAAGTTTGATTAGCTGTGGCGCCCATTTTAAGCTGGATCGACTGTAAATGTTGATCAGCTGTAGATGCACGTCTATTAAAACTTTGCTGAAAGTTTGATCAAAATCCATCCAGTGGCTCATGAGAAGTTTTGCCAACAGACAGACGCAACTCACKTCAAGAGTAAACTGCAAAAGTTTAACACCCCCCAACCCCAGAAAAAGAAAACTGCACGATTTGTTATAGCCAAGAGTATAGTTAGAGGTTGGTCTCAGCACCACACCGATTTTTTTCCTCGGTATCTGTAAGATGAATTGAGGTAAAGACAGTTCTGTGGTTGCTGAGCTCAGTTGGCTGTGACCGCCATCTTGAATCGCATTGACTCCAAACATTAATCAGCTGTAGATATGTATCAAATKATTATTTTCTGAGAGTTATATTTAYRTTTGTCAAGGGGTTCTTGAGATATTTTGCTAACAAACACACAGACATGTTTAAAACTACTAACACTCACCTTTCATCGGAGGGTTCAGATCAATGGCAGATCATTTTAGCTTCACGATGAGCTTCATGTCTTCATCACACGTCTTATCCTACATTTCAAACAGGATTTTATTAAGAAGGCTTAGAATTAAGAAAACAGATCAAAATAAAGACTTCTAGTAAAGCTCTTTTTAGTCTGTCTTTGTGGAAYGTATTTGTCATTGTCTCTCACCTTGGATTTTTATTTCAAAGTGTTTAAATTGAACTTTAATTTGTAATTTTTTCAAACTTCTTTTTCTTCAGAAACGGAACATTTTGGTCTCCGGGAATTCCTGTCCGGGCATTTTGCCGTAAGCCACTCCGTCAGTCTGTACACTCATCTGTCCTGCATGAATTATTCAAACGGTGATAAAGCTTTTAATACGGTCTGAGACAGAGGTCATAGACTGTACACCGATCAATGTYTGACACGCTCTTATGGAAGCAGGTGTAGAGTGTTTTAGGGAAAGTCATCCTATGCTGGAAATGTCCAAAGATTGAATTAAATGACTCACGGTKTCGATGGCTCGAAAATACCAGTGGTTTCATTTAGAGACATTTGGAGGGGGAAGAGTTAAACGATTGGCATGGTTAAAGGACGCTTGTTATACGGGCATACTCTCGTCGGATCGGTCTGAACACATTTGTCKTGTGGCCGATACGGTAGCGCCTGTTTATCTTGGCTCTTCACGGTCTGCTGTTCTGTCCATGACGCCCGACAGCAGCTCTTATCCAGCCTGTGTGCAAACATTTGCAGCTGATTTTAAGGAGCGTTAAAAGCTGTAATATATCTTTATTTTTCTGCRTCCCATTTATCGGGTAATTGGGCCTTTTTCAGATCTGCCCACAAACCTTCGATGGATCTGAGATCAAAACACCGACTTTGCTGTCTTTAAGTCACAACAATGATGGTCATTGTCCATTTGAAAGACCCGTTTGTGTTCAAGCTTCATGTCTCGAGATGTCATGTTGTCATCTGTTTTGTGCTGTAAATYAGCCCCACGTCATGATGCTCCCACCACCGTACTTCACAGTTGTGCTTTGAGCTTCCCTCTTCTTAAACCAAATGCGACAATGATCAATACAACCACTTAATGTCCAGTTTCATCAGACGACAGAAAACGTCTCCAAATATGATTTTTTTTGTCCCTGTGAATTTGTAATTTGTAATCTGTCTTTTTTACAGTTGCCTTTGGAGTAATGGCTTCTTCCTCTCTGAGTGGCCTTTCAGCTCATGTAGATAGAAGTTGTTTCACTTTGGATAATGATTCTCCAATCAGCATCTCCAGAAGTTCTTCTGCTTTTTGTTTGAAATGTACAGTGCTGGCTCTAGCCATTTTGGCGCCCTGGGCGAGTTGAAGCCGCCACCCCCCGACCCCGTCCCACCCAACCCAATTTGAACCCCTAAAAACAAGTTTGACAGTGTAAGGTACTGTGGTAAACTTAGATTTATTTGCTTTTCCCAGAAAGCAAATAAATAACAACACACATGTAAACTTGTACAGATTGTACGTAAGTTATAAGATTTTTATGTCATTTTGCAGGTATACGGACGTATAGGGCAATCTCACAGATTTTTTCAAGTCTAACGGATCTTTCAAAACCTCATTTTCAAATTTATCTAACATGTCAGAGCCTGTAGGATGATTTTAAAAAACAATAAATAACATTAAACAGCCATCTTCCAACCTGTTCTGCCGCTAGAAATAAGTTTAGAATTTTTCCGCTCTCCTTTCCTCCTGCTTCGCAGCAGGTGCTTTCATGTCCCCAGCGAGGCTGACAACCCCCCACCGGGTGTGAGTTGTATGGATTTTTTTAGGCTTTTTATCCAGGTAAACGTCCAAAGAGGTTGACATGTATGGGACAACAAAATACAGACTTGTTATTGAGTTTGTCAACACGAACTGCTGCCTGAGAGGCACTACTAGCCCCTCCCCCATCAGAGTGTCAGAGCAGGACGAGTCAGTGCAACGTCAATCAAATGAGACAGGGTGGGGGTGATTGCTGCATTGGGGGGGGGGGAATGTTTTATGGGTAGTGTAGTTTATTTTTCCTGTAATACTTCATTATAGTTTTTAACACAAAGCTAAATGAAAGGGGCGCTGAGCAGAGTTACAACCAGGGATTACAAATAATTACTTTTTTTTCTTCTGCAGTTCCCCTCCAGCAGATGGCGCTCTAGGCGACCGCCTAGTTCGCCTATGCCAAGAGCCGGCTCTGGAAATGTATCTACAAATTTTACACCAAAACACATTTCTCTCACAAACACAGAACCCATCTTGATGGCAGGACATTTGAATAGATGACCTTTACTACAAACACTGAAAAATTCAATCACACCCACTCTCAAGTGATAAAGTATGATCTGTTAGCCCTCAAAGACTGTTGTATGTGATCCTCAGCTAGTACCACCACAATAACTCAATATGTGTAAAAACGAAGGCGCTGGAGTCAGGTTTGTGTTAGCTAAGATCCATTAGCTGCGGCTATCTTATGTTCAGTTATCTCCAAAAATTAATCAGATGAAGATGTAGCCTACATCTAGTGATTACTTTCCAAAAATTTATTTAAAATCCATGTTCATGATATATTTTGCTAACAGAAAAACTGTGTTGACTGCAGCATTTACAACTAAAGTTTCAAGCAAAGGTCTTGCACAATGACTACCAATCAGAGTATGTGTTGTAAATGACAATCAGATACCACAACGCTAAATTTTAGGGGGAAAAAATGTAAAATTGACAGAATTATATCCATTATTGTTTACAAAGATAAGTTGTCTGTGGCGGCCATCTGGAATAAATGAATCCAAAAGTTAGTCAGCTATCCCGTTCTGTTCATGAAATAATAGCCTTCTGTGAGTTTCATTACAATCTGTCAAGTGGTTCATGAGATATTTTGCTAAAAGTCAAAGCAAACATCAACATGCATGAACAAGCAGAAACACTAATGCCCACCTTTCACATTCTGGTGGCGATTTTCACATGAGCTTTAAAGGTAAAGTCTAAATAAAGGTTGTATCACAGGGATCTCGTTCCACAATATTTGTGCTATTTCAGCAATTCATACATCAAAGGACATTAATTCCAGCTATGACTTTTGGTATGTCAGCAATTTATACTTGTTGAAATATTTAGCTTTTTCTGCCATTTTTGTTCTCATGGAAAATTAATATAGCTGTCATGAACATCTTTAAAATCCTTCAAAATAGTTCAACCTTTATTACACACAAACACTTACTCCTTTGTTCTGTTTTTTATGGGCTAATTTCAGCCTTCTTCTGCCTTTTTTTCTTTCTTTCTTTTTTTTTTACAGCTTTTACAGCTATCTTGCTCTTTCAGCTATTCTGCAAATGTAAACTTTTTGTGCTTACAGTGGTTTGCAAAAGTATTCATACCCCTTGAACTTTTCCATATTTTGTCACATTACAACCACAAACATAAATATATTTCAC
>NW_013952450.1:255944-270082 GCF_001266775.1 Austrofundulus limnaeus
TCACAATTGTATACCACTTTGTGTTGGTCTTTCACATTAAATTCCAGTGAAATATATTTATGTTTGTGGTTGTAATGTGACAAAATATGTAAAAGTTCAAGGGGTATGAATACTTTTGCAAACCACTGTATACCAGCATTATTCTGCTAATTTAAACTTTTTATGCTTATTTTAGTTTTCTGCAATTTAAGCTACTTTTTAGCTATTTTCAACTAATTGTATCTTCTTTCAGCTAAAAACACCCTTTTGTGATCATTTCAGTTTCTTACTGTTCAATTGAGCAAATGTTCTCTTCCTGCTTTTTTGTGCTTTCAGGTTTTTCAGCTACTTTTTAGCTACTTTTCTGCTAATTCCAGGTTTGTGGCTATTTTACAACAAATTACAATTTTTTTGTAATTTTTTTATGCAAAGATCTTTCAGCATTATAAGCATTCATGATGCATTTTCACAGAAACATTTTTTCTTACCACAAAGGTTGCAGACATACCGTCTGAATTTTAGCTTCAAATGTTTCTCCAGAAGCTTATTTCTGAGAGGCTACAGAAACAGCTAATAAGTTACACAGTTGGAACACAGAAAAGAAAGCCTTTTGTTGGTGTTTTAAGACACACAAAGAAGAATGCTATTTTGTCTCGGTCCCTAAGCCGTAGTCAAAAACACACCTTGATTCGAACATAAATCCCAGCTGACGGTCTCGGTGGAGCTGAGACCAAAAGAAGCAGGCAGTTAAAGAGAACATAAAGGCTGTGAGTGGACTGTGGTTTCACACATTGATCAGGCTGTCTCTGAACAATTATTGTGCCGTATTTCTAGCTGAAATTGAGGAACTATTTTAGAATCTTCACATCAAGCTGTTTTCAAATTATTGCGTGAAAAGCAAAACATTTGTTTGAAGAAATCACACAACGGCTTTTAACAGCAGAGCCGGTTGGTGAAACCTGATCAAACATTTGATTAAAGTGTCTCCCATTTGCGCTCATCCTGGTAATCACCTGCGGCTAACAGTGCTTGTCTCGAACATTTAGTTAATTCCGCCACAGTAATCCACCTATCTGCATTCCAGCTACCGTCCATAAAAGTCAATGGCAAGAAGCGACAATATGCACAAGACAAACTCATTAGCTCGCTCCAGCGTTTATAGGTAAACAGTGAAAAGCTAACCGTTTCGATAAAGGAAAAGGGCAGACAGTTGAAGTTGTCACCGCCCAATAAACCCCTGGCTAATGCACTCCTGAAGGGCCATTTGGGCTCCCAGACAGGGGTCAGCGTCTGAGCTGCAATCAAGGCTTCATAATAAGAGCAGTGGGAAGTCACTGATTTGTCCAACTTTTTCTTCACTCTTTGATCTTTTTCAGTTTCACCAACTTTTTTTTGCAACCTTCAGATGTCGAGGGTTGTGTTATGTAAGACTTAGCAACTGTTCAGCTATTTTGAAGAACAGCTACAGCACAAAATTCCAACCTAGCTTTGTAAGAATCTAAGCAAAGAGGGGGGAAATGCTTATATTTTGATTTACCAACCATAGAAAAACGGTAAAGAAACTGAGATCAAACAAAATGGTGAAGCTGCTGCCAGTGGCTTATTATGGTCCCCATGATAACCACATACATGAGTCTGGCACTGCCTTAATGAGAGGCAGACAAAAACAGACTGAAAAGTAAGTCTTGAACAAACAATGACTGTGCAAAAACCAAGTCAGCTCTAAAAAAACTCTTCAACACTGAGGTGTGGAAACTCTTGTATCCACGATCTTGTTCTTTCGGTCACTACCCTAAGCTTGTGGCAATAGGTGAGGATAGGAGACAAACTGGTTAACAGAGCTCCATTCTTTCCTCAATCGTGAACAAAACATCARGATCCTTAAACTTCTCCACCTGAAGCAGAACTTCAACCCAGAGAGCAATCCACCCTTTTCCGACTGAGGACCATGGACTCAGATTTCGAGGCGCTGATCCTCATTCCACCTACTTCACACTCTGCTGYGAACTGCTCCAGTGAGAGCTGAAGACCACAGCACGATGACACCAACAGGACCACWTCATCTGCAAATAGCAGAGATGGAAGCTAAAGAACCAGACACCCTCCACCCCCAGGTTGCACCGAGAAATTCTGTCCATAAAAGWTATGAACAAAATCTCTAACAATGGGGGAATTCAAATCCCCCCAAATGATCCAACTTACTGCTGTCCCATATGTGAATTTTTATTTTCCCGCATTGTTTTTTGTAGGAGATATAATAAGTTAACAAGAGACTTTACTTCAAGTTTAGAAGAGAATTGAAGTTAAACTATAGCAGAATTTTTGGACGCCTCAGCGTGCACTCGACCTAAGGACGTATGAAAAGTCAAAGCGTACTATTCCTGATTGAGCAGTATGTTTTGGTATACAATTTAAAGCTGCACAAGATACAGGAGATATATTTTACACACAATAGTAATGCTTATGTCTTGGAACCCATAATAAGTCCACATGTTGGCAATCTACTTACTATATGTAGTCTACATGTAGTCTATGTGGCTTTAAAAGCCGATGTCCTTGCCTTTTTGCATCGCCACATCCAAATGGTAAAATCATGCACACACATGTGCACACAAGTCTATTCAAGTGTAGGAACTATCTCCCAGGAGAATGTCTGACTCCTTCCTGCCATCAATGACCAAGAGGGGGAAATGATTATGCACTTTGAGTCAGCCTTATCTCAAATGTGTGTGTGTGGTAATATGAACAGAGTGCTTTTCATGTATCCAGGTCTGTTTGCACAAAACAGGGGACAAAATGTGGGGGTTAATTGTGGTCTGCTGCTCTAGTGTTAATCTAAGAACATCTGAATGGTTTCGAAGGAGGCCATTGATGCATCGTCAGAGGATGATCTTGCTGTGGTTTTACCAAACATGTCAGATATGAACACATAAAGCAAATGATTCTGGTTTGCTTTGGAAAAACCGTGCTGCCTCATTTAGATCCCAGTGGAGTGAGGTTCATTTTCTACTTTGTTAGAAAGCAAAGCTGACCAGTTCCTGAAACATTTCACCAGCGGGCTGGCAGCCTGTGACGACACAGGATCATTTCATCTAGACGACGCTCCTTAACTGCAAAAACAAACGTGTAGTTGGCCATTTAGGTTTGGAAAATGATCCCCCTTAAAATCAGTGGTGCTTTCAGCTCAGGGGATAGACGCACTTCACTCTGGTAGGAAGCTGATGCAGAGGTGCAGATGACGGAATAAGTTAGAAATGCACTGACATCAGACATCATAAACCAGATGTGACTCACAGCTGGTGGGATGTCTTCATGCCTCACAGGAGAGTAAATGTTTCCCAAAAGCTGTGCAGGTTTCAGGTTTCTCAGGGAGCCGAATCTGTTCATTGGACACCGATGTGACAAACGAAAAGGACTCTAAATGTAAAACGGAGTCTGCAGTCTAATAAAACACCAGCAGTTTGCAGCAAAGGAGCAATTGGTCACAAACGACTCACGACTGCACGTGTTCCTTTGAAGAATCCCAATTCAACAGATTGTTTCCTCCATTACAGGAGACCTGAGGACAAAATGTTTCATTTGAGCGGCTGAATAAAGGTTGGCTTTGTTGTTTTGGGCCAACAGCAAAACACAGCTCCAGTTTTGAAATCAATCACTTTAAATCCAAGGCTTAGAGCTGTGTTTGTGGYCGTATATCAGACACTAGAAAAATTGAGGGGAAGGTGATGTTCAAGAGATGTGTGGACAAAAAGCTTGTTTTTAATCCAAAAGAACAGTATGAAACAAAGATTGGAAAACCAGGTTCTTTTATTACCCTGTTCAAACCAACACAGACTTGTCAGGAAGAAAGAACAAAAATGACCCTTTATTACCTTTCAGGGTAACAATAAACCCTTTTTTGTTTTAGCAGAATCTTCAGTCACATAATGGACACCACTGTCTCTAAGAGATCACAGTCATTCTTCTCTTTGGAACCTAGAACACTTTGTTTCATATAAAATAAAATTATACGGTCAAAAAAAAATTTTCTAAGATGAACTTGGAAACTCAGCAAAGATGATATATACTGTATTTCTCACTCAATCATTCATTTACAGCCAGGTTATTACCAGGTGCAGCAAAGTAACAACAGATTATGTTAAGGCCAAGTGATTTTCACACTGAGATTTCTTTCCAGAATAAAAAAGGTACAATTAAATCCTTTCCCTGCCCTACCTTTAATGTGTGTCAATTCACACCAGAAGGAAGGGTGTCCCAATCCCTTTGGTGATGTAAAGCAAAGGTGAAAGAATGAGCTTTAACAAAATCCAAAAAAACAATTTTTTTACATTCTGCATCATGATCCTACGGAGCCCATCTGGTGACATTAAAAAATAAAATAAAACAAATTAGAATGGATAAAAGGTAATGACTTGTGACCACAAGATAATTTTGTAACTGTTAACTGTTTTTTTGTATGTTTAATCTAAAGAGTATACAGAGTAAGAGAGGAGCCCATTTTGAGTTTTTTTTTTTTACAAAGACAACTCCAGTCATCAACTGTGTCTTATAGCTGCAACATATAAAGGTAACAATTATTTCACGCCTAATCCCAAGTGACTGAAGTACATCAAAAAATTAACTTGTTCATGTAAACTATCAAAGGTCTCTGCATAGAAATGTCAGCAATAATTATCTTGTGGCCATGCATTAACTTAACCAGACAGGCTCCGTATGATCCTTAACATAATAGAAACAAGTTTTAGTTTGGCTTTGTTGAAACATTTTACTGTCACAACTTGGGTAATATTCTGTTGTTTGAATATCCAGGATTGTAGAGAAGGAGGTCTCTGCAGTCACTAATTAGGAGTTTCTTATTTTGTGGGCATAGTTGGCCCAAAATGTGATTGGTCAGACTGACGGTGGGGTTTGAAGAAGCTGAGGGGCAGCGGGGAGTAGCTTGGTCGAGTCGGGCAGGAAGCACCTATGTTTTTTAAGATTAATTTTAGTCAAAACCTGAGAAAGGAAGCTGCATGAAAACTGAATGCTGAACATGTGGAGGGACGTGTAACAATATGGCTCAGTCAAAACATCCCTAACCAGCCTGTAAAAATGTAGCTAAGAATCAATATGAATATAAATATTAGACATAATTTGAGACAGGAAGGTGATTGCCGCATAAAATATGAAGTCAATAAATTATGTTTACATGTTAACAATAATTTTTATTTGAGTCATTGTTCTGTTTTAAACACAGACAGTCAATAAATCATATTATTTTACTATTACCATTACTTCTGCTTGCTCTTAAAATGCTCCACAAAACAAGTCAATCCGACCAATCAGTTAAGAAAAACTCCGCCCACACACCAACTCCACCAATCAYGAATACGGTCAACTACGCTCACGCCAAGACCTCCGCCAATTACGKGTAGGACCATCTCTGCCCATGTTGTAATAAAAAAGGTTTTGTAATTAATTCTGTCAAAATATGTAAGATGGGCCTGTGTTCTTCTGGTTTTTTTTTACTTTATTTAGAAGACCACCAAACAAACATCCCATCAATAACATGAGGCAGTGTCAGATTAGCACATGGGACGCCCCTCAGATCTCTTGCTTCTGGTCACTTCCMTTTAAAAAGTGAGATGAATGTTGTTAATCAGCACGTGGGGGCTGTGTGCATCACTCAGCTCCAGTTGTCCTGCTGTAATAAAGCAGGCTGCCACTCTGAGTAATTACTCTCATCTGTCTCAGCTGCTGCAGCAAAGATCTGACTGAATAGAGGCTTTCAGGCAGACAGAAGCATGTTGAATACACTGCCAGCCTAATGCTGTACCACATTGTTGAACTAAAATTATGTGATTAAAACTGATGATCGAGTGAGTAAAATTCACACAACAGTGCTGACTCTGCAAAACCGCTCCATACACAAAGAAGGTCCTCAGTTTTAAATAGTTTTCAGAAAATTTGTTGGATGCAACAGAAACCGAACTTTATGCACTGCCCTCTTCCTTCAGCAGCACTGTCTCCACCATCTTGGGTAAGAAACCTTCCAGGAAGTGAAAGAAGTCCTGAAAATCTCCCGCCTTGTCGTTGCTTGGCTCCAACTTGAGCAGCGTCTTGGTGTTTTCTGTCCCGCCGACCATCAGGAGCTGAACTCTGAATTCCACAGGCTCCCTGAGCTCTGGCTCCTTCTCCGTGATGTGAGCTGTGACTTGGGCCTCCAGCTCCACACAGCTGCCCTCTGGCTTACAGTCCGCATCTTTCATGAGCTCCCTTCGCACTTTCCTCCTGCCAGCCCACACAGCGTGCTTCTGCACACAGGTCCATGGAGGGATTTCAGGCCTCCTCCTTTTTGCCAACCTCGGCTTCTTGCCATGAGGTGACACCGTGTCGTCGCTGCCAGAAGACAGAGGCCTCTTGGAGCCAACGTCTGCTGGGCGTGGAGGGCTGGCTTCGTTTTGAGACTCAACACTCGCAGCGCTGTCATTTAATGATGCATTGATGGAAGCTGATGTCGTTTCCATATCCTCAGCACCGACAGCTGCATCCTCACTAAATTCGCTGTCTTGGGGGGCGTCAACGTGACACTTGAGAACAGTTTTCAGTACAACCTCCACAGCCGAGCAAACCCTCCGGAACCACAGCCTGAAGACATCTCCGGTCACGTGCAGCTCGTCACCCAGCACCTGGGGCAGCGCCGCCGGCTTGAAGGGGATACTGATGGTCGGCAGCTCTGTCTTGTTGTGCTCGACTTCCACGTGTGGGGTAAACAAGCGCACCAACCCCCATGACTTCCCCTTGGTGGACTTGTGCTGGAACTGCAGGCTGCGGCAATACTTTTCGGCCTCCTGGCACTCCTTCTGGAAACTGCGCAGAGAGCGCTCGTTCAGGTTTCCGGCAACGTTGTGGGAGAGCTCAAAGGGGTCCAGGAGATTTAAGGGGCCAAGTTTGGGACGGTGTGGATGGCTTTTTGTACGCTGTTCCTCTTGCACTATCTCATCCTCTTTAGTCTGGTCGAGGAAGTTCACGACTGGAAGTGTATGACCCTCCCTAAGGGATATCACACTAGCGGCAAAATCAAACTTTGCGTAGAAGGAGAAGAAGCCTGAGAGCAGGGAGCCTGGAAGGAGAAAACAAAAAGACCAACAGTTAGGTCTAAGATGGACATGTAAAGAGAACCCTGATAGGTTATATTATTAGACATTATTTGATAAACATTTACTTTAACTATAAAACAAAGGTTGTAAAAATATTATAGGCTGTTTGGTTTTCATAAATTATATAAAAAAATACATTGTCACATGGAGGGCGCCATATTATTTATGCCACAAAGCATACTGGGTAAATGATGTTTATTAGGACCTCCGATGAAAGGCTTTTTGTTTCCAGACGAGAGGATCTACTCACCTGAAGGTTAAACTTGTGAAAAGTGAAACTGACAGCTTCTCAGGATCCATAAACGGCTCCCCAAGAATTCTTTTCCTTTGACTACTCAGAGCCAGGCAGTGGTTTAAGTAGTGCAAAGAGGTTTCTAATTCAATGCCAAAGGCGTCACACAGACCATTGTCATGGAGTCCCATCACCATGTTGTAACGGTTGAGCAAGTTGTTCCCAGTTAGGACTCCAACCAGTTTACTTAAAGAGTTTTCCTTGTCAGGATGATGAGAGCTTTTCCAAACCTAAGATTTGGGCCATTTTACAGTTCTTGTGCCTGTCTGGAGTCTGTCAGCTCCCTCCAGTGGATTAAGTGTTGACGTTTGATCCAGGTCTGTAGGACCGTCCTACAGACTGTTGTTGAGATACCTGCAACAGGCTCTGATCCTTTGAAGTGAGCCTGACTGCCAGCTTTTGTGAGGTCATCAGCTCTCTTGTTATCATTAATGCCAGTATGTCCTGGAACCCATTTAACAGTAACACTGCTGTCTCTCCCCAGTTCGTTGACTGCGTCGGCACACTCCCAAGACAGTAATGATGTATATAAAATTAGATTATTCTAATTTCCTGAGACAAGGAATTTGGGATTTTCATTAGTTGTCAGTTATAATCATCAAAACTAGAAAATTTCTGAAGAAATTTAGAAGGGGCTTGCCCAAGTGTGCCTAACTTGAAACCAAAACTTGGCCTAGGAAAACCAGAAACCCCTAAGAACTGCCTAAAATAAAAATCTCTTCAGAGGTTAACAAAGGTCATCAATACCCAGTTTGGAGCAATCAGTGGTATTTTATAGGGTTAAAATGATTTGCTTTAATCAGAATCACTGTACAAATTAGTAATCAGAGAGAGAGATTACTTGCTATCTAACGATGCTTTATTTGAACATATAAGAACGAAGATTCATCTGTGAATCTCTCACTTAGCTGCACATACAGTATTTTAGGATTCATATCTCTTCTTTAAAACCTAGTTTAGATTATGCTGGTTCGACTAATCCAAGCTACTTTAATCCAGATTACATATGTTAATCTTCCTAAATCGTCTGAAAGCTGGTCGCAGCATGTAGGGAAGTCCCAGAATGTTGTTCTCGATGTCCACCAGCCGACACACACTTGTCCACAACGAGGCATGCAGGTGGCCGAAGAACACGCCGCTGTCATGGAGGAGCTTCAGACCCTGAACACACAAACACACCGCATCTTAAATATTGCTGTTAATGTTATCCTTTGCTTGTCTCCTGACTGAAACCTGCAGATTTGACAGTTTTTAGTGCATTTACCTCCAGGACCAGGATGTGGTCCAGCTACAGGGCCTGACTTTTCTTTGTGTTGCAGTATCTTCAGGTTACATTCTCTGGGCTACACCTGCAAAGATCAGGAAGTGGTTTGGATAGCAATAGAAACCTTTAAAGGCAACACTTTGTTTTGTGTTGAACTGGAACTCTGTGGTTGAAGGTCACATTATTCTTTAAACAAGCTGTCATTTTATTTAAAATATAAATCGAAAAAATATATAATCTGAGTATTTTGTTTTAACAAAACATAGAAATTCTGACAGAATCTGTTTCTCCAAATTACAGAAAGTTGTTTATGTTTACAGGAAGCTCAATATAAAATTTAATTAATGTATTAAAATCCATAAACATGTCAGTAGATCAGTGTAGTAATTATATACACTTATTTTTATCTTTGTTATGAAGGGTATTCTATTTCACAACCAAATAAAGCAGAATCCTTTCAACTAGTAAACATTTTAACATTCACTAGTTACCATTAAATTATTATGAAGCATGGAGTCATAAGCTAATGTTAGCTGTTAATGTGTCAAGTTACCAGCAGTATTAATGTACAACTTTTAGTATTAAACTAGATACTGCGCTCTTATTTTGAAAATCCAAACGAGTTGCATCCTGTTCAAATTGCGTCGGAAAACCAACTATAAAGAGTAAATAAACTTCTTGTAGCACATTATTGTGCAGCAGTAACATTCTCTACAGTGTAAACAAACGTAGCAGAAACATAAAGCACAATTCTTCAGAAATATGACACATTTTAACCGCATGGATGGCGCTAGGCTAAAGGCTAATCAACAGGTATAACTCTGAGCCAACACCGTCCGCAAATTAAAAAACAAACCTTTAAGGCTTCAATCTCAGATAAAAGCAAACATACTTACCCAACTGAGAACAGACCTGAAGATTGTAGCGTGTCACATTAAAACTCAGAAGTCACATGAGAGATAGCTGCTTCTGTCACTATAGCATGAAGGGAGGATTGCGCCCTCTGATGGTCCGGATGTCCGAAAGGCAGGATGTGTGTGGCGGTCGGTTTTTCGTTAATTTCTCCGCAGTAGTAATTGGAATCAAAAAGTTGTTGAATAGCACACATCTCCACTCCAAGACGATCATTTTAATATGATCTTTGTGGGGGTGCATGCTCCGGTTTCAGCCACATTAAAAGTGATGGAAGAAGAATAAAGAAATAAAGAAAGACTAGGTGTAGAGTAATGGATTTGCCATTGCATGGCAAGCCCCTATTAAAGGAAATAACATTTGAAATATATCAGTCTGTGTGTAATGAATGAATATCATACTCAAGTTTCACTTTTTCAATGAAATTACTGAAATAAATCAACTTTTTCATGATAGTCTAACTTTATGAATAGCACCTGTACGCCAAGATTAACCTTCAGGGTGGACTGAGGTTGCTGCCTTGCATCGGAGGAACAAGCAAATGACATCATTTACCCAGTAAGCTTTGCAGCGTAAATAATATGGCGTTGTCCGTGTTTTTTTTTTTAATTTATAAAAACTAAACAGCGTACAGCATTTTTACAGTCAATGTCTTACGGTTGAAGTAAACATTTTTCAAATAATGTTTAATATTACAAGTAGTCTACAACTTTAAGATCTTAGCTTATGCCACATTACATTTAGGTGTCACAAGAAAAAGATCTGTCTTCTTTGTAAACAGCTTTCACTTACAGAGGTCCTGTGTGTTTCTGCTGCGCTGCACGGCTATAGGCTGGCTGGGGAAAGTACAGTTCCAGCCTTCAATCTCACATTCCTCCTCCTCACCTGAAGAAGTCAAACAAAATGTTAGAGGTACATAAACCAGATTTTCTCTCTGTTATTATTATTATTATTTTATTATTTTTTTAAAGGCTTTGGTTTCTGTCTGGCTGGAATTCATTTACTCCTGATGGGACAAAAAGACTGGTTTGATATTTTTCTGCCTCTATACTTCAGTTTGCATATAAAGCTAACTCCATCCATTTTCCTGGTGTCCCTGTAAAGCAGGTGTGTCCAAGCATTTTGTCAGTTGGGCCAAAATCATAAAGTCAGAAGGACTTGAGGGCCAAAAATATGTTTCCTTTACCTGCTCAACAATAAAATAAGCACTGAATACTTTAATTAAACAAATAAAGTAGTCGGATTTATTGCTGGAAAGTGGTGCGTAAATTAATGTAGATCCACAACTTTAAATTTGTTTTGCAGGTTTCCCTTATTGAAAGAATTTTTGCAATTTTCTAGGTTTCAATTGGGGGAAAAAATAACCGAATTTAATCAATTCTGATCAATAAGACCCAGATTTAGGTCACTCTTTCGTTGAAAATGCTTGCTGTATTCAGATGAATTTAATAAATGAATTAAAAGCAGATTTAAGTGCATGCAAAATCAGCTTCTGAGTGGACGTTACTAAATAGATGTGGAAAAAGCTACAAGTCTGGTTATTTAAAGACAAATAATTTGTTTTGTTRCCAATATTTTTTATTGCAAACATATTAGTATAATACTTGAACTGAAGTMAGGGGCCACACAAAATCAGTTCAGGGGCCACAAATGGTCCCCGSGCCACACTTTGGACATCCCTGCTGTAAAGAATGATCTCTGCAGGCAATGCCGTTTTAATTAAAAATGCATAAGTTGCCAACAAAGGTGTTCTATTTATTTATTTTCTTACAACTGTTTCATAAACATACCAACAAGTGTAAAAAAAAAGCAGCTGTGTGTAACAGCAGCGTGTGCGATGTGATTGAGCTTCCACCCAGACTTTTAATAACCCTTTTCCTTTTGGTGTGTTATTTTTTTTATACGTGCAAAATATTTTGACAGCCTCGGTGCAATTAAAACCTTGTTCTCGGTATCATCATTCGGTCGTGCGGATATTTTTATCTTTTGTTTGTTGGTAAATTAAATAAATGAATGAATTGATGACAGATGCTCAGCAGCTCATTAATATAAATCAACTAAATCTGGTTATAAGACTAACAGCTAAACCCATCGTTGAAAGTTTTTGCTTTTGCTTGAACTCTGTGACTTTGTTTACTCTGTAATAAACTGACAAACAAGCAATTTTTAAGACATGTTTGTGCAGCTGAGAGTTTCAAGCAGTGCGCTTATCACGCACAAACCTGAGGAGCGCAGCACTTACAGGCCATGTCTTTGAGCTGGTCGACAGTGGGGAGGACAGGAGGATCACAGTTCTGCAGGTAGAAGATGACCAGCAGGGTCAGAGCATAATTGTTGAGGAGGGGGCCGGCGCCGCTGGGATTACCTGCAGGTCAAGGATTTGATGACATAAAGAATCATCGTCAGATCTGGGATGGTATGATGAGATTTTGCAGAACATTTGTACAGTTGTACTACTACGCTAGTTCTGGAGAAGTCGGGATGCTGTGTAAAATGTAAAAATAAAGAAAGAAAGAAACAATGCAGTAATTAGTAAATCTCATAAACCCATATTTTATCCACAAAGGAACATTGAAACACAAAGTGCTGAACTAAAATATACTAATTTTGGGTATGGATTAGCCTGGTAAAAACCAGACCCTTGTCCTTCACTTTGCTTCGTACGAGGGTCTGGACTCTTGGCTATAGAGAAGCGATTATTGCTRGAGGCGGGGCTTCTGCTGAAGTTTAAAATGACTGGATCGGTTGGCGACGAATGTCGCTGTGAAGGAGGCTAAACTAAGAAGCTAACCAGAGAAGTACCGAGCTGAAGGAGACAACTGTAAATGAGAGCTGCTGCTTTGTCAGACAAATTTATTTTAATTTTGGAAGCCTTGTCAACACAGACTGGCTTCATTCACTTCATCCACTGCTGTATGCTAAAATAACTAGCAGACACTGCGCAGAAAATCTATGTCGTTCAAAACTCCACCTTCTGTTTGCTGATTGGCCCAGGTAAAATAAACTACAAGCAGACACTGCGCAGAAAATCGACGTTCTGTTCTCTGATTGGCCTAGGTAAAATTCTCCAGAAGAAATCCTTCTCTATGGGAGAAATCCCAGACAGAGCAGTGAAGGGAAACTAGAACTGATCGGAGCTGCGTAGGAAGGCAAGGGCCAGGCTAAGTTATATCCAGAACAGAACAAACCTGTTTTTAATGCAGTGAGACTTGAAAACCTCTGCTCATCTTTATTTCAGGGAGATTCAGGGTCTGTAAATGCTCTTTTTTTAATACACATTCATCCTACTGACCTGTTGCTACTCCCATGTCAGAGTTGAGGTTGTATGAGAGATTAAACAAGCAGTACAAAAATGATAAACTTTTCATTTTTGCATTAAGCATTCTTAGAATCAGCAGTAGGAATGATGATTCCAGTGGTCTGAGTTTCACTGAAGTTATCCTGATAAATCCACAAAGCGCTCTTTGGCACGGACTCATTCAAATGTTGTGGTTGCAAAATCTGCTTTTAAAGTCAAAAAGTTTATTTCTACGATACAATAATTTCCTTTCATTGTTTGTTTTGATGAAAATTGGCATCACTGATCAAAGCAATCGCTTCAAGATCTCAATTTAGACTTGAAATGGCAATTTTACATGTCATCACGCTCTCCTTGATGAAAGGTGCATCGGCAGCATTGACAGAGTTCAAAGGAAAAGAGGTGAAACACGGCCGAGGAATGAAAGGCAATTAGTGTGCTTTTTAGCAAAGAATAGCCTTAATAAGATTTCATTTAATATCAGAGCCTGTACACAAAAGGAGATGACATTTTTTGCCCAGGGATCTATAACAATGCACTAATAAATGCATAACATAAAAGTAAAATATCAGTGAGTTGAGGGAATTTTATCAAAGGAGGAGCTGTGTGGTTCTACTGACATCTGTAGACGAAAGAGCGAAACAACATAAAAGCATAAGTAACTAAAACAGACAAATTTTAGGAATAAAAATTGTTTTAAAAGGACTGCATCATACCAGCTAACTGCTTTTGCTTGGCCCAGTAGCGGATGGTGTAGACGAGAGGCCGCAGCCTTTCCTCCACTCCTGAGCACAACTGGAGGAAGCAAGTGTTCCTCACTCCCAATCTAACAAGAAAAACACAAGAGAGAGAAAATTGCTTTCTGTGCAAAAACAAACATCTCACACCAAGACTGGAATCATTTTATGCAAAACAGGATTTTATCAATTTAAAGGGATCCATGATTAGTTGTAACATTATTATGACCCCCGCATGTGAAGCGGGAGTCATATTGTTTTCATACTGTTCTTTTTTTCAGTGATTTTTGATCAACCGTAGCACAAAAAAGTCTGCACCAATCAACATGAAATTTGGCAGGACTGTAGATGAGTCTGACCTACACTGCACCAGCCAACGGTTTTATGATAMACCCCATATTTGAAGAGGGGACTCCTTTCAAAGAGGGGCAAAAATGCTTTTAACTCAAACTGTTCAACATAGAAGCTTCAGATTTCTTTTGTTGCTTAGCTCTGATGAAGCTCTATCCATCAGGCC